>NC_089883.1:19310833-19625000 GCF_040182565.1 Anser cygnoides | reverse complement strand
ATGTACAAAGAATAACAGTTACCAATATACTGGGTTTTACATTATAATCAGGTGAGGTACAGGTTAATGCAATTCCTCGCCTCCTTAGAGAGCTATAGAGTTTGATGGGTGCAGGTTTTTAAATTGTATTTTTAAAAGGACTGAAAATACAGGCTTACACTATAGCTCTCCAAATTCGGATAGATAGAAACTATTCTTTAAAGTCCTTGTCAGAAAGGAAGCAAAATTAATATTATTTGACAGTAACATTTGACAGCAAATGTACTGTGAGAGATACAAAGCACATTTAGTACTTAGGAGGTTAAAGACTCTGCTGTAGTGCTAGTTGATGAAAAAGTAGGATTAAGGCTTTAGTGTGAGTCTTGACATGATCATGTTGTCTGCCTGCTGTCTTAAGCTTCAAAAAACAGCTGGGATCATCTTCTTCTAAGCTCCAACTCAAAGATGTTTAAGCAGTTCCCAATCCAATTAAACAGAGATAAATATAAGGAAGAACCCTACTGAGCCCAATCTTTTTTTTTTTTTTTTTTTAATGAAAAACAGCATAATTGCAGGTTACACAACTCCTTAATCTCACTTTAAACCTAACAGACTGCTGCCTTAGAGTGCACATGGCAGGCCCAGTTAACCCAAGCATTCTGTATTGGTGTGCTTAATTTTGGTCATTATCTTTTATTATGCTACTTTTAATCCTAAAAGCCTATGATTGTGTCCAGATATTTGGCAAGGATTGTACCTGGATATACAGGGATTCCTCTTGTAAGAGTAATGGATTAATTGGATGGTACTGTATGAGTAGTAGATGGTTTTGCAGTGAAACTGCTGTACAGTTTTTAATTTGTGAACTCCACTTGCTTCCTTTTCTGTCCCTGTCTTCTAAACAAATTGCATTTTTGAACATTAGCAGTGTTGTTGTAGTAACATATTCTCACCACTAACACGACAGCGCTACAGAAATAACACTGCTGTGCATAGTGGACTGCTTACTAAAATCCTCTTCATAAAAATTATTGGAAGATATAGAAATACTATTTTTCATGTAGAATTTCATGTTCCATTTAAAAGTGGCTACCTCACATACACAGCCCAGTCATAGTATTATTACTTAAAAGCTTAGAGCATTAGGCCACTTGTTTTTCATACAGCCTGAAAACCTTTGAGGTGTACATATATAGTCCTGCAGTGACATGTATGAAACACTTGCCAAGGTATGAAACACTTGCCAAGGTATGTATTTTTTCAATGATTAGAGTTAATACTATAAAAGCAAAAATGTGCATATATAATCCTTCTGCTTTGTCTTACAAATATGCGCTAGGACATTCTCCAAGTATGTGAAAGCAAAATCTTATCAGTGACTACTTGAAGTACAGGATCCTCGTGTCTGTAAGAGCAAGAAGGAAATTTAAATGAGGACTGAACTGTTTGCAGTAGCTGTTACATTATGCATGATTCTTGACTACACTGGATTTAATTAATGAGTTTCAGTTGCATGTTTATTTTTTTGTAGTAAACTAGTGTTTAGGGCAGCAAACTAGCTTCTAACAAATTTATATAATTTTGTATTTGTTCCCAAAAAACAGCTGCTCCAAGTAACTGTTCCTTTGTTGTGTAGCTAGAAATCCATTTTGCACATGTGGACAATGATTCTGAGCTCTTATACAAGCATAAATCCAAATTAATTCTAGTGGAGTACACTCCTGATGCAGTTGAGAACAAAATCTGTACTTTACTAATCTGTAAATTAATAATAAAAAAAATGTTGATACATATAAATGTTGGAAAGGTGCTTTGTTGAATTGATGGATGATACAAAATTATATTGGTAATGAATGTGCACCTTTTTTTTTTTCTTTCAGTTATGACAAAGCAGACACAAATCTGGGAAACAGAATTTCTCCTTCAAGCAGTACAGTATATATTACCAGAAAAGCAATGTGATACTCCCTGAAATGAGATGATGACCAAGAAATGGTGAAGTAGTTAATAGGTAAAAGATAACCCCTGTCTAATAATACTGCACCTTAATACCATTCACCTGTGCTCAACTTTATTCCTTAGGCCATCTTCAAGACGTATGTGTAAATGGAAAAAGGGCCTGGACCCTCCACTTTGAGATGGGCAATAAATAGGTAAGAAAGAGGAGACTACAGGCACTTGCAAGGAGACAGGCATCTAAGGAGGAGACTGCAAGTATCCCTGTGGTTCAGAGGCTGTGTGAAACCACACGTTTGAAGAATGGAAAAGCACAGTTCCAAAATGCAGATGATCTTTCTCTTGATACGTGAAACATGGTACAAGACCATGCTCTTACTGGAGTTAGTCATCACAGAGGTTGAAGAGCCAACAAGCAACATGAGTATGCGCTTATCCATGCTCTCTTTGATTCAAGTGCTACATGAGAATGTGAGGACGAAAGAATCCAGATGGAGAAGCAGCAGGATTTTTTTAAATTGTCAGATTCATTGCAATTCACTTAAATATGTATTGTCAGATGAAACAGGAGCCTGATGCTCAATGCACCCAATCTTAAAATTTTGCAGTCAGTTTCAAACTGATCATGCTCCCACCTTCAGCATATGACTCAACTCTTCAAAAGTGAGACTTAAAAAAGAAGGAATCGTAGAATCATTCAGGTTGGAAAAGACCTCAAAGATCATCTAGTCCAACTTTTAACCTAGTACTGACAAGTCCACCTCTAACCTCTAAACCATGCTACTAAGTTCTACATATCTATACTTCTTGAAGACCTCCAGAGATGGTGACTCCACCACTTCCCTGGGCAGCCTATTCCAATGCTGCAGAACACTTTCAGTAAAGAAATGTCTCCTAATATCCAACAAAAATCTCCCTTGGTGCAACTTGGGGTCATTAGGTTCTTTTTCCGTTCCTTTTTTTTTTTTTTTTGGTGTGTCTTTGTGTATGTCTGCTTTTACTAAAAGTTAATACTTTCATATTATTACTGCTGTAAGAACTTGAACTTTCAGCAAAGAAACACACAAGGTAGCTTAAGACTTGCCATAAAATTATGAAAGCTGGGGAAGCTACATTATGTTCAGAGTAATTTGAATTGAGCCAGCATTATCATAGTAGTCAAGTCGATGGATAGAAATTGATTTTTCATTGATGTCTTATCATTAGTTCCTTGCTAATTCTGAAAACAAAGATATAACTTAGTGAGCATACAGTAAGAACTTCTCCCTCTTGATCTTAAAATCAGCATTAGAAAAGCAGTTATCATAGAAAATATTAAATCAAATTGGTTTCATTGTGAGTGTCCACTCAGTAAAGTGTCATACTTACACAGTCTTTGTCTCTTAGATTAAATAAATAAATCATTTCATGCAACCTCTGATTTTCTGATTGCAAAAGTGGCAGTTTTTTGTTGCTGAAGTGATTTTCCAACTCCTGCATTAACACGAACAAGAGTCTGTATGCAAAACTCAAAGTATCTGAAATATCTTTAGTTATTCTGAAACCTACTTCTTCCAGGCTGGTGCTTATTTGCACATGTCTATATCCCAATTCCCACACAGAAAAGGTAAGCATACACTATTTAGAAATGATCCAGTCCTCAACAAGAAATTCCATGCAGAAGTGTCCTGCCTGTTTCAAACTGTACTCCTGGTACCCTTCCCTTGTTTACTGGTTAATTTGCCTTTCGTTCTTATATGCTTTCAGCTTGTCTGCACAATCAGAAGTGAATCTAGGGACAGTCACATACATCCCTCTACATATTGAAAGATAAAAACAAATTTAGTGTTTCAGGAAACAAAACTGCATGTTCAGGAGATCACTAAAGGTTGCACGCCAGCTTGTAAAATGAGTGAAGTGGAAATGCTAAAAGTGCTCCTGCAAAAAAAAAAAGGTACAAATGTGCAGCAGGACCTTCATTGCAGTTTCAAAGGCACAGTGCAATGGCTGTAGCATTATTAACAGAGAACACATCATTCTTGTGAAGTGAATCACAGAATGTTCACTCCCTGCTCAGGGAGCTGGGTTCACACTGCTCTTAACTAGGTGCACTTTTACAAAAGTCAATAGAACTGCGCTTGCTTAACCGCAGCCTGAGTTTGGCCAAGGTAGCTGAGATAAAAGCAAGCAATGTAGAAATTCTCCTGGATGTATTAAAAAGATTAGAACAGATGAAATGTAAGACAACTTTCCATAATTATGTTCAGAACAGCAGAAGACAAATTCATTATCACAAGAATATAACTGGCACTTTAGAATCTTTCCAATCTTTTCCAAGTTATAACCAATCGAGACCCAAATCCAAAAAAATGTCAGCTTTCTTAGTCCAAAACTTTGAGACTACACAGGTGTACTGCAACTGTATACCTAATTTCAATGATTAATTAAATGCACAGAGCCCGCTGATGCTCATAGGCACCTCACTCTTTGCACGTCCTTTGTCACAACCAGATGACAAATGCAGGTGAGCTTCTAGGTGCTCTCATGGCCTGATGCTTTTTGCAGAGGGGAAGAACCTGCCTCTGCCTTGGCAGAGAGAGAGAGAACTGCTTCACATTTTGGTATTTTTATGCCCCCTCTCTCCCTTGCTACAGAATCAAAAGAGTTCTTACAACAGTATGTGAAAGTATATCTACAGTGTATGTTACCTGTAGGTTTTCAAGAGTACACAAGTAGCTTAGTTGTTTGTGTAAAACATTTAGTACCTAGATTTGTCCATTAAAATAGAGACAGGCTAAAAAATAAATAAATAAAAAATAAATAAATCTATCAACATGATTTTTTTTTTCAGAAAAAATACAAAATTGGGATCACAGCAGTATTACCATATTGTATTATTATAAACCTATTATTTGTATCTATCTGACACTTTTAGTTGTGGCAGGTGCCATTTCAGGTTCTATTTCAAGAGAACCACTCAGTCACTCTGAGCTAAAGAAAAGTGAAAATGTGGTTGAGAGGAGCAAACCACTTGTTTTGTTTTAGTCCATGAAGAAAGCTGTGGAGTGCAAATGAATATGGGTTACATTCCTCAACTTATTTTTAATTCTTACACTGACACCCACAAAAAGCTGGTGTGTTTTCTATGGTTTCATTGGAACTGCAAACTCTTCTGGATGTATAAACATGTTATTTCCTTTAGTTTTCATTACTTAATAAGTTTCACTTAACACTCAATGTAAAGACAATAGAGACTGTTTTTTTTTGTTTGTTTGTTTGTTTTTTAGTTTAGTTGTAGCTTAATCATATGGCTATCCCTGCCTGTTCTAGCAGCTCAAGTCAACCTCTTATAAATCATGTTCCTTAAAAAACAACTAACACAATAACATCTTATAGAAACACCAGTAATAGCTCATTTTAGCTGTTCACGGAAGCCAAACATGATTAGAGAGATTATTAATGATGGGTTTAAGATGAGTTTTGAATTGGGAATTAATATTCTTTACTCCACCGTGATAAACACTGTGACCAGCTATCTAGCTGTCCTTAAATGATTTCATTCTCACTAGATTTCAAAGTAATTTTCCCTCAGAGTCACCTCTTTAAGTGTAATAGATGTATAATACCTAACACAACGCAGGTAAGATCCAAAATGTCAACAGTGAGAGAACATATATTTTTGCTTTAAAAGCAGATATTTATATTAAAATACATCAATAACAAACATTAGACAAGAAAAGAAAAAATCCAAAGTAATATTTACAAATCACCTGAAGATTTACACCCTATGTAATGATAGGAACAATGATGGACCCATGTGAAGATATATCAATCTCTGAGCAGTTAAGTGTTTATTAAAATACAAAGATAAAACTTTTTTCATTAACCTACTTAGTACTGTTTTCTATATATTTTTCTTCTCATTTAATCCTATGAAATGTATTCTTGACCTCCCTTGTACACATACCTTCTACAAAGTATCTCTCATGGTCATGTAACATTCATAATATATGGGAGGAATGACAAATGTCTTTTTTCACTTTGTAAAGTACACCAGGATATGTGCTAGGATGTTTTGCAAGTGTTAAGATAGAAGGCATTACTCCAACTCTGTCACATAGTGTGAATATTTATTGCACCATGGTTATAATAGAGTTTGCATAATAATAAAAGCTGGTGTAGAAACTGGGGTTAGCTTACATGTAATAGTACGTGGTGACTTCTCTAAAAGATTCAGAAAGAATATCGACAAACTTTGACACAGCTTGTCTGTATTAGAAATAGCTTACTAGGTTGGGAGCATGCTATATAGCTAAAAGCAAGCAAAAATGATGTACAAAAGAATATTTGCAAGATACAGATATTACTCATGAACACGACAAACTCTGTACTTCAAACTGTTCTGCACAGGACAAAGTAGTATCCTTTAATGTTCACCTGCATTTCATTAATATACAATATCTTTATTTAATTTTCAGTAAAAATAAATAAAAAAAAGAGAGAGAAAAACCTTTATGCGTCATCAAGAAAGCTATAACAAATACAAGGCCATTTTAAAAGCTAAATAATTAAAAAAAAACCCAACACACAAAACACATCATGTTTTTATAACACATTGTGTTATAACTCTTCCCACAACAAGATTCCCAGCTTCCTGTACTTACAGGAAACTTCTTTGTTCCAACCAAATGTTAGGTACACTTTGACATCATACCAGTACACAATTATTTTTCTCCACTACTGGAAATACCAAGTGAATAGCTGATAACTTTTACTGAATAGTAATTTATGACAGAGCTGTACTTGCAAAGACAATTGACTGCACGATATTTGAAAGACAAAAAATAAACTATTCTCTTACAATTTAAATATCTCCACAAATACAAATGTTTAGGTGTTTTGCATATTTTTAATCCAGTGTCTGCTTAAAGTACTTCTCTTACCCAGTGTGTATGTATATATGGTTGGCCATATTTCAGATACGTATAAATTCTGATACTTAAAGAATTTGTATTTTATAGCAATTTTAAACAAACAATAAATTCACTACAGTGTTGCTAGAGGAAATCCATTTCTATGAAAGCTGTGTATTCACAATATATCGTCGAAGTATATATTGCATTAATACTTCACTGTGCTTATAAATGTTAATATAGGTTATGTGTTTATTACTATGTCAAGGTTATTCATCATATGCAGTGTCAGAAAACACACGCTGACATCTCATATTGTCTGCTTCAAGGGCAAGACCAATGTGACCTTTGACTCTTTCTTTTAAAAAGGATGAAATCATTCCAGAGGAATAATGCTGAACGGCACAGATCCTGTTAAGAATCAATCTGCCATATATGGTTTCTAATTTTCCATACTGTATTATGGCTTGTTAAGCTAATTTTGGCTAATTTTATCCTCTAAGTTTACTGCTTTAAAATTTCAAAATAATTTTCTGATTAGATTTCAAATCATTGGATCTTCATTAATTTCACCAGAGTCCTTGATTCTGTTTGGAGAGTGAAATCATGCTGACCACTGATTTCCTAGATCTAGATTGCATGTGTAATCAAAAAATATTGTAAAAATATTTTGGACTTTTTTTTCCCAAACTCCATTAAAATCTCTTAATTTTTATTAGCATTTTTTGCATTACAGTCCTTCTAGATCTCCTATTGTCAATGGATACACATATGTGGAGCTGAAATAATAGATACTGTTACTACTGAAAAATATATTGAGTATGTATATCAAATTTAAAAGCATTGAAAAGAAATCTATTTAAAAGAATGGCAGTGATAAAAATGAGAGATATCTGTGAGCTACAAAGCTCTGTCTTTAGCTGTCTCAGTACCACAACAGTGGAAAGTAGATGAACAATTTGAAGCATGAATTAGATGTGAAGCTACATGTGTTATTTCACAAGGATGACAAGGTATAAACATGGTCTTGAAGCATACGTGCATTTGTACTGGCAACCCTTTGAACTTCATCAACCTCAGAGTGAGTACATTTTTAGAGAGAGAGGGATGAGATTCACATGAATTGGTAATTATATTATCTGTGCATGATACTGATTTCACTATAAAATTCAACCAAGGAAAATGCAGCATACTTTGACCTAGCACATAAAAGGTCAGAAAGCAATTTTGAATAATAAATGAGACCTGCTGACCTCATGACCCAAGTCTGGCAGGGTCAGCAGCAGCCATCTCACCAGATGCTGATGGCAGATATACAGACGCAGACAGCTCAACTAATGAGCTTCCTTCATAAGAGTTTCAGATCCAGTGACATTTAAGTGCTATGCAGTATATAAAATAAACTTTCAAATAATCTGTGCCATAAAAAATTAAAGTGATATTTACAGTGAGGTGCAATATGACATACTTTGTAATCCTTACTGCAGCAATTATTTTACTGCTTCTCCTAGATAGCCTTTAGCCACAAAATATAATACCTGACTAACATTTCCTATGAGGTCTTTTCTCTTCATATTTATATGGTTCCCATTCAGGGGATGTACTTTGAAGAGGCATAATTTGTTAGCGCTTTTGTTTGGCACCTCATTTAATGCAAGTCAGCAAAAAAAAAAGCTTTTAAGATGCATCCAATTTTATTCTATTGAAATTCACGCTAATATATTCTTTCTTCAGGGGGTGAAAGACAAGCCTAGAGCGCGTAAGGCCAAGAATGATTTTCTCCTGATCACTTCATAAACAGTTCTTAGAAAGAGTTGCAAAGTAGATAGTTCATGAAGAAGAGAGACCCCTATACTAGAAATAATTCTTTTACCCACCATTAGTTTTCTGTGCATGAAAGGCCTAGGGTCACTACTCCATTCCAGACCTTGGAAACCCTGAGTTTTGACTTCACCCTGGGTGTTGGGTCTGAGGTCCACAAACTGCCAGCTTGTTTGTCAGGTATGTTCCAGCTGCTTGTATGAATTTGCACAAATACCTCTGCATTTGCTTTTGTCCTGCATGAATTAGCAGCTATACGCCATATTTCTAAATACCATTCTTGGATTTTTTTTTTGAGATTTGTTTTGTTAAAAATAAATAAATGCTTTGTTCTCCTCATGTCTCAATATTTGACTGTGAATACAATGCAGGAGCTACAAAGGTGACAGGAGGAGCTTTTCCATATCTTTTAAAAGTCACCATAAGTACTTTTACAGAGGATGTTCCTTAGATACAGAAGCCTGGATCCTACATTAAAATTCTACAGAAAAATTGCTATGGTCTATTTAATTCTGCAGAACTTTGTGTAAGTTATTTTTAAGTTACATGGGGACTGGTGCTTAAGAACTTGGAACCTTGGAACATTTAATGGAGATGGAGAAAAACTGCTGCCCCATTTAATAGAAGGCGAAACTGAGACGTTATGTGTTATGAAGAAAGGTTTTCTTCTTTCAAGCTTTCTAAAGCTTCAACCTTTCAGTTTAGCTGAATGTTTGCATGTTCTTGACTTATGAGAAAGGATAAAGATGACTGAGTAGCTGATTTACTTTTGCCAAACCATTTGTAATTCCATATGCTTCTGCAACATTCTTTCGTATTTATCTCCTCTTTAAACTAACTGGCTTTTAAAATTACATTTATACAGAAGCCTGTTAATTTTTGCCTCTCTTTAAGCTCTCCTCTATTTATGCCATATCTTCTCAGAGACAGAGTCAACAGAAAAGAACATGACCTCCTCAAAAGGCCATACAATCAATGTACATAATAACTTTGTAATATTTGCAGTGTTATTTACATTCTTCTTATATCCCCACAGTGTATCAGCTCTTCTGAGTGCCACTGTGCAACTTTTGACTGAAATGTTACCCCTGACATTTATAGATGAAATTTACCTCCACAGTGGTGACTGGCATACCACTAGGGAGAAAGAATCTGCATCCTTCTGATCCAGGGGCTGCCAGGAGCCATTTAGATCTTTTTAATCAGTGCTGATTAAGGCAAGTCAGATGACTACCCTCAAATTTATCACTGCCTCTAAAGATCCCATAGCAGCCAATAGCTAGGGGAGCTAGTACAAGGGATTGTCTTGACCACATGTCCTCCGTTTGCACTTGTAAGGACTTTGCAAGGAGAATTAAACACTGTCTCTACATAATCTATCCCAATTTTTCACTGAGCCAAGTGTGTGTCTAGAATACAATTTTGGGACTTCAGTATTGTGTGTAGCTACCAATTAAACTCATTGTTAGTGAACCCAGCTTCTAAATCTTAAGTGCGTTCATTTAGAGAACCAGTAACAGTAACCAGCTCCTGCACTTCCAGCCTGCATGCAATTGAAATAAAATTTGATTATAAATAGATTAGATTACAAAACTTGCTCAGAAAAATCTGCCTGTAGCTTTACTTCATGTATTTAAGACAGCAGTAGCCTACACAAGCAAAAGACTATCTTAGTGCATCCAGTGTATCAGTAAAAAGTACCCAGACTTGCTTCATTTCTTTCCTGCCACTAAATAATATGTGTATTTTAAGGAGTCTGCTAGATTTCCTTAAAACGTTATACTTACTCTGCTTTACAATTGACATGAGCTCTACAGTGGGCAACCAGTGTCAAATCTAATTTATGTGCTCCTAATTTAACCCCTTCCCTGCTGCTTCCTTTTCTTGATGAGTGCTATGGTATTCCAATATCATACCTTTCTTAAATATATATATATATACATATATATGGGATCTTTGGAAAATATCATAAAGGGGAAAAAAACACAAACACAACAAACAAACAAACAAAACAAAACAGAAACCCCACTATTCAGTTTCTTTTATGGCTGGTCTATTTTATAGCCATGAGAGCACAAGTCATTTTGGAAACCAACGAAGAGTTGTTCACAACAGCTTCATACTTATTTTTCCCTGGATGAGACCCTAGAGGCTACGTGCACCAGCAGAAGCTTCTGTCTAACAGAGTAAATCTTCCATTAAATAGATCAGCTGGACATATGTTAATTGCTTACTAGTAAAACAGTGTGAGGCAGAATACTGCTGTCTGGAATTAGAGTCACAGTCTTGAGATGAATCTATTAACCAATATCTGAAAATACTTTAATCTGAGAGGGAGAGGAGGAGCTCAACAGATTTGGCAAATGGTGTCACCTACAAGCAGAAATTCTATTTGGCTTTGCACAGCAGGTTTCTTCTGTGTATTCTATTTGTGAGCCAGGAGTAAAAAATATATACTACAGATTGGATCTCTCTATGGGCTTGCAAGGGTATAAGTAAGGAATGGAGAAGTCAAAAAGTTTACTGTCTCAGCTGGCACTGTAATAACAGGAAATAGTTCTCTTACAGAAAATCATCCCAGATAGGTCCTACACACAGAATTTGTTAAACAAATCTCCTAGCTGTGCTCTAATGTACCCTCTGCCCCTATGCCACTGTGGTAACAGCTAATGCAAAGTGGGCTGCAGTCTTCCACTGTTTGCCCTCCTTTTCATGCAGTACTGCAATGCCATTCCATTTTATTTTTGATTCTGCATGTTTATGCAGTGACACAGAGAATGAGAATTGTCACAGTACATGTAATTTTTTACTTCACTGGTACAAAACACGTATTTTTAGTATTACCTTTGTGCTCTTAAAGAGGAATGTGTAAACTAGTAGTGTACATCAAAAATCAGCATGCTTTCAAGACTACAATATTTATTTTTCCTAACCTGGAACAGCATATTCCCATAAGCAATTAACACGCCTTATGCTCTTTTTTCCTCTCCTACTAGTACTGCTGTGGAGAAAAGTAGAAAACTAATACTTGATTTGGGTATGTTTTATCTAACTTTGGTCCACATTGAAGTCCTAGTTGCCATGTTTTGAGCGCAATTACGCTTTATAGGAGTCACATTCATATATCCCAGAATAGATTTTGCATTCTGTGGCAGCTATTTTCTATTAAAATGTCCTTTTGCATACCACTTTTCCCCTGGGAAGATGACAATTTACTCTGCTGTTGAATCCATACTACAGTTTTGCAATTTGCATGAATTTGCAGCTGAGAATTATCCTGCACTTTGTCACAGCAATTAAACGTATTCTAATCTATTTGTATTTCAAAGGAACAGCTTCTCTGTACATAAGTTCCATGATGTCTAACAACCCACAACATACGTTTTTTACCTGCATTCCTTATTAGGACCTTAACTTGACGTTAACATAATTTCTATCTATCTATATACTCTCAATAATCACCATACTTTCTCAGCCATTAAACTGTACTAATTTCAGTCTTATCATTCAGAGATTTTAAGACCATAAGTTAAAAATGCTAAAAATGTATGAGCTACACAAATGCTTGGGGAGTTTGTGTCCAGATATGAAAACTCTTTTGCTTCCCCATATTTTACATAATTGTCCTCTTATCCATTTTTTAACCTTTACCAACCTTGGAGTCCTTTTTATTTTGTAACAGAAGTGAAGCTCATTTGCAGACAGCTGCAACATGAGTTTCCTTACCCTGCCCTGCCATTGACCTACAACCTGATCTGAAAGAACCACCTTCTTTCAGAGTGAGAAGTTATTCATTTGCCATAATAGCTCTATTTTGGGCCTTCTCAGCAAAATGGGCAATTGTGCCCAAATAGCATGAGGTTTTGTGGTATCAGCCCTGTTTTTTATATACTGAGAAAAGCACAAGGATGTTTCACTTAGGACTAGCTCACAAGCAGAAACAGAAAAACTTATAATTAGAAAGAGGTTTAATCCTTATTTTGAAAAAAGAAAAGTGTTAGAAATTGATATTTCTTGTTCATGTGGGCTTGCTTTAATTTTATTCTTTACACTATGCAGCTTATTCATTGAGTAAAATCTAGTCTTCTAGCAGTCCATTGTACGGAAGACAGCCTTCAAATGCTACCATTGCCAGAGAATAAATGAAAAAATGAGATAATCAGAGGCTATTGGATAATAGTTGGAAACAAAATGTTTCTGATGAAAACAATTAGTCACAAGCATTACAAGTTGAAATTCAGTTCAGTGTTAAAGAGACAGTTTAGAAGCACATGGTACATTTATCACAGCCCCACAGACAAGTTATTGAGCTGTCTGTGAAAAACAGAGCCAAACAGGAAAGCTTTCAGCAGAAAGCAGTGGTTGAGGTCCTTGATTGATAGAGTTAGATGATGCAAAGCTGTCTGATGGCCTTTCTGCAAAATAAAGTGAAGGAACTCAAGGTCTTTCATGACGATCTCTGACCACAGATGAACAGCTACTTTATTACAGCACAGATTGAGGTTGCACCTTAGTCCATATTCTGCCACTTTTGGATGCACACGGTTAACTTCACCAACAATCCACAGTGTTTAACATGTGTCTGCCATCTTTATAGGATTTTAAAAGGCATAGCAGATTGCAGTAGGTAAAAACTTTGCCTCCTGTCCGTTTAACTGCAGTGATTGAAAATAATATAATCAGTTTTACCACAGGCTTCTTATTGCAGTGACAAGACTGATTGTTGAGGAACAACTGTCTCATTTTAAAGATACAGAAAAAAACCACACCATTGTGCATAGTAGGCAATATCTACCTGCTGTGCTACTTTCTTCAGAAATGAAGTTATTCACTTTTTTTCAAAATATAATCTCTATCTTCCTAATGCCTTTTTTTTTTTTTTTTCCAAGTGTGGTTCCATTCTCCACTGACATGACATCACTGATAGATTTCATAAATAAATATTCACAAAACCTGGGGATTATTACACTACACTTGTTTTTAGCAAAAACTGAATGCTCATCTCCATGCTTGGGATATCTAGGGAAAATTAAAATTAAAAATTAAAATTAAATCAAAAGAGCCAACACTACATTACCGATATAAACTGTTTACAGTTAGTCACCTAAACACGCCTGACTTTTGGGCACTGTTAAATTTAATAAGAGCGGTGACTTCTCTTTATTTTAGGAAGTGGGATTTTTTTGGTTCCGATTTTGAAGGTATTTAGCTACCTGTGATACACACTGGCTGAGGCTGTACTGCTCTTGTAGTTTGAATTCAGACTCAACTTAGACCCAAATATTATGATCCAGTCACTTGTACACAACTTACCTGCAGGGCATGGCTTAGCCTGCTCCACTGTGTACATGCCACTATTCCTGCAGACAGTTCCAGATTTCCCAGGCTCAAGAACCAGCTGGCTCTCATTTGAATCATTATATGAAACAAACATAGGCCATACCTTTTAAGATCAGTGTGTGGACTTGAGCCTCATATTATTGTCTGATATAAATCCAGGTACGGGAGATTACTGAGATTTTTCTTCACTGCTTAAATGCCTAAACCCTTATTTACAGGTATTTAGGACCTCTCTTTGCTCTTACTCCACTCTTGATACCTCAACACAGTTTTAGGTGCTGCTTTTAACTTCTTCTTTCAAATGAAGATGACTGGCATGTTGTCACTGCTATCCAACTCAGAACAGTCATAAAGAAGGAAGAAAAGATGAGGGACTATGTTTCACATTGACTGACATTTCTGATATTAGAAAAGCAACAAATTCCAGAAATAATGTTTCAGGGTATACAAGTTTGATCATACCCTATTTTAGTTAACATTCCTGTTATACCTGGCTCATCAGGTTACTAAAGTAACTTTCCAGAAGTTGATCTCTCATTCACTCTCATTGACTCTCCTTTGAAGAAAAATGTATTTTCAGATAGTTCTTTTCCTTAACTATATGTCTCTCTCCCTCTCTCTTAAATTGGCAAGGCCAAAGTAGTGCAATTGATATTTGGAATGCTTTCATTTATCCTTGCATTTATTCAAATACTTCAATTTTTGTTGCTCTGTCAGCTGCAGTGCCTCAATGTAAGTGCCAGGTTTTAAGTGAGAGCATCTTCAGACCAGAACAAGCCCAGTAAACTTATGTCTCTCCAGGAGGCGTTTCAGCCAGCAAAGTGTCAATGGCTGCAAAAAGCACAGTTTTAGTATGGACAAGGTCATGTAACTCAGGTATTGACTAGAAGAATGGTTCTTAATCAGCTTTCTAACAATTTCTGCTCTCAGTGAAGGAATGAGCCTTATGGATACTATGCTTCTCAACATATTCCCTCCCCACCTCTTTAACTTGGTTTTAAAGTCCATGTTAATCACTGCTCCCCTGACCCTCTGCTTCAGAATAGTTTCTTCTTTCCATTAACTTAGTTTAATATTTACTTTAGAGGCTGCTGCCTGAATTGTCTCTGGTTATGAAATTCAGAGTCTCAGCTATCAGAGGGCTGACAAGAGGAAGCCTGTCTTGAAATCCTGACTTTGAAGAGACTGGCTTTGAAATGGTTTTAAAACTATTTTAGCAATACTTCTCATTAATTGTACATTTCAAATATGCAAAATGTATTTATTTTGATGTTAGGCCACAGTCTCATTAACTTAGTCTATATAACAATTGTGAAAATAATAACTGATCAAATAAGGCAAAGAAGTCAAGACAAAAGAAAGCAGAATGCCTGCCAGGATTTAGTGTTTGAAATAAGCAATGTCTGCTACTTTAGGAAAACATTCTGTAATTCTGTAAGCTGTTTAATCACCAAAGTGCACGCAGTAGCCATGTTTACTTAGAAAATACATACACAAAAAATGATAGTTAATGGCAAACTATGCGAGCATTTTACTCAGCTAGAATTCACAGATCTACTTAGCTCCTTTTTTATGGGTACTCTGGGTATATAGGCATTTGGTCTTACATATTCAGCTTTCAACCGAGTTCAAAACAAAAAATACCCATTTTTAGAATAAGACCAGTAGAAGTTTTAAATTATATAATTTTAAGCACTTAACATGATTTTATTTGGTTGCATTTACTCTGACTGATGCATGCATACTACAAGTCTTGCAGGATTTTATGCAAAATGTCATTTTTATTCTCATCTAGGATTTTGCTCCTATAGCATAGAAGACTTTTCTCGCCACAGTGCGACCTGATAAAAAGGCAGATGCTCTCAATTGCCTGGGTTAGATACTGGTCCAAGGGAGTTGGGGAGAATGAAAATAACATTGATTGCTATCAGTAGAGACAGGCATTAGGAAAAATATTTCTGTCTTAAGCTTCAAATTGATGTTGTGTGTTTCTACCTACGAAATTTAAAACAGACTTCTAAAGCATTTATAATTATTTCAAAGTAGCAATTCTCAGTGATTAATATTGGGAACACTGTTTTTACATCCCAAAGGCTGAATTATGAGAAGGATTGCACAGTTACATCTCTGTTGCATAAGGTCAACCTTGGAATGAAAACCCTTTAAATACAAAACAGCATGTCTGCTTCATATAAATAAAGGTGTTTTAAAACTGTGTATCGATTTCTTCATTTCATTGAGCTTTTTGGATGAATCCAGTTGTTAAATAGCTGTTCTAGTAACTGGCCTGTCATCTGGAAATGTTAGATTTTTTGACACAATGTCCCTGCAAAAAGTTGGGCAGTGTGACATAAAGAGCACAGGTTTGCCTATCACGCTGATTACTTGATGTAATAGTAAGCAAGCTTAAGTGAACTGTGTGTCTTCAATCTTTCCAATCACTTAGCGATGGGCACCAGAGGATACCATCCATCATCCGTGGCCTGAAACATATGGTGCATCAGCAATCTTAGGCTGACCTAAATGATAGTAAAAGCTGCTACACTGGTCACAATAAGAAATTGTTGTCCACTGAATTACAGGTTTGTGATTAGATTGCTAACATGGCCAACTTGATGTATAAGCGAAGTGTCCAGGAAAGATATTCCCTAGGATCCTTTGAAGATTAATTTATACCCTTGAAATGTGCACCAATCACAAAATGAAAAAATATGTCAAGATATTTTTCTTGTGAACAAAAAAAGCACTGTAGTGGTAACAGCTATTAATTTACTTTTTGGCAGTTTTAGCCAACAGAATTCAATAAACAAGGTCTTAAAGGTTTTGTTTTGTTGCAAGACTTACTGCTTGACTCCTAAAAACACAGAGCCCTAAAACTGTATCTTTTATAAGAGACAGCTCCCCCTCATATTCTATTATAAAACCTGATATACAACTTCAAATATAGCACACAGACAGCTGGACGAAATAACGAAATTTCTTCATTTTGTATCATTATATTTTCACCTATTAGTTCTATAAATAAAGCATCTATTTATAAGATGGTCTATAAAATAGAAAACATACAGTAGTATATCTGACCACTGATCCAAAAATTATCAATCTTGCTTTTCCATAAAGTAGACTATATTCATCATGTTATTCATTCATAGTTTTAGGAAAAATGCATCTATGCTGTTAAGGTTCAAACTGCAATACCACCTTTGTGGTAGTGGGAGGGATGAGCATCCATCCCAAGGCAGGGAAGTTAGCATCCTAGAGAATGTGGTGAATTTCACCACAGTGAATGACATTTTAAGAGGCACAGTTAAAGAGTGAAGAAGGTTTCAAGAACACTGTCTTATAGTATCTGTGAACTGACCATTCAAGACCCTTCACGAAAACCAGGCTAACTGAAAAGGAAGTTATGCCCTTCTAAACTATGGAACATTGGAGATATTGGTTTGCAAATATGGCTGTTATACACAATTATCACAAGTAGAGATTGGAAAAAGTGGTTCTCTTGGCCCTGTCTTTCCATCAGCCTATACTTTTCTGTATCATGCCTTGCTGTCCCAGTACATATGAGTTAGATGTGCTTGTTATTCCTGTTAGATTAGACATTCTTCTACTGGCATTTTAGTGCTTTTTTGTTGTTGTGTTTGGTGTTTGTTTTTTTTTTTTTTTTTTTTGTACTAAATCATTAAATCGTTACTCAAAGGAAAGCACAGGTTTACAATCATGATTTCTTTTTCCTACTCCTTAATATAGCCTATTAGCAGTAGTGTAATTCACATAATATTCATATTACACCTTGACATAGATAGCAATGCTCACTAATGAAAGGAACTCTTTTTGAACCTTTCAAGAGGTATGTGCTAATTAAATAACTAATTCTTTCCTGTGGACTAAAGACGGCCTTAATATGGTCTTAATCTGCTAACATGATCTAGAACACACCTATCTGAAAGATCACTCTCACTGATATCAAAATGTTATGTTTTCTTGAAAACACAGATTAAAACTGTTGCCTAAATTACATTAAAACACAAAACCAGATAAGTCTTTATGTTGACATAAAAGATAACGTTGTCAGCATTAACCTCTCCAGTGTGGTGAGATGCAAAACCTTGCTAGCACTCAGTTTCTAAAAGATACAGAAAATTTAGCAGTAGAGCTTTATCAGTACACAAAACTGAACAAGAACGCTTTCCTTATGTCAGACCTACTTTCTTTTTATATTTAATTCTGGAGCTGAAGGAAAAAGAAAGGAGAAAGAAAATCCCAAGCCTATCCTGATAAAAGGGCGGCGTAGAAGAATAGAATGCACCTAGCAGCTATTCACTATTCTACAGAAAATACCTCCTGGATTCACATTCCTACTTCACCTTCTTCACTAGGCTATCTGAGCATCTTCTAGTAGTACAGCAGGTGATGAAACTAACATCCATCATATGAAAACAGTGCAGGCATCTGGTCTTTAGGGAATTAGTGATAGGTATCTCAAGTGTGACAGAAGTTGAATTTTTTCAAGAATAGGAAAAAAATATCTTCTGCAAATATTTACTAGAATTTGAGAAAAAAGTCCCCAGATGTACTGAAAAGTTTTCTGTATTCATTACAATTTGAATTGCATTTTTTTTTTTAGTACAGTACAATGCAAAAAGTGAATCTAAAATAGATTACTGAATCAAAATAGGATACTTAGTGGATCTAACTTTGTGCCTCAAAATAAAGCATCTGCTGAAACACTAGATGTGGACCAGGAATAAGAGGAGAAATTTTGAACAATGTATTTCTTAAATTTCAGAATTTGGAAATCTTGTGCTGATTAGTTTTACACACCATCCAAATATGAAATACCATTTCTATTATTAATGTTTATCTGCTTTGAAACAACAGTGATATCATCATCATATGAACACAGAACTAAAAAAGATTTCTGTGAGGAAATAAGCTATTTGGGGTTTGACAGTATACTCCAAATAAATAAAATAAAATAAATCCAGGATTATTCTAAGATACAAAAGGGGTAAAAGGGTTCTGAAAAACAAAAACAAAAAACAGGTTAGCAACTTTTATGGATTACAGGTCCTTCATGTGCCTTTGAATTTGAACCTGTAATACTGAACACATAAGGCCATGCTGAAGTTGCACTTTCCCATTTTTTTAACGCTTTTACCAGCATCTGGTAAAAATCACTGGGAGAAATGCAGTGATGCACTATGATAATTTTCCCCTTTTTCAAGTCTGCAATAGTCATACTACTGCTCTCCTCCATAATTTCAAGAGTATGGAAGTAATTTATTTATTTATTTATTTTAATCTGCTTAAGAAGTAGAGGAAAATACAATGAATTTGCATTCTTGAAAGTGATGCTGGGAAGTAACTTTTTTTTTGTTAATTTAAGAAAACAAAACCACATACAAAAAATTTCTGACAGGAATGTTCTTGGCTAACATCTTACAACAATTTTATATGGAATTCTGTCTATGCTTTATATAGTAGGCTAAGTAAATCATGTAAGAAAAGGCTGTTATAGATCACTATATTTTATTTACAAACTACAGTTACGCTATTCTACATTTGAAAGTTCAAACAACTATTGAGATGAGTGATTTAAGTTACATTAAAGAGAAAAGCTAGATTCTGGATTACATAAGAGACATAACATGCAAAAGGATGCATACAAATCTTTTGTATATATGTCCATGTATACTTATAAAAATGTATGACGGTGGAGATTGTGTTCATCTCTATGTGCACTTCCACTTCCTGAAATTTAACAGTTCTGTTGATAAACATTCTACATAGTGATGGATATACACATCTACATACGGTTCAATATTTTCTTGATAAGTTTAATAGGCAAGAATAGTGTCTTTTTTGTCATTTTGTATTTTTTCGGCTGATGCAGATGTTTTACTCTTTTATTATTAGAGACAAGCATTGCTCAATTGTGTTGCTCTGCTAAGTGAACTTTAGCTAGACTCAACTTCAACACTTACAATAAAGCCTTGTATAAAGTACTAAGTACTTCTACTTTTCAGTGCACTTTTTTTTTTTTTTTAAACAAAATACATAGTAGGAAATTTCCATCCTATTGAAAACTATTATCAGTTGTTAAGCAATTTCGTTCTTATTTATTTTTTTCCTGCAAGGATTACTTTTTATTTATTTATTTTAAACAATCAATAATACTAAAGCATTTAGCTTGTCTTATTACCAGATAGTTGTTTTACACTGTTTAGTTCAATATTTGAGTTGAATTTCTATAGTAACTTGTTTAAGTTAGGGCTGTCAGATATTCTGAAATTCAAGGACGGAAACTTTTCAAACAGGTACAGACTATGTTCAGGAACAATTTATGTATATTCAAAATGATTCAAAAATGTTGTATTCACTTCCTTTATGCATCATAGAAATAAATAAATGCGTGGTTTCAACTGGGATAGAGTTAATTTTCCTCCTAGTAGCTGGTATAGTGCTGTGTTTTGGATTTAAGATGAGAATAATGCTGATAACACACAGATGCTTTAGTTGTTGCAGAGCAGTTCTTACACAAAGTCAAGGACTTTTCAGCTTCTCATACAGCCCTGCCAGTGAGGAGGCTGGGGGGACACAAGCTGAACAGCTGACCCAAACTGACCAAAGAGACATTACAGAATCACAAAATGGCCGAGGTTGGAAGGGACCTCTGAAGATCATCTAGTCCAACCCCCTGCTGAGCAGGATCACGTAGAGCACACTGCGCAGGATGGCATCCACATGGGTTTTGAACATCTCCAGAGAAGGAGACTCCACAGCCTCTCTGGGAAACCTGTTCCAGTGCTCTGTCACCCTTCAGTGAAGAAATGCCCTCTCATATTCAGCCAGAACCTCCTGTGCTTCAGTTTGTGCCCGTTGCCTCTCGTATTCTCGCTGCGCACAACTGAAAAGAGACTGGCTCCATCCTCTCAACAGCTTCCCCTCAGATATTTATACCCATTGACGAGGTCTCCCCTCATTCTTCTCTTTTCCAGGCTAAACAGGCCCAGTTCTTGCAATCTGTCCTCGTACAACAGGTGCTCCAGTCCTCTAATCATCTTAGTAGCCCTCCTCTGGACTCACTCCAGTGGTTATATGTCCCTCTTGTACTGGGGAGCCCAGAATTGGCCGCAATACTCCAGGTGTGGCCTCACCTGGGCTGAGTAGAGGGGGAGGATCACATTCCTTGACCTGCTGGCAACACTTCCAAATGCACCCTAGGATACCATCAGCCTTCTTGGCCACAAGGGCACATTGCTGATTCATGATCAGCCTGCTATCCACCAGGACTCCCAGGTCTCTCTCTGCAGAGCTGCTCTCCAGCAGGTCAGCCCCCAGCCTGGACTAGTGCTTGGGGTTATTCCTCCTTAGGTGCAGGACCCTGCACTTGCCCCTGTTGAACTTCATGAGGTTCCTCTCGGCCCATCCCTCCAGCCTGTCAAGGCCCTTCTGAATACCAGCACAGCCCTCTGGGGTACCAGCTAGTACTCCAAGCTTTGTGTCAGCAAATGTGCTGAGAGTATGCTCTGTTCCATCATCCAGGTTGTTGGTGAATAATTTGAACAACACTGGACCCAGTACTGACCCCTCAGGGACACAGCTAGCTAGAGGCCTCCAACTAGACTCCACATCACTAAGTACAACCCTCCAAGCTCTGCCATCCAGCCAGTTATCAATCCACCTCACTGTCCACTCATCTAGGCTGTACTTCCTGAGCCTGTCTATGAGGATGTTATGAAAGACAGTGGACAGTGTCAAAAGCCTTGCTGAAGTCGAGGTAGCCATACCATACCATATGGCATTGTGCTGAAAAATAAATATGGAGTGGCTAGCCAGGGAGGGGAGAGAAGGGGAGGAATGGGACTGCTGCTCAGGGATCGGTTGGTCATCATTCAGCAGGTTGTGACCAATTGCATTATGCATCACTTGCTTTGTACAATCTTTACTTATTTTTAATATAATTGTTTCCCTTCCTTTCTTGTCCTATTAAACTGCCTTTATCTCAACCCATGAGCTTTTACCATTTCTTTTCCCCCAATTCTCTCCCCTATCCACATGGCTGTGATGCTTAACTGCCTGCCAGGTTAAAGCACAACTCCTTTTGGTGCTCAATGTGGGGCCCAAAGAGTTGAATTACAGAATGTTAGGGATTGGAATAGACTTTGAAAGATCATCTAGTCCAATCCCCCTGCTGGCGCAGGAACACCTAGATCACGTCACACAAGAATGCATCCAGGCGGGTTTGAATGTCTCCAGAGAAGGAGACTCCACAACCCCTCTGGGCAGCCTGTTCCAGCATTCTGTCACCCTCACCATGAAAAAGTTTCTTCTCATATTTAAGTGGAACCTCCTATGTTCCAGCTTGTACCCATTGCCCCCTATCTTATCATTAGATGTCGCTGAAATAATGGCAGATCTGACCAGAAAGTGTTAAAATAAAATTGTTATAAGCATTATATCAGTTAATAGTTGCTGATCACAATGTTGATTTTTTTTTTTTCTCTCAGGGTTGTTGTGTTGGTTCTCAGAATTGTGTTGTATAGCACATTACTGTATGTGTTCCCTGTTATGCTGTTTATTATTTCTGAGGGCTAGTTTAAGGTTATTACTTTGCTGTACTGTATAACACTAGTTTACAATATGATAAAATTACCAGTCGTGAGACAATTCTGGTATTTCTAATCAGCATTGCTGTCATTGCTATCAGAAACTACTAATAATTACAGTCTTTACATTTTCTCTTCACGGAGCCAATCTATGGGGGGGAAGAGGGCACAACGGAACAAAGAGGGACACTTTCCTCCACTTCCTTACTCTTCCTTTCTCCTTCACCTCCTCCTTCCTAGAGAGGCCTCTAGGCTAAGGGCCTCTTCAAAACTTTGAATATCCTTGGGATGTTCAAACCAGCACGTTACTATTGTTATGTCTCCTGAATACATTTCAGGTTTTGTTTAAGGTTAAACAATTACTTAAGAATCCCACCCAGAGATCTGTGCTGAGGCAACAAATTTAGGAGTGTCAAAGAGTATGAGAGAATATGGGCAGGCACGCAGAACAGTGGGCACCACCTGTCCTTTGGATTTCACCCTTGAACAAGTGCAGAATACTAAAAAACCTCTAAAACGTTTGATGAACGTGCATAATCACCCTGGCAATTCCAAAGTGAAACAACTCGGGGGAACGTGCTGTGGCTTGGCCTATACTTATCGCGCCACAACCAACACCACCTCCGCCCCTGCTGCCGCGATAGGCCGCTGCGACGGGCACTGCCGCCGTGATGGGGCCCTAGCAACGCTACAGTGCCCTGCGACGGGCCCTGCCCTGCGTCCTGCCGCCGCGATAGGCCCTGCGACGGGCTCCGCCGGCACGACCGGGCCTGCCGCAGTTCCGGGCCCTGCCCCGGCTATGTGAACATTTAACAGCAGAGAAAGTAGCGATTTTAAAGGGAGAATAAAAATAGTAATGTGGAGCTGGTGATTACAAAGCATCAAGACAGCCCAGAAAAAAGCTAGACGGAGTGTTATTAAAAATACAAAGTACTTTGCTACTACATTGTTCAACTCTGTTGGTGTTATCACAGGCCTAATCTTCCGTACTCATAATGAATGCCTATACCTAGAAGTACTTTTTTACCCCGAGCAGTCTGCTTCTCATAATGGACACATAATAGAAAATTACCAACTTCACACGTATTATTAGCAGAGCTAAGTCTAGATGAAGAGTTGCGCTTAGAAGTAAGGCTATCTGAGATTCCTTTTTCTGTTGTTTTATTCATAACCTTTGTATAGCAGCTGGGTGAGTGGACAAATGGAAAATAGTGCAAACAGGGCCTGTGAGTTGCTTGACAGTGCAGACAATTAACAACTGAGAATCTGAGCATTTAAATTCTGGATATTGCTAAGTTAAGATAGTGGAAGCACAAACTTCAAAACTTAACCTAATTACGGTTCAAAAAAACCCCCACAAAACCAGAGAACTAAAAAAAAAAAAAAAAAAAAAAAGCCAGAACAAAACAACAGGTTTTGTTCTTTCTACATTTCTGGTTAATATTAAGGCTTACGTTATGTAGATATAGCTTGGTGAAAATAAATTCTGGAACAAGAAATCGAAAAATTACATTGTAACCTACACACTTATTTTCCATATTTTGTTCACATTTTTTCCCATGTCTAAGGGAACACCATGACTGTATACTCAGTCAGTCATGGAAAAAACATGATCCAAACTAAACTATATAAGGATAATTAAATATATGCGATAAATTGGCACTGGGAACTGGCCATGACCAGTTGGGTGCAGCTGGCTTGGAGCTGTGCTGCGATTGTTGTTAGGCATGTAGTTTTGAAAATGCCATCAGCTGCCATTTAAAATGGCACTTCTTCCAAGCTCAGGATTGATGCATCCCTAAGAGTAGGAAATCAGTGAAGGGGGGCAGGAACCTGCGTGGATGAGCAAGGAGCTCATTGACAAGATCAAAAGGAAGAGGAAAGTCTATGAAATGTGGAAAAAGGGCCTGTCCTCTTGGGCGTATAGGAGTATTGTCAGGGCCTGCAGGGATGTGAAAAGGAAGGCTAAAGCCCATCTGGAGATGAAGCTTGGAAAGGAGATAAAGGATAATAAGAAGTGTTTTTTTTTTTTTTTTTTTTAAGGATGCAAACGGTAAAAGGAAGACTAGGGATAATGTGGGTCCCCTGCTGATGAACAAGGGGGGTGTCCTGGTAATGGGGGACGCTGAGAAGGCGGAGATACTGAATGCCCTCTTTGCTTCGATCTTTGCTTTAAAGATTCCCCCCCAGGACTCCTGGACCATGAAGGGAGGAGAAAGAGTCTGGGAAATGGAGAGTTCCCCTTCTGGTTGAGGAGGGAGTGGTTCAGGAGCATCTGCGTGGGATCAACACACACTAATCCATAAGCCCTGATGGGATGCATCCACATGTGCTGAGGGAGCTGGTGGATGTGATCCCCAAACCACTCTATCATCTTTGAAGAGTCTGGGAGAATAGGAGGGGTGCCTGGAGACTAGAGGATAGCCAATGTCACTCTGGTCTTCAAGAATGGCAAGAAGGAGGATACAGGAAACTACAGGCCAGTCAGTCTCCCCTCTGACCCTGGAAAGGTGTTGGAACAGCTTGTTCTGGATGTCATCTCCAAGCAATTAGAAGAGAAGAAGGTTATGAGAAGTAGTCAGCATGGATTCACCAAGGGGAAATCATGCTCAGCCAACCTCGTTACCGTCTGTGATGGCATCACCAGCTGGGTAGATGCGGGGAGAGCTGTGGATGGCATCTACCTTGATTTTAGCAAGGCTTTTGATACTGTCTCCCACAACATTCTGCTAGCAAAGCTGAGAAAGTGTGGGATAGATGAGTGGATAGTAAGGTGGGTTGAGAACTGGCTGACTGACCAAGCTCAGAGTGTGGTGACTGGCAGCGCAGAGTCTGGCTGGAGACCTGTGTCTAGCGGTGTTCCCCAGGGGTCAGTGCTGGGTCCGGTCTTGTTCAACATCTCCATCAACAACCTCAATAAGGGAATAGTGTCCACTCTTAGCAAGTACACTGATGATACAAAGGTGGGAGGAGTGGCCAACACACCAGAAGGCTCTGCTGCCATTCAGCAAGACCTGGACAGGCTGGAGAGCTGGGCAGGAAGAAACCAAATGAAGTTTAGCAAGAGCAAGTGTAGAATCCTGCACCTGAGAATGAACAACCGCATGTATCAGTACAGGCTGGGTGATGACCTGCTGGAGAGGAGCTCTATGGAGAAGGACCTGGGGGTCCTGGTGGATGACAGGTTGACCATGAGCCAGCAGTGTGCCCTAGTGGCCAAGAAGGCCAATGGGATCCTGGCATGCATTAAAAGTAGTGGGGCCAGCAGGTCAAGGGAGGTGATTCTCTACTCTGCCCTGGTCAGGCCTCACCTGGAGTACTGTGTCCGTTTCTGGGCTCCCCAGTACAAAAAAGACACAGGGATCTTCTGGAAAGAGTCCAGCAGAGGGCCACAAAGATGATACAGGGCCTGAAGCATGTTCCCTATGAGGAAAGGCTGAAAGATCTGGGCCTGTTCAGCCTTGAGAAAAGAAGACTGAGAGGGGATCTTATTAATGTTTACAAATACCTTAAGTGTGGGAGACAGAGGGATTTGGCCAAACTCTTTTCAGTGGTTTGTGGGGACAGGACAAGGGGCAACAGGCAAAAAATGGATCACAGGAATTTCCACACCAATATGCGAAAGAACTTCTTCACAATGAGGGTGATGGAGCACTGGAACAGGCTGCCCAGGGAGGTTATGGAGTCTCCTTCTCTGGAGATATTCAAGGCCCATCTGGACGCCTGCCTGGGCAATCTGCACTAGGGAACCTGCTTTGGCAGGAGGATTGGACCCGATGATCTTTTGAGGTCCCTTCCAGCCCCTACAATTCTCTGATTCTGTGATTCTCTTGGGCCAGGACTGGAAATTGTTAATGTGTTCCTGAGCCCCTTTATTTTTTTTGTTTGTTTGTTTTTAAACTTTCTTTTTTTTTTTTAATTTTCAGATGGCAGAGCATTGTACTTTTGTCTTGTCCTGAAACGTCCACAGCTTAATAAAAAGGCACAGTGTTGCTGGCCACCGCACCTACACTTGAAGACCTGCGGTACTGTGATTCTAGAGAAGAGGAGATTGAGAGGGGATCTTATCAATCTCTACAAATATCTGAGGGGACAATGTAAAGAGTACGGGGCCAAACTCTTCTCAGTGGTGGCCAGTGATAGGACAAGGGGTAATGGGTATAAATTGAACCACAGGAGGTTTCATCACCATATGAGGAAAAGCTTCTTTATGGTTTGGGTGACAGAACACTGGAACGGGCTGCCCAGAGAGGCTGTGGAGTCTCCTCTGGAGGTACTCAAAACGAGCCTGAATGCCATCCTGTGTAACATGCTCTAGCTGACCCTACATGAGCAGGAGGGTTGGAGCAGATGATCTCTGGAGGTCCCTTCCAACCTCAACCCTCCTGTGATTCTGTGATCTAAATGCTGTTTGACTAAGAATAATTCGTGCAAGGACATTCACAATAACGAAGCAAGGTATGACAAGTTGTGGCTCTTCAACAAAAGAGGTGACTAGCCTTCCACCAAAAAAGCTAGCGACATTGTTTTAAACATGGAGTATGTGCAGTTCCTTCATATATTTTGAAGACCAAACTCAGAACCAGCTTTAAATTTTTCAAATCTTTCATTTCACTTTGCCCAGTGAACTTTTAAATAAAGTTAAGCAGTAGAGGGGTTAAAATGAGACAATAATAATTTTATGCCTGCATTAACAGTAAAAGAAAAAGCATCTACCTTTAAAGATCTAAATAGAAAGTTATGAGAAATTTTTCCTGGTCAGTACGTAAACACTGAAAAAATAATAATAATAAAAAAACAACAAATAAGTAGAAAATGGCCCAAACTATATTGTGCATTTAAATTTAGAATACATGTCATCTTTACTCCCTCCCTGACCAGTGTCCTACAGCAATTCTATCCTTCCTAATGTTTTGGAGGAGTCTGAGATGGCGCCTGTACAATTTGATTTTGTGTAAAAATACACACTAAATCTGATTTCTGCTACATTAAGAAGTTCTCTGGTAAAATATATGATGCATAGAATGAAATAAGCTGTAGTTCTAGAATGAGTCTTTAAGCTTGCTTCCTTTAGTACTTGACCACTAATATTAAAGACTACTGGATCAAAATACAGTTTTAATTGGATATATAGGAGATGATACAGTGGTATAGATAAACCACAGGTTAGATGCTAAAATATAACATTGATTTGTATTCTTTTACTGGAAATATTTGTAATATGAAACTAAGATATAATACACTCATTTTTAATGCATATTCAGTATAGAAGAAAGCTACTGCTGTCACCAGCTTGTATTTGTCAAACAAATACTAGATTAATTTGTTTTCTGTTTAAAGGACTATAATGAGATTACAGATAAATCTTACTCATTAATAGTGACGAAATGTTGATTATACTGTCATTTCTTACATTGCTAGTTGCTAATGCAAGTGCATACCAAATTGGTCAGCCAGAGATTTTTTAAACAACCTGAAGTCTCATAGTTTAATGAGCTTTTGTTAGTTGCATGAACTTGTCCAAGACCAAAATACAAAATATCAGTTTTGTCTACAAAACTTGCTGCTCTTATTGGCCAACACATCTGTGATAATAAGAACAGAGTGAACAGAGAAACAGAGAAAGGAAAATTCATTCTGAAAATAATGTAACATTCTTATTTCTGGGGAAAACAAAGCAAATATAAAAAAAAAACAACCTTCCTTTGAGCAAAATATTATGTTTCAATAGTGTGCAGTTTTACCTTACTGAATTAAAACATGCACTTTGGCCACAACAACCCCATGCAACACTACAGGCTTGGAGCAGAGTGGCTGGAAAGCTGTGCAGAGGAAAAGGTT
Organism: Anser cygnoides; assembly: GCF_040182565.1. Classification (NCBI taxonomy): domain Eukaryota; kingdom Metazoa; phylum Chordata; class Aves; order Anseriformes; family Anatidae; genus Anser; species Anser cygnoides. Next base: position 19,596,559 of record NC_089883.1, on the reverse strand, counting down.
CTGGTGGTGCTGATTGATTCTTGCCTGATGTGCTCAGGTGACCAAGAAGGCCAACGGCATCCTGGCTTGTATCAGGAACAGTGTATTCAGCAGGACCAGGGAGGTGATTTCCCCCTTGTATTCTGCTCTGGTGAGGTCGCACCTCAAGTACTGTGTTCAGTTTTGGGTCCCTCAGTACGAGAAGGACATGAAGTGTGTCCAGAGAAGCTGGTGAAGGGCCTGGAACACAGGTCGTGCAAGCAGCATCTGAGGGAACAGGGTTTGTTTAGTCTGGAGAAGAGGAGGTTTAGGGGAGACCTTATTGCTCTCTACAACCACCTGAAAGGGAGGTGTGGGGAGCTGGGGATCGGCCTCTTCTCACAAGTAACTAGTGATAGGACTAGAGGGAATGGCCTCAAGTTGCACCAGGGGAGGCTCAGGTTGGAAATTAGGAGACATTTCCTCTCAGAAAGAGTAGTCAGGCATTGGAACAGGTTGCCCAGGGAAGCGGTGGAGTCACCATACCTGGGGATGTTTAAGGAAAGGTTGGCCTGGTGCTTAGTAGAGTGATGGTTGGACCAGATGATCTTGGAGGTCTTCTCCAACCCTAATGATTCTATGATTATCCATACAAATCTGTGATTCTGCAGATCTCTATGATAATATTTTGTTCCAGAGAAAAATTCATAATATTTACTTAGGAAAAGGTTGAAGTGTTTGAACTTCTTCCCTCTTGCTGCCGTGATGTTGACAGCCTTGATATGACCTGGGAGAGCATCAGATTTTATTTAAACTGCAATTTGTGTAATCACTTTTTTTTTTCCATCAAGTAGTATCACACTTTTAACAAAATTTTTTGAAAGTCTATCTTTTAATATTTAAGTTGAGCATCTCTAATTAACTACAGTAAACCTTCTGTATCAATAATCTCCAAATGCCTTCCTGTAACAAGTCTATAAATGACTTCCTTAAATGATTTTTATTCATTGCATTCCTCTCTAACTAAACTTGTACATTTACTGTCCTTTTTCTTTAAAACATTTTCAACATCTATATAATCCTTGGCTCTATTATCCCCACCCCTAATACCTTAAAAAAAAAAGCCTCCTAAAATTTTTTCCATACAACAAATTCTATAGTTTCTCTTGCCATTCAGCATAATGTGGAGCAACAACAACAACAAAAAAGGCATAGAAAACTTCAAGGCAGCCATAGCAGACAATGTTTTATGCCAAAGGAGTGTATACACTAAGATCATTGGCAGGGTTGTGCAATATATCAAGGTCCAAATAGAAGAGAAATTCTGATGCAAGACCAATGCAGAAATCAGAAAGACTATGCAGCTAGAAAAGGATGCTGAAAAAGATGGCGGCACTGTAAAGGGATAAAGCGGCCTGGAAGAATCCAGATGGGGGACATAACATGCAGCAGGAGAACACTATTAGACTGGAAAAATATGAGAGAGACCAGAGTGGAAAAAGCCAAAGTTCAAACCAGTTGAAAAGTAAAAACTACAAGACAATAAGAATGTAGTGTTTAATTCAGAAGTTGCTTTACGATCAAAGTTTGGAAATCCTTCAAAAGCATAGAGAGACTACATAGGAAGAGGGACAATTTTAACCAATTTAATTTGAAATTGTACTTGTTTTAATCACAGGTGCTGTGCGACTCTGAAGGTGATTTCAGTTTACACATTTTGGAGGCTCCATTTATGAAAACAGTACCTGGAGTCTAAAGATTTCTTCATGGCTGCAGTGGCCAAATTTAGATTTCAGCTTACGTAATTTGGAGTCTACTTGGAACTAACAAGATGAGCACTCACTACATTTTGTGAGCAGCAATTTGATATAAGATAGAAATGTCCCTCTTAAAAAAATATTTAATATTTTTAAAAGTTCATTCAAAAGTAATTTAAGTAATATAAAAAGTAATCTATTAGTCCTGTGGCACTTTTTGCCTGTGAAAATACAAGCTCTGGAGTCATACTCCAGGTCTTCATAGCCCAAACTGAAAATAATCACAATACTCCTGAAAAATTGAACTAGTCTGAGAAGTCAGCAGGAATTACCATTGCTTCCTGTACAGCAATAAAATCTTTAAAGCAGTCCTCGTGGGGTAAACTATCTTAGATTCCTTCAAATATTTGCATGTAAGAAAATAGCAGTAAGATTTGTGAATTTCACAGAGATAATAAAAGCTAGCACAAATCCTTCACTTGCTGTTCTTTACGAAATCTGTCATAATGAAAGGTGATTCTCATTTGTTCAGTTTTCTTCCTGATAACAACTTGTATTTTTCCTTCATATTATTCGAATGTGCTTACAAAAAGAGGATTCTGTCACATACTCTTTGAAACCTATGCTGTTGGATTCTTATCAGTTTTTATATTTAATTGTCTTCTCACAATTAGGAATTGACAAAGTTCAAGCCAAAATAATGCACTCTGTCAAAATTTCCTCATTTTCTTGTCTATCTGCCAACTAACATCAAAAACCTGCATCATGCCAGAAATGGGATCAAATTCTGTTCCTGAATTTTTTTTAATCAGCAGCCAATTTTCTGGATATGACATCCACTGGAAAATTTTCACCCTGTTGTACGTTTACATTGCCATGTTTCTATTACAATATCTTTTTCTTCTCTATTTTGTCTGGACTACTATATTTTAACCTCAATTCCTTTGCATCCATTATCTTCTCTTTAGCTTTTTTTTTTTTCTCTCCTTTTATTTATGTATTTATTTTTCTGCTTAAGTGATGTTCTAGGACTTAACTAGACACCTTTTCCCAGATTTTATTTGATTACTTGATTCATGTTGGATATGGAACCCAGCAACAGCAAGGCATAGAGTTTCAAAGACTGAATATTATGTGTGTCAAAAGCTCAAATCCAAACTTGAAATTAACACAGTAAGGGAAATGTAAAGATGTGAAGACAGATACATTTATCTCATTGTACAGTGAATTCATCAGATGTTCAAGATCCCTGGGTGTGGAGTGTTTCGTCAGAACAGAAGCAACGCGAGTTATATTAATGTGTGTGGTTACATTATCAAATGTCTCTGACACCACTAAAAGTTATTTCTACATCAGTCAGGCAATGAAGGTCAAGTTTTCATTTAAATGTAATCATGGTGATATCAATGGCACAAATTTGTCTGTTTAAATATAGAGTCAAATCTCATACTTGGTCTAATATGAAAAGGCAGTAGGCTACAGGAAGAAGACAAGATGAAAGAAAGTATCAGACAGAAGCACATCCTTTGTGCTTATCTGCACTTTTCTGACAAAACGTTAAGACTTCACAGGCAAGCTAGAAGATTAATTTGCTATACAAAAAAGGCACTGTCACAAAATGATTTCCTAACAAATATGCATAAAGTTCACATAAAAGTATGCAACCAGACTGGTTTCTGAAATTGAGACAACAGAAGTGTTTGAAAGCTTCCGCTGCAAGTTACTACACTTTGTAGTGAACAGAAGCTGTTATATCTTTTCTTTCATTGATTTATCATTACTGACCAAATAGGAGTCCGTATTTTAACAAAATATTGTGTTGCAGATAAGACTCTGACAATTCTTGACATACTGAACTCTGAAACTCACATTTGACTGTTAATTTCGTACTGGTATTTATCAGAAGAAGCTTGTTTTTCCTGCAAGAACCAATTTAGTTGAATAATTCAAAGTGCTCCAAAACCACATGCAAAAGATGAGGTTATAGTTAATAGCTTTCAAATATACTTAAAAACTTAGATCATTAGTTTTTACTTAAATTAGGATTTTTTTTATGCATTAACCAGAATTTATTGCAAGCTAAACTTAGCAGTGTGATTTTTCACTAATCTAAGATGCAGTTAAAATAATATACTGTATTTACAAATAAAGTTGATATGTTGTGTTTGTTGTTCGCTTTTCCAACTTTTGTCATTCCTGAAATATGTACATCAATTCCTCTATTTAATATCTGAGTATAAATATCAAAAACACATTTATCCTCTCAATTTTCCTAAAATGCAACTGAATCCAGTTATTCACATTTAAAAATAAAAAATAAAGTTATGCACAAAATGCCAGAAGAACTTGTGTACTTGACTGCTCTCTCAGGTAATATAGTTTTGGCTCCTTCTGCATTAGAAGAAATAGACATTCAAGGATGGCACATATGACACTGCTTCAGTGCACTGGCTAAAAGGAGATTACAGTTCTACACACAACACTTATCTGGAGGTGAGGGAAGCTAGTTTCTAAGTCTTGCAAATATTCTAGCACTTAGAAATATTTTGAGATTTGCATTAAAAGTGAAACATCTTCTGTAAATGAATTTGAAAAACTCACTGCAGAATGCCTTGAAGATAAGCAATGAATTACTGTTGAGGAAGCTGTGGGTTCAAATGAACTACAGGAGGGACTATCCAATTTCTTTGTATCCAGTTGCCGGGCTATTGAATGAGATTACCACCATTTTTCCTCTGATCTAATAAGTTCTGCATGTGGCTGGATATGTACCAGGTATGTATGTCATAAGATCAAACATTAAAAATGAAAGATGAATAAAGAATGCCAGCAAATTTATTTCATCTTAGTTTACGCAAATAAGGGTAGAGAAGATTCTTAAATCCACCTCTTCTTACTTAGCTGGCAGTGGAAAACAATACCACACTGAAATCTGTTAAATGGTACCGCTAATGTAAGGTTACTGATGTCTAGGAAAAAGGCAGTAAGAGTTTAGTGCAATGTCCTTTTTCAGAATTATGATGAATGCCAACAAACTAAAAGCAAGAACCAACCAACCAAGAAAAAAAAAAACAAAACACAACAAAAAAAACAGGGAAAACCTCAGTTTCTCTGAGGAACTTAACCAAAGCTCACAGATAGCAATCTTACCATTGATATCAAAATGTTTATCAGTATATTTGGAAGAGACCCAAAATGATCATATCACTGACATTAACAAAGAAATTACATTTAGTTGCATTTATATTTCCTTTTAACAACTTTTTTCCTTTTAATAGTTCCTCTTAGGAAAACATAAAAGCCAAAATAAGAATACTTGCACTACTTACGTCATATGATGGATAATGCAATAAGTTAAAACATTAATGGAAATGAGAAAAAAAGAAAACTAGTATATTAAATACTCATAGTGTAAACTCTTTCCTAGTCTTCCTATCTGTTTCAGTCTGCTCCAGAATACGTTGCTGAACAATGATATTTAAAAAAAAATAAATAAACAAATCCACACTGCTTTATAGGATCAAGTACAAAAAAAAAAGCTATTTCCCAGCCACTATAGGTACACATGAGTATTGTGCTCACTATAACAGAGGATTTTTCTAGTTTTTTCTTGAGTAACTTGCAAATAATAGGGTAAGGAAAAAAAAATGAGGTTTTTTTTTTTACATGACATGCAAAAAACCACATTCCCCTTTCAGAGACTGGAAATCTAGAGTAGCTGCCCTCAGTTCATAACTTTTGTGAGCCTCAATACTTAAGTAGAATTAAGTAGCACTCAACTATGAGACTCTTGTAATCGTTCCAGCACTCTTTACATAAGAGACTTTTTTTCGTCTAGTATAGAAGGGTTTAAATCAAACCAAACAGTTAAACACACCTGGAGTTTGCAGATGTGTGCATTTGCATTTTTAAATTCTAGTTAATCCAATTTTTGTTGTAATCCATGTCAAAATACTGCATTGGAATACAGCCTGAAAATTCAGGAATTCTGAAATCAAGTCCAGGTATGAACTTTGTTGGTGGGGATGTTTTATAGTTACAGAGCAACTTATCCCAAACTGCATAGAACTAGAATGATTCAATGCAGTCTCCAGTGTAAACAAATTATAAATTCATATATGACAATAATTCAAAGTGTTTGTAGTTTGTTATATTCCAACAGCTAAAATTTTAGAGAGTCTGTATTGTTCTGTGACCTGAAACAGGTATGACTAATCATTTTTAGCATTCTGGAAGAAGCAAGTATGCAACAATTTTATATGACAGACACATACTCAATGAGATTATAAATTAGTTTCCCAAGAGAAGGCTCACTAATAAGATCAGATCTAAAATTCAGGTCACTTGATTTTATGACTCAGCTAATGTGGTAAAAAAAAGAAAGAAAGTATAACTCCATAATATAAATTCAAGTTCAATCTTTTTTACCATAAACATTAGCACCATTGTAAAGCTGCAAAGGGTAGGCTTCTTGTAAAATGAAATGATCTAATTGTAAAATGTATTTGATATCTCCTTGCAGAAAGGTTATTTCTAAAAGAAAAATAAAATATTCTATATTACATTACGAAGGTATAAAATTTAAGCAATTAATTTTTAGTGCTGGATAAGACTGATGTCATAGAAAAGATAAATTTGCAAAACTTTTTTTTTTTAATTATGATTTACTGATCCTATTTCAAGCACACTGTTTCCTTTATTTTCAGATGTATTTACAATACCAGAACAATTATATTTGTAGTGGAAATCATACAAGCAAAGAAACTATTCTTCTTTAATGTTGTGAGATGATGAGAGAGCGTAGAAGTCCTTTAACTCCCTGACATACATCTGAAAAAGCAATAGGCTGATAGGGTCAAAAATAGGCCGCTTGGCTTGTCTTACATGGTAATAATGTATTATGAACTTATACTGCTAACTTCTGAGTACTAGAGAAAGTTCTCAGCTAAAAGAATATACCAATAAATTTTGCACTTACGTGGCAAAGTTTTTAATGTATTGCAAACCCATCTGCTTTGCCTCCTCAGACTTTGGCAGTGTCTGCAACTTACCATTTCCATTCTCTACTATGGCCAACGGTTCTCTGTAGACTGCTGTCTTTCTCAAGGTTTTCATAGTCCTTTGAATTTCTGCCAACAGCACCGCTTGCAGTGCCTCAATAATCTGTCAAAAATGCAAATTATAATTGGATGATATTGGTAGTTCACTTATTTATCTAAGCACTTGTCCCTTTTAAGCAAATACCAGAAGATTTTAAGAAGGTTGAGTAGATGCCATTAGAAAGTCAACATTTACCAATATCTTTCAGACAGTGATAATCATGTGGCTCTATACGCACAGAGTAACAAATGTTAACTGGATAGCAATAAAGTGGTGCAAATTGTGAATTATGACTGTTGTTCACAAATTAAACATTAATTTTCCTTAATCTCCAAACTAGAATAGTTTGCCTACTACCTCTTTGATATCAAAGGGTCATGACAATATGTGTTAAATAGGACAGGTGGTGATATCATCCAATAAAAAATATCTTTATTTGCTTCTTTGTGTGCAGTGATTCATGGACTGAATAAGGACTTAGTGTTTTGAAATTTTTAGAAATTTGGGTGTCCAGTCTGTCTCCAAAAAGCTTCCCAAATGTTTCATTATTCATGACAATCTTCTATTTCTCCAGCTCAACCATGTTAATGCTTCATTTTTATTTTTTAAATGCAAGAAGCAAAAGGTCTCACTGACTCCTCTTATCCAAAAGGAAGAACTGCTGCAAATATGAACAGCCTATAAAAGGCACTTGCAATACCTGATACATTAACACCAAATGTGTGTTAAGACAGTGCTGTTTAGAGACTGTATGACAGGGTTATTATTTTTACTCATCTTTGCTTTAGTAGAGAAGCCCAAGGAGAACTTGGGAAATTTTAAAACCTAAGACATGTGTAAAGCACATGGAGACCTTCTGCAATGGACTTGAGCTTTTGTAGTTCCTACTCAGTCTACATTTCAGTGTGATGCAGAATGGTAGCATGTGTACCTTTTTATCTGGTATGTCCATCAGGAAAGGGATACATTCCCCACCCCATCCCCACTAGGTAGTTATTCAACTACTCTTCCTGAAGGACAGAGAAAATCTGAAGTTTCCAGGACAGTGTACCCCACCTTAACATAAATATAAATTTAAGTTGCATATGAAAATAAATGTTAAATATGTTTCAGTTATAAATGCTCTTTATATAATGTTATATTAAAAACAGTATGTTAATAATTTAAATCAAATAAGAATTTAAGTCAATATGCAGGTTTCCTCAAACTGCCTGGAGGAGAGAGATTTCGTCTCACTAATCAAGTACAGTGAATTCGTGGGCTATCCTCAATCACATTTCTAGCTGCTCTTGTAAATTCAAATCATTAAGCAGAACAAAGGCTGTAGGTGTCCTTCATGACAGAATTCCTTATTACAGACAAGTATACCCCAGTCAGGTTCACAGTGTGAAAGTTCACAGCAAATGAACACAGCTCTGTGTGTTGTGACACAGTGCAAACTATCTTGTTATAATAGAACTTTATTTTACAGTGGAAACCAAAGGCATTTTCTGATTCCTCACATCCATAGAACCCTGAGCTTTGGGGATTACAGATCCTGACTTTATAGAGGACTCTTACAATGTATCTACAATAATTAAGAAAGAAGGAAGCCCAGAGACATTTTCATTGTCCTAGGAAAACTTCAGACCAAAAAAAAAAATCTAACAGGGTTACACAAGAGAATTGTACACATTATCTATTTTTCTGATATACTAAGAACCTGTCAGTAATATGGATATGATATTCATTGCTGTGTATATCAGCTAGACAGCATTTATAAAATGTGATTTCCTCTAACATCTTACAATGGAATTAAAAAAAAACAACAAAAAACTGTTGCAAATGGCACAACATAATATTGTGCAGGCACCTGTATGTCTCTGCATGCTACTTGTCTATCACTGTTGAATCCCCATTTCCACAGGGCTCAGTGTGGTTTCACATTTGGTTTTGTCCTCCCACTGTGTTTTCCCCATCAGTTTATATACCTCATCTAACACTATCTCCAAGCTCAAAAATCTCCAGAAACTTCGCCCATTTTTAACGCAAAACACATTTACATGAGTACTTTTCATTTTCTTTGATATTTTCCAGTCTGTCTTTAGGATTCTTCAGAATTACATGTAAAACTGCTGTCTTGTTGGCTAACACATGTTTTTGTTTTTGTTTTCCTTTTTCTCATAATTGTAAAAATTTCTGAAAATATAATCTATTTTGAGCTGAGACTGTGAAATACGATAGAAATTATGCTTCTTCTAAGGGTATACCTGACAAGGTATAAATACTCTACGTCCACCTACAAATAGAGATATTCAATGGTGAAAGGTATTTGCTTGACCATCAGGACCTGCAGCACCAATATCTGAGAACAATTCAAACATAAGTGAACAAGAGCTGAAGCAAGCAGTATTGTTACATAAATACTAAGTTATATTGACTTTCCTTTCTTCTCCTAATCAATTATTTCCAAGCATAACTATTCTTATAATGACTGGGTCTGATTAGAGAAGGCAGTGGACATCATCCCTGGTTATTGGTCAGGCCATAACCTTTACAGGGTTAAGCCTTCTTGAATCTGACTCCCAGGTGCCTGTATAACACAGGCACATCAGGGAGCAAAAAAACTACAGATCAAAACATCAGACTTGTAGCATCCAGTTTGCTTTCCTCTAATATAAAGAAATTGATAGCCAACCCCTACTACAAGAACATATTAGTCATATGGAGCAGGGGGAGCATAAATTAAATTAATTATCCTTCCTTCTAAATGACAGCGGCGTGGCTATGGAGGGGATCCACTATCAGGGGAACTGTTTAGATACTAATGATGAGGTAAGTTGTCTTCAGGTAAAGAGTCAAACACCGTAAAAACAAATGCATCCATAGCTTTTTAGGGAAATTACTGTAAACTTGAGCAGCATAAGTAAAAAAGGTACTTGCTTATCTGTACTACTGTCAGTAATGGCCTTAACAGGAAGTGATCTATGGCTTGAAAGTAAAATTCTCTGTAATATGCCTCAGATTTACCCCATCTTATTTTAGGTATTAACAGAAAGAAATCCACAGAAAAAGATGAGGATGTACAGAGATGATTCATTCCTCCAAAAATATGAACAGTCTCTCCACAGTTTCTATCTTTTCCCACTGGTGAAAGAGGAGGCTAAAGCAACCACAGTCCTCATGCAAATGGTTATGTCAGAGGTCTAAATATGGCATCAGCAGTTTTCCTAAGTGAAGACTGTGCGAAGTAGCTAGCTAGTTATAGATGATACAGGTTTTTTTTGTAGAGAAAAGGAATACGGTAAGATCAGGATGATGGAGGAGGACTTCCAAATCAGGACCTAAATGTTATACACTGAAGCTATATAAACTGTTTTTCTGATGGTGGTCCTGAATTAACACAGTTCTAATAAGGTCTTATTACTTGGGACTATATAACATGACAGTTTCAAGATTAGAACTGACTCATGTCCAGGTAGCTCAGAACTAAAAGAAACAGATGCATGACTCTCTACTGATTGTGAAGGCATTAGTAGTTAATGGGACAAAGCTCAGACATTTCCATATGGATGTGTCACACCACAGATTCCTCTTACTGTCATACATAAAACAGAGACAAACTGCTGAATCCCCATAGACTGATTGGTGCCAAACAAGTCTGACAGACTGCTTGCATGTTGCCATGTAATAAAATCCTTGACCGTATATACAAAGATTGGAGACAGCATTTTTTTTAGTGGAACTACTGACCTACAAAAGATTCATGTAAAACTCACTGTTTTGATACTGATTTCCTTTGCCAAGATTAGCACTGAAAATAGAACAAAGGCTATGGAAACATGGTTGTTTATTATGTTTTACAAAACGTTGTTCAGCTCATGGAATAAGGCATATTGTAGGAAGAAGCTTACTTGGTCTATAAACATTTTTATGAAGAGATAAAGGACTTCAATCTTCAGGGAAGTCAACCTAACAAGTAGAAGCTTCACTCAATGAGATAGGAAAATATCTTAGAGCAGAAGAGAAGGAAGCAAATTATTTCAAATAGTATTCTTCTTGAAATGACTGAATAAAGGAATAGGAAGGACACATTTCAATCTCTATTATTTGAATAATAAGGAGCTAGGAAGAACAAAGGAATAATTATCAAAGAAATCTTCCTAGTGGAAAAAAGGATGCTTATATCTCCCAGAATCAACATCAAAACACTTCAGTTGCATTAGAGTTTGATTTTTTTTTTCATTGTGCACCATTTCAGCCACAAAGGTTTCATGAAGCTGCAATCATATAAGAGTACAGTGAATAAAATTAAAATACAACCAAACATCTATTATAGAGGAACAGTTTATTTTAAGTATAGAGTAAACACAATCATTTTTTCATCATATTAAATGTTTCTGGGCAAGCAATTATTTCTATATGTGTGCATCTCTGAAAAGGCCAAAACACTTCAGTAATTTGTGGGTGAGGTGGGAGTGTGGCAAAAAGCAGCAGTATTTCACCCGAAAGAACAGGAAAATGAATGAAGATGACCTTCTCCTTAAAATCAACCAGTGAAATAAATCCTGTAAAAATATTTTAAAAATACATGCATTTTTTAAGTTTAAAACAAAAAGACCTCCCTTGGCCCTTAAACTTCAATAAGTCAGTCAGTAAAGTCATGATCAATCATTTGCAGCAAGTTCTTTCAGTTTCCTTGTTTGCACAGAATCTGTTGTAGTACTGTAAGGAGATGAGGAATCAATAAATGGCAAATCCTTTGGGTCATGTCTGAGAGTCAGTATCCTCCATAAAAGATATTAAAAAAAAACTTTTTAAAAGTAGAATAACTAGTGATACTAGGAGAGAACATACATGACTGTTTAATCAGGCTGTTCAGGATTTACAGTTTGGCCATGAATCTGTGTTTGTATACAGAAATCAGAAATAGAGCCATCCTACTATGAACAAAACTATAATTTTATATAAAGCGTGGGTAGCTGAATACCCACCCCTATAGCTAAGTCACAAATGGCTTTGAATGTTATGGCATTTACGGCAGTTTGGTTGCAAACAGGAAAAAAAATGCACTACAAAGCTGGTTAAAGATCATTGCAAACCTGAGTCTTAATACTAAAATTTGTGTAGGATTGATAGGATGGTATTTGCAGTACTTCACAATTTCAGTGTCTTAAGATCTTTTCAGATGAAAGGTATGAGGTAGCTTGTTCCACACCTTATCTTTCCACACACTAATCTCTATTGGTAGATAAAACCATTATCATTGCATAAACTTATCAGTCACTAAATTCAATGGAAAATGTAAAAACATGCTGCAAACTCTAGAAAACATCACTAAGCATACTTGGTGATTATTCATTCAGACTTTAGGACACTTACCTTCTCATATTTGAGCATGCATATTAAGGCTTTATAAATAGAATACCCCATACCAAAGTAATCTGATTTTTAAAGATATGAATGCCATGATTTATATATAATATTTTACATAAATTAGTAACTACGGTATCACATTACAGATTCCAAGTACTAAACTACAGTCAATGTCACTTAAAGATTAGATTGTTGCTATTAACACAGCCTATTACCTACCTTTATAGATTGGTCACTCCAACAACAAATGAGTTTCAGCAGTGAAACTCTCCTAAAGTCAGGGGAATGGCGTTTACTTGTTTCTGAAAAACACATACATAACTTATGAACTGACAGTACACATATAAATACAGAAATACAAAGATGTTAAACATTTTAACTTCAACAACATCTGAAGAAGAATAATTTCTCAGAACGTTTCAATCTAATGCCGTAAGCACAAGTCATCCATATCATTGTCATCTGAACTATTTACTGTTATCCAAAATCAGATTAGTCCTTTTTGTTTACAGTTGTCTGCTTATTTGCAAAGACCAAAACAAAGTATTGAAAGTATCCTGATTGCACAATGCAGTCATCCACTGAGATGATGGAGTCCTGCCACGAAAACTGGAGCTTGAAAGAATTGCATGGGTATATGCATACTGTAAAGTCAATTGTATTCACTAGTGTAGTCTGAAGAGGATCAGTATGTTATTCAGTAGATGGCTTTATGAAATAGTTATGTTTGTCAGTATCTAATTAAATATTTAAACATGTATATACATGCAGGTATGATCAAAAAGAAAAGTGAAAAAGAAAGGAAAATAAAAAGAGAGCATGTGATTTTTTTTATGGTTAGATGGGATAAGAGCAAGCATTACATTCTTTATCTCTGGTAGCTGACATAACATGTACCATATTATACAAAATGTAAAGGCTAATACAAAAATATAAAAAGCATTGACAAAATAAGGCAAAACTGATCATATGAAAGTAAACTTCTTTCATTCTCACATTTTAATTAGAATTTTTTTTGAGATTTGTTCATACATCAGGATGAATTTTTCTTTTTTCCTTTTTCTGACACAGAAAAACTTGCAAAATTGCCACGTTGAATGTTGCTTGATTTTTTTGTTTGTTTTGTTTTCTTGACCAGCAGATATGGTAAAGACATTTTATAAGTATGGGTAATTAGTGCCAAATTTTCAAATGCTATATTCTCTGATTAATGATTTGGCATTGGGACCAGATTATGAAATTAACATTCTACCTTTGAAACAATTCTTTCAAAGAAATTTTGAAGTTCTTCTACCTCAATTAACATTCTATCTTTGAAACAGAATTTGCTTCATTTCAATGATTTCAACTGAATACAAATTTAAGTATGGCCTGACTTCATTGCAATAAAAGAGAAGATAGTGTTATTTTTCTCTCATGTTCTGTCTCAGTCAATGCAAGTCTCTGTCACTGTAAAGATTATTTCAAACACAATGCTCTCTCCCTTCCCCCCCCCCCCCCCCCGAAAGAAAGCAATATTTATTTGAATTGGCAGCTTTTATCATTCTCACTAACCTAGATAAGAGCTAACCCGAAGCTACTCCATTCTAAACATAAATGGTCTTTTAGCAAGTGTCTCCCATAACCAAAAAGAGAACAGCAAATATGGTACCTTATCCAACCTTATTGTCTGTTCTCATGAAGATATAGTTCAGTTTAATGTCCATATATATGCAAAAGGCTCCTGTTCTAATTTGGCTTTATTCCCATCTCTTTTTACAAGTGTAAATATATACAGAAACTCCAAAAAGGTCAGCAGAATTAAGATTTAACATTGCCCAGTGTTTCCTTGATGCTAAAGCGGTCATTCCTAAAATGTCTGTGTGATACACAAGCTAATTTTAGATGGGGATTTTAAGGTTTATTTACATACCATGAGAAAAAGTTTTAACTTGAAAATGTTCATGTTATCCGTCTAGACAGGACTTAGCTGATAACAGGAACACTATATTTGTTAAGGTAATGTATAATGTCAAATATTCATATTCTTTCTTCTATTCCTTGGTTCATTGCATGCTATAAAAACAAGTTTACAGTCGCTTGCAAGCCAAGAATGGTGAACAATTGCCTATGAGACATTAATGTGAAGAAATTACTTTATTCTGCACTAAGCCAAGAGTCTAAGGGCATCACTGAACTGTCTACACGACTCTTGTATTACTAAGGCAACAGTTTGCTTTAAGGGTTGTATATATTGTAGGGTGAGCATGTAATGGTGTTGAGGGAGATGGGGGAGGGGGAAGACAACAGTATTTGTATTATTACATTTCTATTTTTCAGATTGCTGGAAAATATCTTTAGAAACTCAGCCAAATGTTTTGCCATCACACAACATATATCTTTGTATTATTTAATGTGCTTTTGTATGTAAAAGTGATATTCACAGAAAATAACATTAAACCAGTTAATCCAGACCTCCACAATGTTAAAGAACATAAATAGTTTTTTCATTATTGAAATTAAATGATATATTTTAGCAATTAAATGCATGCCAAACATAACAAAAAAAAGCTAATGTTGCCATTCTTCAACACTTACTGCTTGATAACTCTTCATAAAAACTGGAAAACGAAGACATGGCTGCTTCCATATTTCGCCATTTGTCATGTACAGATTCTGATCGATGTGGACTAAAATAATAAGAAAATGTTAAATAAAACCTGAATATACTTACAAAAACCTTGTGTCTGTTTTAAGATAGATATTCACAATCACTATAGATATTACTATCAGTCAACCACACATTAGTTTATCCTCAAAAATAACTTGCACACTTTTGCCCTCAACTTGTTATTGAAACAGTCATATATACACAAGTCTGAGTATCATCCATATGCAGAAATTTCATGTTTAGCCAAAACTTCTTACAGTTAACTTTTACATTATTTTATACAAGCAAAGTCCTGTGAAAAGAATTTCATCAAGATACCATTTTCACCAAGTACCTGAGCTGTTTTTCTATTACATAGGATAAAAGTCTAAGAGTGACAGCTTTAATTTTTACAGGATTTCACCTTTTCACAGTTCTGAACATTCACTTAGAATATAGTTGTAATACTTGGGATTTTGATAAAGAGCTACAATTTAGGGGACATGTTTGTATACCTATTAGTATCTAGGAGAACCCTTCAGTACTTGTCTCTGACTAATGCAGGAACCTAACCCTTGAAGACAAAGAACATGGGTGGAAAGGAAAGGAAGTGGAAAACCTCCCTAAACCCTTGCACTATCTTAAACTATCTCTTTCAAATGCTTTGCTATAGTGACCCTGAATTTGTGTGCCGTTTAAAAAATATTTCACCTTTCAAATTCACTACAACCAACAAAAAGTCATAATATTTTGAAAGCTTTACAATACTAAGCAATTCTCAAAATTGTCAGCTTGAGCACTTTAAGGTACAAACACAAATCTCAAAATGCAGCAGCACAAAAATTATTTGAAGATCTGTTAGCCTTTTCCTGTTTCTGTTCCACTTTTATAACCTGACATTTTACTACAATTTCCTCTATTTTCAGAGTTGGTCAAGTTGCAAAAAAATGCAGATTCAAAAATATTTTTATGAATAATAGCTAATACTCAGTCCCAAGTTTTTCCAAAGTCATTTTTTTCATACTTTATTCTTTTTTTGGATTATGAAGAGCTTGTGTGTGTGTGTGTGTGTGTGTGTTTATTGTTAAATCACTTTAAAAAGCTACTTCTTTTGTTTGTTTTTAAAACAGATTATTACTGATTTGGTAGCATGTCCAAAGAATTTTTTTGGACAATTATTTGATGTTCATTATTTTCACATCCCCAAAATTTCATCCAACCAATCAAGCAGCTAATAGTTCACATACAAACTATATCCTGAAGCTTATTGATCCAAATCATTACCTGAAAATGTATACGAGTTAAGAGTTTGTCAACCAAATGTTTTTCATTAGGGAGTGATGAACTGCCAAAGACATGGTTTACGCAGAAACATATATATGCCGACAAGGACACGTATCTGCTCAAAATGAGAATACCAGACTCATCCAAGAATACCCAAAAGTGTATGTACTGACTGAATTCATTTTCCAGTTCTGATTCTCCATATTAAAAATGTATTTTATTTAACAACAACAACAAGTCCTTTCACTCTCCTGTAATAACAAAATTATCAGATATGCCAAAGAACAGGGATTTAAACTTTATTATTTTCTTCCCCAGATGAGGGCCATAGCTAAAAATAAAATAATTCTCCCTACAGTCCAAAGAATATGTTACTGCTATAAGCAAAGTGGTCCAGCATAAAAAGAAGAAAGCTGTAATCCCAAAATTATCAAACTAGTAGCTAGACATCAGGCTATATTGACAGAAATAAACATGCAATTCTATTCTCTATTGTGAAATTAGGCAGGAATTTCCATTTCAGCTGCATACATATTAAGCAAGTATCTTGGCCACTGGATAATCTATTCAAGTGTTCTTTCTCCTGTTTTTGATTTCAAAGTTTAAAAGCTTCAATTTTCTTGTGTTTGCACTAGTGTGCTAATAGAAAGTAAACTTTCACAAGATGGAAAGAGTTGTAACTCTCAAAAGGAGATTACTGAAAAAGTAAAAGGATCCTACTAAAACGAGATTGAAATGTGTTTTTTTTTTTCTTTTGTATTAGTAACTGAAGTAGTAAAAATTGTTTGTACCTCAGTAATAATTAGTAGACCAGCACTCTTACAAGCTTTAAAAGCAGTCTTACTAATTCCTTCAGCAAATGCTGCAGCAAATTGGAATTCAATATGTAGTTTTTCCCTTGGGCATGCAGTAGTTTCAGCTAAATCAACTGCTCAAGCAGGTATGGCTACACGCTGTACTTTTAGAAATCAAACTATATAAAACTGTATTTGCTCAGTTTCTTTCAAACTTTTAATTAGGCAAAAGTGCATTATTTAAACAGTTCACCAAAACAAAATTCATTCCAACCCCAAAAACAAAGTGAATAATGTATAATGAATAGGGACAAGTCATATAGGAAGATGAAAAAAAAGAATTAACATAGGTTGTGATAATTTTCTCAAACCTAAATTATTTGTGAGAGGAATAGGTGAAGCAAATGCTAAATCACAAAATCATGGTAAATATATGGTCATGTTCACACTAGGCATGTTACTAGGCATTTTAAAAAAAAGGAAACTTCACAGGAAAAGGGCTTTTTACCCTACGTGGAAAGATAGATACATTTGCATACACATTACTGGTTTTGAGGTTATACAGAATTTATAGATACAATTAGATAGCAAATTCAGATAGCAAAACTATGCTTTTAATACTCAGACACAAAGATAACGTTATCATATTAAAGTAGATAGTGTCTTTTTTTTCCTAAGCCTACCAGGTTTGGAATCATTAAAAAAACAAACAACAAACTAACGTTTGAAGAATGAAATTCATTTCCTTGACTCTAATATGCTTCTTCTACAAAGACAGATGATTTTTTTCTTTAAATAACATCTTGTGTGTGTGACAGAAAAACAATCTTATTGTCTTTACTCACACAACTTTAATTCTCTGTTAAAGGGATGGTTCTTTACTGTAGTGGGGCATCATTTGCACATTACAGCTGTTAGGAAAACGTACAAAATTCTTTACACACTTCATCTGTTATCTCTGTTTATTAGGGGAAAAAAAGTGAATTATTACTCACATGTTTAACATTCCAAAACAGTTCTTGGAATGTAGGGGGGGGGGGGGGGGGGGGGGGGGGGGAAATAAGGTCTGAACAGAAAGCCATTATGAGAAAAAAAATTGTCACCAGCAGTATAGAGGAAAAGGCCCAGGTGACTCTAGAATCTCTAAGGTCTACGTTAATTCAGAAGATACAGTCTAGTTCTGATCAAATTCCCTATTAAAGAACACTATCTTTCAACACCAGAGAAAAATTGTGTCTACTTCTCAGGTTTTTTTTTGTTTGTTTGTTTGTTTTTCTCTTCCCCTGAATGTAAGAGAAAGTATTCTTTCCTTACTAGGAAGGAATATTCTTAAAAATACACAAGACTGTGCAAGTAAAGTCAGGAAAAAAAAGATTTGTGTTATCTCTGTCTGGGCTCATTGTACATGGTATTGCTGCTTAGGAACTCAATGGAAGCTTAACAGCAACCAACCACCCTCCCTCCACCCCCCAAAAAAAATAATAAAGAATTAAATGGATACAACTCAAGAGTTCTTATTCAGGTGACTCCATTAGGAGGTAACAGCCCATATGAGAGCATCACAAATGACACCAAACTGAAACTTAGCCACAAGACAGCTATAAATAAGAATACTATTCAGCTCTTAAAAAAGATGCAATCCAAACCAAACCATGTCAAAATCCTAACTAAAGCATTTCACAGTCATTGAATATAAACTGTAACATCTTATTGTAACTAAAATTTATGGCTTTTTTTTTTTTGTATTTTGTACAGTAAAAAAATCACTTATTTCTACAGGTGACACTTGCTTTTATGGCTTTACCTTTCCTAGAGAAAGTTTAAAATTGTATAATAATGTTTTCACAAAATGAACTATGTATTTTTTCTATACAACTTCAATAATTTTATGGGAGAGATGTTCCAAAGCCAGAATTTGTCAGGAAAAATGTATGATTTTGGTATGTTCCTAACTGAATACGTTGTCTCTACCAACAGAGTACTGTAAGACACAATGCAAGCATAACTTTTTCTTGCATAAAAAAGATTTCATGTTCAAGCTGGAATCTTGGAAGCATCCTTTAATATAAGAACTTTTGTTGAATATGTACCAGCAGGCAATGCGATAAGCAGGAAAAGTAACTGAGAACAGTATGTTTGTCCTGCAGGATGTTGTATACCTACTGAGGCATCCTGAAGGCCCAGAGCCTTGTGGAAGATGCACACAGTTCTTTGCTGCAGCAGGATCAATATTTTTTGTTCCCCTCCTTACCTCTAGGTCATAGCATCAACAACACCGAATTTCATTGTCCCTAAAATACTAAATGTGGACCAACATTGGTTTGCTGAATGACGACAGTCTCAACAGTATCCATTGGCTGACTAGTGGGCTCTATTTGGCTGGGTCAAATAATACTGAGCATACTATTTCTCTCAATGCAGAAAAAGTGTTTAATCAATAAATTTGTTTTAAGTAACGTAAGTGTTATTTGGTATGGTTCTTACAACATAACAGCTGATGAAGTATTCCTTCCCTCTAGCTGCCATTATTACTCTGTGTGTGTTACTTTAGATAACATAACTAGTAGAGATTTTTCTTGCCTCTCGTGTTTTATTTATCTGTGGAGGCAGGGGTTCTACTGTAAAGGAAGTATATTGCTTATAGGGAATGGAAGTTAAAACAGCACAAATGCGTTAATACATGTCTCCAAATGTGCTTGAAGAGACCTCATTCTCCTTAGTCTAAGATAGCGAGGAAAAGAGTTCTGTCTGGAAAGACAGGGTGTGAAGTTGGATAATTCAAATTCTTGTTCAGCTGAAAAGTTTCTTATATCAGTTTATTCATCAGCTATAAAGATACCTAACTTTCACCTGTTCTTTCATTCAAAATACATCCTATAAAAAAAAGCTCTACAGAAAGAATGCAAATTCCACTGAATATATCCATATTTAAGGTATCCATATTTAAGGTAAAAATTAGTCATGTCATTCCCTCCTCCTCCCCTCCCTTTTCTTTCAAACTACTTTGAAAAAAAAAAAGGCTCAAAGAAAAGGTTCTTACCTTTCAATTTCACTTGTATCTGCTGAAGGCATGTTAATTATCCTGTTGATTAAAGCTATTCTGTTAAATAAGAAAAGAACTGTTTCTGATCCCTTTGCTCCATAAGCATTATTCACTGGTCCATCCTTCTTTTCAGTTTGTCCTTCAGTTGCAGCAAGGTACTTGTTTGATAAATCAAACACTCTTTTTGAAAACAAGTTACTTAATGTGTGTTCTTCTAGCACGCCACAACCAGCGCACTTCCATCCTGGCAACATCAGTGATACGTGATTTTCATTTGACACAAGTCCAAAAGAAACTGGACACTGGAGCCGCAAAATATCTAGGTGTCTTACACAAAGATTGTCTATTTCTTTATCTACACCCCAGGGTAAGAGACACGACAAAAGCAGTTTAGCTGTATCTGTGGCGATGTCCACATCAATGTTTCCTGATGACTGCATTCTAGTCTTTCTTGAACTCTTCATTTTTTTCTGTCTCTTTATGCCGCCACTTTCTTCCAAAGATCTAACTGCATTAGTATCCCCACTGACTTGGTTTGCACAAACAGCATCTACTTGCCCATCCACTGTTGATATGGAACCAGCAGTTTTATTTCTTTTTAATGTCAGTGCCCTTTTCTCAGTAGTACTTTTGGCTCTTTCTGTAGTGTCAAGGTTGTGGAATGAATTTGATGACTTTAATCCACAGAGTTGAGATGACAGCAGAAGTTCCACAAGTTTTTCCAGATCAAATAAGAGAATATGAAAGTTTGCACTGTTCCATTTTGTCTTAACTGGTAAAACAGTAAAGGGCTGTCGAATGAGGCTGTTATCCATCATCTGAAAGAAAAATATTAAACGTCCAAAGACAAATCCATAATATTTTGTAATTTTATAGATATCAGCATAGAGTTGCATATGGAATAGGCTAAATCCATTAACTTCATTAAGTTTAATTTAATCATATTTATTCACTTCTTACTTAGGAAAAAGATTTTTCTTCTACAGTTTAATATATGCAAAGGGACATGTACTTAAATACTGCAATCCCAATTCCCTAAAGTCTTTTAAACTAAGAATATTCTAATAAATTTTCATTGTAGAGAAGAAATTGATTTAATTTAATTTTATTTATTTATTTTGTCTGAGACACACTTCAGATGAGTTTGCAGGAAAAGAACTACTTTCTTTCATAGGAATCATTGTGCCTCACTACCAAGGGGCACTCCTCTGAAGTTACTGGAAGGATCATCAAATGTTAAAATCAAATTATGAGATGGTGACATCTGACATCAGAAACCTGCTCTATCTATTAAAGAAGCATCTTTTACCTTCAGGGAAACAACAGACATGAGTATAAATTCCATTTTGATTCTTTTGCCCTTTTCTTCAAGCAGTTACGGCTTGTATGCTTTTATTGTCCTGCACAAGCCTATACTCTCAGCACTGTGTTCATTCTAGCTTTTTCATCTTTACAAGCAAGCATGTACAAGCAGAAAGATAGAGAAGCAAATTTTCAGCCCAGTGATGCTTCTGCAAAGAGACATCGTAGCACCATATTCCATAGCACAGGTGATACAGGATTTTCTAGATATTTTTGTGATAGCCAGAAATATTCTGCTAATGCAAATGAAGAACTGTTTCTGTTGATCATATGAACTGAATCTGAAAAGAAACTATCAGCAAATATTAGTAAAATGAGGCGACAGCTGGATTTAATTTGAATGCAATGTTGATTAACTCATCTTTCTCAAGAGTACTTTTACCTAACTCCTTTTATATTGCTAACAAGTTTTATAAAATTAACTATTCCTAAACTGTTAATATTTTAGTTACAAATAACACAAGTGCAAATTTAACCATGTTTACAAGTAATTTGACTTCTTAGTTTTGGATAATAAAATAATTTGCTCTTCTGTTATTTAGAGAATGATGTTACCACCAGGTGAAGATAGACTCTAAATACAAAATCTTAAAGATCTCTATAGGAAGGCATAAATAAGAGATTACAATGGCTTGTTCAGGTTTTCTTTCCATCTTTCTATCCCTTTCCTTTATATGTGTATATATATATATATATATATAAAATGTATATATATTATTGTTTTTCAGCATTAGGATTATTTTAATCATTAATTACAATATTTACTGGTACATAAGGAGAATCCCATGGAATGCAAACACTGGAATTCATAGGCTAGTTTTAACATTAATAGAAAGCATTCTTATGCTTTGAACATTCTTCTCTGTTCTATAATGCTTTGAACATTCTTCTCTGTTCTATACATTTATATTTGGTTGACTAGCATTTAGAAGCCTTTAGAAAAATCACCATACAAACAAAAGAAAATACTTTGACAATGTCAATCTGTTGAGGCATCTGGTGATGCTACTGGGTGCAAGGTCACAATAAATGTTTATTGGCAATATGAAAGCTTATTGACATTGATCCTAAAAACATCTACGAAGTTATCTTAGCTCTCTGCCATAGGCATTTAATTCCATTGAAAGAAGGTGGACATCTAAAGCTTCAGACATAAAACACTATTTAGAAATATGGACAAGCTATTCACTGTAACATAAGATGACAGAAAATGGAAGGAAACCCATAAAACTAAGTATGAAATGGAGAGCTGGGAATAGCATTTCATGATGGCTATTGAAAAGTAGATTAAATTATTTACATTCTGTACTGTCTTTCCTGAAATTCCAGAAGTATTTTACAAAAATAAGTTTTACTATATACAGATAAGTATCAGAATTATCATTTTTAAGTGAACATATGAAGAATTTAATAACTTGGCTTCAAAAAGTGGGCTAACAGCAGTTGCAAGAACAAAGCATGACCTGTCTCTGAACCACATGATCCAACTTTGAGGTCTCCCTGTTGCCAACACACAGGTCTCTGTAATAAGATACTTTTTTCTTTCCTGACAATTTTTGCTTGATGCAATTTCATATATCATGGGATCTTTCAAACCCAAATTAGCTGATCTGATAGTACTGTGTATACCCAAATATCAAGCCATTCAAGCCTTAACATTCTCCCAATGAATTTCAAATTTTCATGTCAAAAAAAAAGGATTCATCTAATAATACAAAGGCTTTCTTCAATTCTGCAGGTTAAATGACCAGAGGCTTCTTTTTCTGATTTACCATTTTTAATTTTAAATTTTATTGTTGGCATGGCCTACCTTCTGATTCCACATCAGTGGTCAGGAAAGAGATGCCAATGTTCATCTACTTTCATTATTTAGCTGAGCAATTAGGAAGATTATTTATTTTAAAAAACTTCTGAAAGTTATTACAGGGAAAAAGCTTTTCATGGCTTCAGTAACTTGATCCAGATTTTAAAAGCTGATCTTTGTCCTTTTTGTCATTATCCAGGTGTATGGATCTAAAATAACTATAAATGGCTAAGGCACACCACTGCACTTCAGTTTTAAGAATTAGCTGGATGTGCTACCACTTTTTTGTGCATCAATAGGAATAAGTTTAACAAGAATTCACTCTGAAGGAGATCTATGCCAGTCAAGAAAGTAAATTTTAGTAATAGAAAAACATGTTTTTGTGAAGTCTAAAAACTGTCACTAAAAACATGTTCTCATTATCATGATATACCTAACACCCCTTTTTTTTTAGTTGAAAACTGACAGGTAGGAAGCACGTTATTTTATTGTGTCTTTATACATTATCACCAAATTAATACCACCATCAGCCATTTCAGTTAAAATATTGGCTAGTTCCTAACAAAACTGATGAATTATCTCATAAAGCTTTTGAAACCATCACATCTTAATTTAAACAAATTCTGAAGTAAAATAGTGTTTGTTCCCCTCTCCACACCAAACAAAAACCCTGTTAGATGCTGAAGTTCAGTAAAGAGGTGAGATCTCCCTTGCTCAAAAACACAGCCATGTTGATGACATTCCTGCTAATAATTGGAGTTCAGAGCATTTGCTGCTTCGAGAAATCTGCATTCACTGATAATGCTCCATTTGAGGCCTTCACCTGTGAGCTTTAAAGAAGCTTGGCTACAGACCAAAGTTTATATCCAGAGACTCATCATCTCTGGTTGAATGACAGCTTTCTATATGTAGGAAAGAAAGGATTAAAGGAGGCTTTGAAAGGGCAAGCTATATGCCATGCATGGCAACTATGACCTCTCTAGGGACCATCTAGGGAGCCATTAAAGGTATTTGAGCCAGGACAAGACACAAGCCAACTTTGCAGGATTTCTTCTGACACGGAATCCCTTCCTTCCCATAACTTCAAAGACTGCTCTTTTACTTCCCTCTTTTTCTCTTTACAAATCTTTACAAAACCACCTTAGCAGCCCAGAAAACATTTTCCCTTGTCTATGAGTAGTGGGAGGTAGGGGGCTACCTTTACCATAGCCCACAAATAGATCAGCGTTATCTTTAACATATTTAAGTCATACATACTATGTAAAATTTTAATGGGAAGCACAATTCAAGTGTTATTTTATCTAGCTGCCTTCTCATCTCTAAAAGCATTTTTCCACTGGGATACAACTTAATCTAGGAACAATATTCCATGTAAAATACACACTGCCATTAGCTGGCAGGGATTCCTGTATTTTTTCAGCTCCTCATGTATACCTACTATTTCTGCACTCCAGCTTTCTTTACCAGATGCACTCTTGTTGGCTTTGTGCTAAAAATAGATTTGACAAGAATGGTCTTGACATTAATTTTACATAAAAGAAACAAAGTGGCAAGATCATGTGGTAGACTCTAGAAGGAAAACCAGACTCAAAGTATACTTAGAGAACACTGTACTGAGAAGAAATAGGTCAGTTCTCATTGTGGGTAGTATCAACTTCTACACAAAAACGTGTCCAAAACCATTAAAAGGGATTCTTACAGACTTTTGGTTTCCTTTATCCATTGTACTCTTTTTTTTTTTTTATCCCAAAGAATAATAATAAGCCACAAAAGCGCCTGCAATATGAATTATGGTATATAAAGCATAAATGTGAGCCACTCTGCCAATTCCAATCAGTGAGGGTTTTTTTTGTTTGTTTGTTTGTTTTAAATTATGCACATTCAGGGGGGTTAAAATTCTGCTCCTTTAAGCTTTCTCTTGTGAGAGTATATTTTGGTCCATTAAAACAGATCAGTTCTCTCCTGATTCCACTCAAAAAAAAAAAAAAACGCTCTAGAAAATGTTAGGCTGAAATGAAGAACTTATTCTTAGGATAAATTTTAGTTAGATTTTTTTTTGGGGGGGGTGGGGGTGGCAGTGAGCATCACTGAAGTATTGAGAAAGCAGACTAAAATTCTTAAACTGTGCTATGGGTGAATTTGAGGCCCAGGGAAGGGGGTGGTAGCAGCTGGGGAGGGGATTTTCTCTTAGTGTCCTGAGTTTGTTTTTTTTTTTTTAAGCAGACAAACTTCACTGTTTTGACAATCATTAAAATAATCTTAATAGACCACTTAATCAAAGACCCAATAAAACACAGCATTTAAGTCCATAATAAAAGTTTGTAAGCATGACTTTCACTTTTAAAGAGTAAATAATCCATTATTAAATATACTTACTAAAAATAAATCTAGTTTATCAGTTAAATACCAGCATCCTTATGTGTATGCTTATGTGTATTCAATGAAGACAATCTGTGAGAAAAGTACACGCACTTCACCATTTCACAAATATTAAGCAAAAAAATGTAGTTTTAAAAACCACTCTTATGGTCTAAATTGCTTTAGATAATTTCTGAAATAGCACAAAAGTTTGAGACTATGGATGTATTTCAATGAAATTAACACTTCTTTTCCTGTAATCTGACCTTTAGTTACACTACAAAAACAACAGAAATTTTAAATAGCTTTCACATGTTTCATTTACTTCCGTTTACCGTTCATTACCTCTGTGGCAATCAATAACATTGACAATAAGTAGGATTATTATTTTATAAACTAATATGTGACAAAACTCAGCTACCAAAAAGAAAAGGAAGGTGGGGCAGTAGAATTTGCCAACTAAAATTTTTTTGCAGGTGAAGAATTTTCTGCATCTTGATCATACCAGTTACTGGGATATCAATAGAAGTTCAGAACTCCTAACTTTTCTTGGAATCACGTCCCATCATTGGTCTGCCTCTAGGCTCAAAAAAATAAGCACGTCTCACAGCTGTTTGTAAAAATCTGTCTGTTACTCCTACCCTATGTTTTAAATTTTTGGTTCATGGATCTGGAAGAACTGTTTTGACTGAAGGATGGCTACCACGTCCAGTTGTCTTAAATAACTGCTTGTATTGCCAGTGACAGCTCTGTTCTGTTCTCCATGATACTTTTGTCCTTGATGGTGGGTAGCAAGTCTTTGTTGTTGTTTTGCTTGTTTTTTAAATATGAATATGGAATACCTTAGTAAGTGGCTTTACCTGACTAGACATTCTTTTTAACCTTTTAAATGAAAATAGTAACATTACATAATATATGTAAGAAACAATTATGTTTCAGGGACATATTTGCAGGTGCAATCTAACAGTTTTGCAAAATAGGAAATTTGTAATTGTCTCAAAAATACAAATACATAAACAATGCACAAAATGGCTGGCACAGTGTAAATTAAAGCATTAAAATCATTTCTAAATCCTCTGAGCCCTGGGCTGCTGGAGATGATAGTTGATAGTAGTAAAAAAATTGCCTCCTTGAAATGTGCTTGGTGGACAGCAGCTTGATGATTGGCAGCACAAATAGAAGACAAACAAGAAAGCCTTCAATCTGCAGCTGATGCACAGGAAGAACATGGGGAGCTGAGTTTACAATAGAGAAAACATTACCAAGCTAATGGCACAGGCAATCATTTGACCACCATGCATCTCTGATAGCAGCAGGGCATCCATTTCCAGTTAAGTGTTAGAGTACCTTTTTGCTTTCTCTGACCACTGCAGGGGTAAAACAACCTAGTGCGTGAAACCCACTGACTGGTAATAAATTACTATATTGGATACTTTTTGTTTTCTTTCAGCAATGACTTTACTGTGTATTCCTGCTATCATTACCAATTAAAGTGGAGATTGCTTTAGCAAGCTATATCTAACTGTATATCAGTCCCTATGCTCCAATTGCTTTAGCAAGTATCACAAGGTCAAGAGGCTCCTTTGACCTTTATCAGCTAAGTCTCTCTGACCACTCACTATTTGAAGCAATCTCAGCTGAACAGATGGACACTTTTGCAGATTCTATAAAGCTTAGAATATAAAGATAAATGAAATTGTGTTTGGGGTGTCAAACTGGTTTATGAACATAAAATATTGCTACCAAGTTCCACAAAAGTCTCAGATTCCAAAGAGCACATCTTAAATCTGCACTACAAATACAACACCTCTTTATTGACTAGAAAAATATATTTTTCAGATTCAACTTCTACAGATAAAACTACAAGCTTCGTACAACTTAACTTACTAGTTATGACAAAGTTACTTCGAATTTTGAAAGCTTAATTTAATTATTTTATTCATTTAAAGGGCAAGAAGAAAATTTAATCCAGCCTTTTACCATAACAGTCAGAATTAGTGTAGTACAAAGCGCACGTTCAAACAGATCATAAAATGGAAAAATACTAGAATAGTTAGATACTACAGAACATTCAGATAGGGCTTGGACCTTAATTCTAAATTTCCCTGAACTTAAATATTTGAAAAACTTACTCTTGAAATTACTGCACCAAAATTTCAGTCACACAGCATCAGAAGAGAAAGCATCAAATTCCATGGAGATGCTTGAAGAACTGGTAATAGATATAAATGTGGTCTTGCCATATTTATGCATTTGTAATTGAAAAATAATCTATTGATCATCAATAATATTGAATAGGTTTTTTTGTTTGAGCTAAATCAGATCAGCAAACCTGCATTGTTAAGTTCATAACTTTACGCAATGAGCATTACACAGTCTTAACAAGATTTACTGTTGAAAATTTCCTAAGTTGTATGAAAGTATGGCATATTCTTCTTCTTCTGAAAACCTGTCTCAGTTTTCAGAAAAATAAATCCAAGAGGTAAAGTTTTTATCTGAATCTTTTGGCAAGACATCATGGATGTTTTATAGGAATACTGGCTTAAAACATTTTCTAGTTCTTTATTCTATCACCATCCTAATTGAATCAACTATTCAAAATAGTCTTACTCACAGTAAGCCCTCTGTCATTTGCAAATACGCAGCTATCTCATTTCATTCTCTTGCTCTGCTGAAATGAACGATCTAGGTTATGGGCAAAGATGCATTTGGTTAAAAAACAGTTACAGACTATAGGTATACGATTGAAATAGATCTTAAGTACACATGGTCTTTAAAATTTGCACAGGGCTAAAGGATTCAAGTCATCAGTTGCACTTTCATCTCTACATAGTAGACTAAATGTGTGTGTTCTAACCCAATACAACTCCTACAGACAATCCATCCACACTCCCACGTCTATCCTGCCTATTTCTTAAGGATCACTTGATTTTAGGGAGCATGTCAACAATTTATCACTAAAAGTATCTATAGCCTCCCAAAGCAGGCAAAGACAGGTCAGGCCTACCCTCCCCAAAGCAATGCTGATGTTATGCATAGGGCGAGCATCATACAGAGTCAACATTACTATGATGAGTTCATTCTTATCACTTAACTTCAGACAGTTCAGTTAGTAATAGTCATAGGAGAGATAGTATTCTCTTGAGGTGGACATTCAGCACTTTTTCTCATGTTCATTTACCCTTTTTAATACCTTTAACAACGTCTCTCCTATGTAACATTTGTATTATAGAAAAAATCCAAATGAACTGGAGATCCATTTGCCTCAAAATAAAATCTGTCTACATAGACAGTCTCTGCACCATGAAAAGCTTAGATAGAAGGGAAGTATAAGGTGTTTTTAAATGAAGTCTTATTAATTTATATACTAAATATTTGTATGTTATGTCTACTTCTTAACATATTAACTTATCTTGAATGTAGAAGTAAATTCCCTAACCAAAAATGATTAAACTTTAGAAACACGCAGAGCTCAGAGATGCGCGACAGCCAAAACGTTTTTTTAGCCTTACCCAGCACTTAGAAAATCTGTAAAATGGAAAATCTGTCATTTTTCCTAGATCAGCTGGACAAACAATGCCACAGTAATCCACAAAGTACAGAGTTGACTCATGGATCTGGGAATTATTATACTGAACAATTTACTGGAAGAATGAACATCCAAATATCTGTGAGAATAATGCTGGGAAGAGATACTGCCAACATGACCACAGAAGAAGGCTAACAGCATGGGAATATAACTTTGTTCCAAGAAGGACTGACGTATATAAAAAAAATTAAGTTACTAACACATGGCTGTTTGGTGACTCCAGCTGAAATAATGCATTTGCCCTGGGCTGCTCTGATTGTGCATTCCCCATATGGGATTGTAAGAAACCCATCCATATAATTTAAAAGTACATAGAAAGTACTAGATTGAATTCTAAGAAAGTGACTTTCTCCTAAACAAGCAAACAGGAAATTATGGGATTAAATCCTTAGATACTATAACATAGTCTAGCCTAGAAAATGCCATCCTTAAAAACTCATGAATCTGCAGGCTGGACTTTCTTCAGTTCCTATATCATTAATGGCATTTTCTAGGATATGTCAGAACAGCAGCAATATCTCTGTACCCATAGCTTTCATGCCATCCTTTCTTTGAGAGTTATTTAATCTTACAAAAGGCAGTAGCACTGCATAGGTTTCCAAGAGGACAGTATTTGCAAAAAAATGTTGAGACATATCTGGTTGGCTAATTCATCTCTCAGAATTAATTGCAAGAGCCAAACCTGACCAGCAGACCAAATTCAGGTGTGAGTAGGAAACGTAAGAACATGTAGGAAAAACACATCAGAAGAAGGAAATGTAAGCTCTGGTGTTATTTTGTTGTTGTTTTTTTGCTTTGTTGTTGATAATGTTTTTTAATTGATCTGCAGTTCAGTACTTTATTTCTGTTTTATTTAACAGAAGCAAGAGGTTTAATGTTTTTAGAAGAATGCTGGCAGATAACAAGTCTTTCTTTTGCAAAGTAAATTTGGGTGTTGGTTTCAGAAGAAACAATTTTGCAAGCGCTGCATATCCTAGTTCCATAATTTCATTTAAGCTGCCAATGTATTTCTGACAAAGCTACCACTCTGTTTTGAATGGGTGTAGGGACACACCTCAGCACAGATCTGAACGCCTGTTGGTACTTTTCTTCACTAAAATAACACTAATCAAACTATACTTAAAAAGCCAGGAATCTAATGTTTAAAACAGAAAATATTTGTTGCCACAAATGCAAAGACTCCACCATTCCTGTCATGAATTGTGAATAATCCTCAAGAACTCTATTGTGCAATGTCAAAACATAAAGGTTACAAAGATGATTTAATTTGCTATAATTTCAGAATTATAAGGTAAAGCACTTACAAGGAAAAACTAGGCCAATCTACAGATGAAGTTACATCTTAGGGGCTTCTAAAGGGATATTTCTAGAGATAAAGGTAAAATAAAAGATTTAAAACTGTATAGGACTTTACATACAGAACTAAAAGAAACAATCATCAATGGAGAATAATATAGGGAACAGCACTTCAATAGGGTAGAAACTGAAAACATGACATAAACCCCACCCCAAAAAAAAAAAATTTGCTACGGTTTCCAAGGGATAGAGAAGGGAATTATAGCATGGCAACTGAGGTACATGGAAAGATGAGAAGGATGAAGACAGCAATGGCTAGCTTAGCTTCAGTAAATGGTCCTTCAGTGTGAAATACTTTACAAGAACTACGGATATTGAACTGTTTCTAGTAGGACCTTACAGAACTTCTGTAGCTTTAACACAGGGTCCAATTAGTTTTCTAGACAAAGAAAACGAACATATTAAGTCAGCCACCTTCAGTATAATACCAGAGAAAAACTTGTAGAAGTATATAAGTACTGTGACTTTTTTGAAACAAAACTTTAAAGATTATTCACAGATTTTAGTCAACCTGTGTTGCTTACTATCCACATTTGTAAGAGTAAAATAAGTTACAATATCACGATGGCAGCCTTTCGTTTCTTTTCGAGGTAATCAATGGAGAAAACACTAAAATCAACAAATTCTTGATTTGGTTGACGAATTCAGAAAACTTCAGTAACTTTCAGCAAAGCCAGCATGGGGTCCAAGCTATCAACCTCTCTCAGGATCATGATGCCCTTTGACTGTCACCTATTTAATGTCATAACTCCAAAGTGACTCCTTCACTGTAGTTATGTTGCCACATTGGTCCCTTGACAAAATACATAATTGTGTCTTTCTCAAGAAATGTGGTACTGAAGTACGTTGCATCTGGGTTACGGGAAATCTATATATAAATCTTTGTTTCTTTTCTCATTTTACTACTACATTTAAATAATATACTACTAAATACAGTTTCAGAACACCAATCCCTATACAAAAAAAGAAATACATTGGCAGAATGATAAAAAGGTTACCAACTTTAAAGAGAAACATTCTTTCCATTTGGATTTGGCCTTAGTAGTCCGTTTCTTACAAATGATCAAAATTTGTAACTGTATAGTACGCTCTAAATATCACAAAACAAAATAAATAAAAGGACTCTAATGTACCGTGCTTTATGGTACCACTTCTGATTTCATATTTGAAAAGTATTGTTTGGTATTTGTGCTTTGAACTCATTTCCATTATTCTATCAGTTTCCCCATTGGTAAGATTTAATTTGTAGTTATTTTCCAGTTTTCCAATAACAATTTTCAATTGCATCCATTATCTTACAAAAAGAAATTTCTGCTGTTGTCCCACAGTCTACTTATTTGCATTTTGCTTCTGTACAATATTACAACACAAAGTAGGGTTTTTAATTTATTACTTCTGTACATTTTATTGTGTATTTCTTCCGTTTTAAGCAATTATAAAAAAATATGAACTTGACTTTCCTACAGAGGAAATACCTCTGTTTCAGAGGCATCATACGTATATTTTGATAAGAGTAAAATATGTATGCTATTAAGTGAATAAGGAGTTCTTTAGTACAAATATTAGGTAAAATGTTTTAAATGCATTTTAAGAGTGCCATAGTATCTGTTAATTAACTACTCCAGTTATACTTAATTCTAATAATTACATAAATCAAATTACTTTTTACAGATCTTGTACACTTCAATATTTTGACTTTCTGCACCATTCTTTAACACTGTGTTATAGGTCAGTGCTCAAAGATCAACATTTAAAGAAATAGTCAAGTGAAATATATAAAA
Organism: Anser cygnoides; assembly: GCF_040182565.1. NCBI lineage: Eukaryota > Metazoa > Chordata > Aves > Anseriformes > Anatidae > Anser > Anser cygnoides. The sequence continues at coordinate 19,564,389 of NC_089883.1, read as the reverse complement.
CAATAAAAATTCCCATAAATGCTCATATGTAGATAAGTATATTTTATCCCCTCATCATCTTGCTCATCTTACCTACACAGATATGAAGAGAACATTAAAAATTTCTCTTTCCTAGTCTAGCTCTTTAGTAGTATAATTCAAAAAACCAAGGACCAACACTGATCATTTAGTTTAGCAATTACAAATTTTAGAAGCTCTTCTTCCTCCAACATCTTTATCTAGAGGAAGCTCTAATCACATTAAAAGTGCACTAAAAATATAAAAGCGTGGTAAACACAGATTTACATCTAAATTATTTAAACTGAAAACCTGGGAAATTTTCTAATATAAAATATTTGTGAAACATCGAGGAAACAATTCCCAAACATCTAGCTTGTACATCAATTAAATCTTCATATCACGTATCGAAGTATTAATATATGTATGCATATTTAAAAAACAGCTTTTTACACAGCTTTGATATCAAATATATGTATGATGAGAGCTAGTTCCATACAAACACCATGAGCACACAATCTAGTATGTAGTCTATTGTAATTAAGACCAGTGATTCAATACCTATTGCTACTGGCCAGGTATCATAGCAACCTTGTGTCACTGAATACTGCTGGAAAACTGTTCAGCACCAGCAAGACTATGCTTCAGGAAAATCTACAATGGCACTACAGATTGTCAACATCTGTGGGGGTTGTTACAGGAAGAACAACAAAGAAATCTGCTTTTTTTAAAACAAAAAAACAACAACACAATAGCACAGAAGCAGTACAAAAAAGGAAAAGAGATACAGAGGAAGGAAAGACTGTCATTAGTTACATAACTTATGCACCCACATCCTAATACTCATCCACATAAGCTGGAGTTGAAATAACGCTGTGTTACCACATTGCTTACATACATCCACAAAATACTTTCTGATTATTATTCTTTTTAAACACATGCATCATTTATCGCTAATATTAATCTGAAAATAAAGCAGACACTTAAAAATATTTAAACCTCCACAAATGAACTCTATGTAGTCTTGTGTAAATCTGGGAAAAAAATGGGGGGGGGGGGGGGGGGGAAGAAAAAACAGGTTACTACGAACAAGAACCCAATATTGATTTTTCTGCGGTGCAGTAAAGCATCTCCATTCTATTTGGCTGCTGTCAAAGCCACTCTTTAACAGCTGGAGTCAAATTGCACTATTTACAGCAAGAGCCCTTGTCAAGTGGACCATAAGTATTCTAACAATACACTATTCAAATGGCACTTTGCCACACAAATTGCCGACTTGATGAATACCCTATGTCAATGACTAAGGCCAATATAAAAGTTTCATTTTTATGAGAGGTTTTACATTCACATATTAAGTAAAGCTTTCTTGAAGAACTATTAAACTATATATTTCAGGTCTTTTGACATGGAAAATAATTAAAATCTGTTTAAATACATCAAGGGTATTTGACAACATTAATATGGATCTTGTGTTAACTGCATTTGTCACACTCATCTGTTATTGGTACTCCCACTGGCACGTGCAGCACAATAACAGAATTAAAATGGTCAAAACACCATGAAATCAAAGCATTCTGCTTTTGTATCTGTGATTTACATGATGACAAATGTTTTGAAAGAAAGCCTTTGAAGCTGGAATGCTATGTGAGAATATTTTTCTTCTTAGTATGAAGAAAGACCATTGTCTTGCAGTCTTGCAGATGTTATTTTGTCTTAAATGTAATATTTAATGACAAAACAATGTAATAAAAAATACTGAATCTTGCTTGTGATCTTCATGTTGATCATTGTACAAAATAAGATTTGCTTACAAGTGTAATATTGACAAGGACAGAAGAGCCTCCTCAATTTTTCCGTTTCATAAGTCTTCTGAAACTGAATTCTTAAACAGGCTAAAGTTGACTTATATACACACACAAAATCAGAGTCTTATCAATAATTTAACATGTTAACTTTCTATTACACAATTTGCTGAAGAAGCAAATTAATAATGAAATAGTGATTGTTTATATGCGTTTTGATAAAGACTTTTGAGAACCTGCAATTTTCATGATAGTTTGATCTGTGTCATCATTATATACCTAATAATACCGCATGAAGTGTTGAACCCACTGATATCCACAGAACTTCCACTAGTTTCATGGAAAGTGGATTTCAGGAAATTATTTAAAGATGCTAAGCCACAATGTTCCAAAAGAGTCAACACAAAACATTTGGAAGAAAAAGATGAAAAAAATCCAGAATAAGAAATAAGAAAAGTGGTGGAACTCATAAGAAGCCTTTATTTGAACTTCATAAAAAAAAGTGTCGGGTATAAAAAGCCACAGGGTGGCATGCTCCCTTTGTGCAGACCACATCGGGTTTCTGGAAAACCATTAAGTGGAACTCCATTGTCATTATCTTCCCAGGTTTGGCTACACCCTATACATTTAGTTTCCAGTGTCTCCCACAGGAATCTACAGAATCTTCTCTAATGGGGACAGAAGTGGGGAGAAATGCTGGATGCAATGGATAGCAGATTTTAGTTGAATGAAGAGCAGTTTTCCTAAGTACAGACCTCCATTTGTTAAGGAACTAGACTATCATAACATGACTACAAAGACAAAAAATGAGAAGGTGAAAGAAAAAAGGTATTTTGACAGTCATAGGAAAGTCCAAGAGCCATCAATAATATACTCTCAAAGAGTTTTTGTTAGAACAAGATAACTAAGGAGCAAAGTTTAAAAATGTAAATGGAATATTTTATTGCAGATTCAGAGTAGCTGAGACACATGCCTATTCAAGAAGTGCTATAAATTATTATAACTCCACTGTCAACTATTGTGACATTGCTTCCAATTTAAAATCACAATAATCCTTAAAGCACATTAAACTGCATAGTTTATAATCTGCCAAAAACTACTTTCCTATATTCCACGAGCAGCACATTTCCTTTCCAGCTACTTTAAACCCAAGCAATTTTTGATTTAAAATGTATGGCCAAAATTATGCTTCAAAGATGCTTGTAACTTTGTTATTTCTCTTTAAAGATACTAGAAGAAGCTATTCCTTTTAATAAAGCAATGGTGAGATCAGATTCTGTGTCAATGGCCAACTAGCACACCATCTGCCCCACAACATGCTCAGCAGGATTATGCTCTAATAAGACTTTTCAGTAAATGGGATCAAAAAGAACTTTAGAAATCAGACTAAGGCTAGTAAAAGGTCAAAGAGAAATATAAAGAGTTCGACAAGCATAATTATAAACTCAAAGGCATATATAAATTTTAAGTGCAATAAAGAAAAAAAACAGAAAAGAAAGTTCAGAATGAAGACTTGGATTAAGTTATCCTTTATCAGACTGAACTTTGGAAAACACAGTCTTTCATTTAACACAATTGAAAAAGCCAGGAAAAGGCCAGAGACCATTGTGAAGGTTGTTTCTACATGCGAGTTAAGGGAAAACATTTCTCACCTTCTCATACTCATAGGAAAGTATTTTTGATCTACATTCACTGAAGAATAACAGATTGTCTTCCTCTGGTTCATTGCAGAGAAAAACTATTCCAAAGATGTATTAAGAAGTAATACACTCAAACAAGCAATGTTGAATCCCCATTCTTAAGATATGCTTGTATCAAAAATTCAGTGAATATATTTAACTCATGATAAACAGGCTGTGAGAAAAAGGTATTTACCATTATCTTCCAGCCTGAATAAGGTAATACGTACTCCATTGAATCTGAGATTGTATTAAGTTTGAGACTCTTTCAAAAGTTAGTTTTACATTTAAAAAATACAGCTATTCATAGATATTTTTTAAAAGTAATATACATATATATCTAAGCCATAAGCAAATTTGTTTATGCGCTTTCAAATTTATTTCTCATTATCTAGTATCTTTGTACTCCTTTTCTCAGCTTTAACAGTATATTAGCACTAGTTTCTATATGGTGTTTCCTTCTATTATTCAAAATATAGAAAAAAGGAAAACAAGAAGGAAGAGCACATCTTTTCCATCAGTCACAATTATTATGTTTAATAACATTAGTGAAAAATTATTCAATAAAGCTAAATATTGTGCTTGATCATATCACTTCTGAAGACTGACATACCTGTTTGGGGCCCACAGCGAACACCACCTTACTCTTTTTAAGCAATAACGTGCCAAAGTTAATTGCACTAATATAAATGAAAAGCACTTTTACTCAATTCCCCAATGTTAACAGAAAACAACCAATAAAAATTACTGCATGACAAGAGAAATCTGCACTTTTGTAGAAGAGCAATAGGGGAAATGCCAGTGGCATTGTGCCATGATGTACTTTTTCTCCAGGCTTCCAACTGAAGTTGTGGGTTCAATTGCCCTGAGGGTATTGCTAATAGATGCAGTCTTAAGTTAGCACCATAAGCAAATAGGGTCAAAACGTGTGCTAAATTCCCGAGAAAATCCTGAGATGATCTACTACTGGCCACACATAAGGCACACCCCCCACTCATTCTACAAAATGGTACAGAAACCAAACAAGTAGGCACATGGCTTTAATGTTGTGGAGACTTGGTTTTAAGTTTGTAATGCAGAGCTCCACAGTGAAGATGAAAGGGTAAATAATTTGTATCACAAATCAGTGCTCTAGAGAAACACATTACTTTACATCCTTACCTTATCTGAAGATTTTTCTGTATGAGTAAGATTATAAGAGACCGTGCCAAGCTTATAAGAGCTAGAGGATTTGTATTCAGGATTTTTATTTCTTTTTAACTCTTGAGATATAGGAAGTAGAGCATCTGCCACTAAGTATTCTGAATCTTCAATGGAAGAAAGAATTGCTTTTGCTATTTCACCTGTTTCATGCCGTTCCAGTGTGCCTAGAGAAACACAACACAACTTGTAATTTTTTCAAGGAACTACATTAATACATATTCCCATTTGAATGTTGTGACATTATTTACAAAAAAATATTTTAATATTATGTTAACACAGTACACTTCATGTAAACAGATAAATTATGAACCTATATTCATAGACAAGCCAACTAATTCCTTACTTTCTAGACCTTAAAAATGTAATTCTACACAAGGTTCTATTTTACAGCATTATTACATTAAAAAAACTTAACTACTGAAGAGACTAACAAATACCTTAAATAACAATAAACTTAATACATTTTGTATAACGTATGAAGTCAGATACAACTTTCAAAAGAAGCGAAGGAATTTCAAAACACCACTTTCCCTAACTTTTCTTAAAACTGTCAGTTGTTTTCCTTCCCACAAAGCCTTCAGTGTGTAATTAACAGTGTAAACAATAACGTTTATGCAATATTTTAGTGCTGTCCTCTAGTGTTCTAGGTTACAAATAGCAAGGGAAAGCTCAAAATTTTCATTCTGTTACTAAAACCTGTCTATCTCTGAAACTTTTTAAATACCTGAATGTGTTACACCTAGCTTAAGAGTCAGGAATATGAATACAATGTTTCATGGACTGCTTTATCAGTTGCATGGATATAGGGAATCTGATTCCTTTAAACATTACATCCACAATACAGGCAGATTTGAGTGCTATTTCCCCAAGGAGCAGCTTCTGGCTCTGCTCTTCTCCAGTTACTTTCTTCAGTTTTTCTTTTCATTCTTACTGTACCCTCTTCATTTCTCCTAGAGGACAAATCAGGAAAAATGGAACATTTGCTGTATGCCACCTATTTACCTTAGGCTTTGGAAATTCTAGCCAACATGGAAAAATTGTAGAGTCTAAAATCAATCCAATTCTGACTAGTGACTGCTAATTCTTGATACTTCTGACTATTTTCCCCACTCTTCATGTGATTTCCTAGGTTAGTGCAGAGGAGTGAAATCCTGTCAGAAAAGCTAAATATGATGTCATTCATTTGCTCATGTGTTGGAAGGCTGACAGTCCCTAATGGAAAAAAATTATTTGATTTTGTTTGAAGACAGCAGGACACCTCTTTTCCAGAGTCTCTGGGCTGCTTATGGGTCAGTCAGAATGAAGACCTTATGAATTTGCTCTGTTCTCTCTCCTTCAGGTTACATTCCAATTCAAACTTTCTTCCCCTTTATGTGTTTTACATAGAAATTGTATTCCCAACCCCTCCCACCAAGATATAAGGCCTGACTGGAATCGGGAAAAATTCCACACATTTTTCTATAGAACTCTAGATGCTAAACTTTGGGGAATAGAAAACAGGGCTCAATATCTGAAATTTGTAGGATATTTAAATATAAACAATTGAAATAATTAGAATGAATATTCATGACCAGAAGATATTCCAGTAATAGTACTTAATTCATAACTGACATTAAAGCTTTGTAACTGAGCTTGAAAATATTTTAAAATGAGCTCCTAATATATACTACAAATTTCCTCCATGAATTAAACTCTTGAGAAACTATTACATTTCCTATAATATCAGTAATAAGAGACGTGAACAATTTAAAAGTAAATATCTGCTATAATGTGAAATATTTTTCCTTAAGTTTAAATTCTTTGTAGCCTCAAGTAATACAACATGAATTTCCCCTTTCATTGCCAGTGAAGGGAAAAAAAAGTAACACTGAAGTTTTAACAGTAACACATGCTAAAAATATTGGACTGGGATTGAGGGATCTCACACAATGCATTTGTCTGTATAAAATTTCTTTATCTGAAATTTCTCCAAAACTCATCTCTCTTAACTGTAGCATCACCTCAGTTATATGGCCAATAGTCTTCGTGTTCAAAGCAGAAGAAAGCAATGCAACTGACTTTTTGTCCCCTCCAACTCAATTGAATGCCATAAACTACACTATATTATTACAGAAAAAAAAAAAAAATCAGGCCCTATTCTTTTCAATGTCATTTTCCTCATCCCTCCCCAGAATTTGCAGCCAGTGTCAAGGACTTACAGAAGTGAGTAGGAAAACAAGAAGCCCAAGATCTTCAGTCAGACTGCCTATGAATGCTCCAGAAAAAATACTGGCTGCAAAGCTCCCAACACTGCAACATTTCAATATTTAAGGAGCACAAAAATTCAAGGAAGGACTATACAATCCATACTAGACATGAATGAACAAACATTCTTAAAAGTATTATCGTGTTTGCAAAGTTAAGTTTGGAAATAACATGGTCATTCATTCAATATTAGTTTATCTTCTTTATGCATACAGAATAGTTTTTGGAGTTCTCCACAGATCTCACTGCATCATTCCGAACACAAGATAAATAAAAGTCACCAAAAAAGTAGTAGCTCTGCCTTAAGTGTAGAAGACTAAACTCTCACTAAGACCTACCACTGCAAGTCCACTATGCAGGAAATGTATACGTGTACATGCATCTACCCATCCTTGTTTTCTGTATCACTTTAATCTGCACAATTCACTACAATTAACTACACACTCAACTACTTCAGACAGAAGTACTGTAATATCCCTGTGAAATAATAGGATATTACCGTTATGGGCAAGGAGCTAAGGCAAGAATAGTGAAAAATTATTAATGAATCCAAGAATTTTGGGGGCGTGGTATTAAATTTTAAAGACCTGTTTTTACATACTCTTTAGTATTAGACAGCTTCAAATATGCAAAACAGGCTTTGCTGGCTGCACTTGCACCTAAGTGTGCCTCAGCATCACTCAGCTCCTTGCAGAAAGATGGACAGCAGTATTTCGCTTTTGAAGACCATGGGCTGAATGAAATAAACGAGCAGTCTTGATGTATATGAAAGCAAATCAATGTTTTATATGTATTTCTTTCCAAATGCTGGCAGACATACTTCTACATCCTACAGACTTGTGGATGCAAACTGAGAAACCGAACAGGTTGAGTTGCAAAAGTGTTCAGCAACTGGTTGTAAATAAAAGACCACTTGACATACAAGAGCAACATAAAAAAAGCCAGGTGGGGATTAAGAAAAAAGTGCATTTATAGACAGGAATATCACATAGGAAATTCCCTGGACAACCAGCTTAGCTTACTACTGACAGAAGGCTATGATATCATAAAATCAATCTCAAAAACTTGGAGTTCCATCTTAAAACTTTCATAATGGTTATCTCAGATTCCTTATAATCATAAGTAACATCTTCCAAAAAGAAAACTCTGTTCTTAAAGGCGTACCTGCTTGCATATACTTCTAAGTCATAGAGCTCAGTATGTTTATAAGCACAGATTTGCATACATTTGAAGCTGCAATAAAAGGGCACAGAGTGCACAGGGAAATGATTGTGATGATGGGGGAGGCTGGGCAGTCATGGAAGTACTAGAAAACGTTTATCCTATCCAGTGTAGTTAGCATTTCTGAAGAGAATGAAATATTCATTTGCAAAGGAAGAGGTATATTCTGCAACTCCTGAATACATCTATACAAGAAAGAAGTATGTTAGGGAGAAAACTGTTTATGTAACAAAGATTCTGACCGATGCAGACAGTCAAAGAAATACAGGGGCTAGATGGTTTGTTCCAGAAACAGTAGCTAGAAGTGTTGTCTCTAATCTTAAGGGAAAACAAAAATAAAGAGCAATAAAGGAGACTGTACATTGGAAAGAGTACAAACAAGACAGCTTTCAAATCTGGAGAATTTTAAACACAAATGAGCCCAAAGCTTTTGACAGGGAAAGTTAAAGGTACCAATGAATGAAGGAGAAAATGTTTTCTATATAACAGCAACTCTACTGCTATGACCCCCTACTATACATACAAAATACAGGAAAAAGTCTTTATCTCTCTAAGGTTGTGACCATGGCAACCAAGTCTTATGAACAGACAAGAGTAGAGTATTTCACTCTCCTGGGCAGCTTTGAACCACCAGATCTGACTGGCTAGAGACTATTACAACATCTTATTCTTTTTCTGGACCAAGTACTACAAATTGGGTCTCCTGGTGTTAGTGTTGTCCATGCAGTTCTCAGGGTTCTGCTTTTACTGAATGATGCATTTTTACTGGGGAGGTCATGCATATTATCTTTTTCAAGACAAGGTATTCACTGACATCACATGACCTGTCATATCATCAGGCTCCAGTGCTTTCTGTTTGCTGTCACAGCTAAAGTATTGAAAAGACATCTTCAATACTGCAGTGCTGCTGTGACCTAGTAACTCAGCTGAATTTTGTAGCAGAGGTGATCTATGTGATTGAAATATGGTTTTAGAATTGATGATATTTAAAAAGAACATGCGGTTAAGAACAAGTCTTTTTCTTTAAATTTACTAGTAGCCAAAATAAAAAACATCACCTTTCAGACCAACTATCATCTGCATGATATTAGCTATTTCTTGGTGTTTTATTTGCTATCAAAATATTCCTTTCCATAAATACCTTTTTCATCTGAAGAACTTCCACCTACTTCTTTTCTGTGCTGGTTGAGTCAGAGAAACAACTTACACATTCCTCACTACAAAATGCTTTATTTTTTATTTTTAAAGCAGTCTGCCATCCTGCTTCAAGACAGTATTCAAGCACTTTACTTGAAAAAAATCTCTAAAATGCTAGCTCTACCACAAATATAAAATAGCATAAACCAGATGGAACAAGCATTGTGTTAAGTAAAAATACACAGTTCAAACCAATCTCAAGACAAAGAGGTAAATAAATAAAATCTAACAAATATAGACGGGATAGACCAAATAATATCCCACTTATTGAAATGCATTTATTTCTGAAATTATATTTTACTATGACTTCAGCACTGTACACAAGAGCATGTAGAGTAGTCGTCACTGAGGAAAATGGACTTGGCAGACACTGCTGTGATTTTCACATTCAGAAGACTTCTGTCCCATAGTCCAACCAGTGAACATTATTGACATTCTTCAGAATACACATCTTCAGAACTGCTTTAGTAAGTTTGTAAGAATATTCTTAAGTTAAAAAAAGCAATAAAGAACAATGTAAAGGAAAGTCGTGAAATATTATCTATGTAGTGCATGTTTACACAGTGTAGGCAGAAAAGTTCTCTAACACAGACAGTCCTCATCTCAAGATTTCTGCTGCAAACAAAATACCCTGAAAGAATGGCCAGTAGAACTCCCATTTGCTTCTTCACTCCGCTATTCTAAACAGCTAAAGACAACAATCCTGTAACAGGAATTGCTGACATACATTATATGTACTAAAAACTGAAGAAGTGAACAGTTCTGAACTTAGTAAAGATAAGCAGTTTAACCATTTTTATATTGCCATCTTAAATGTGGAGCAAGACAATCATCCCTTAGTGTCTGGAATTAAAGACATCGAATAGAGTTGAACTCTTCAGACCACAATGACCATATCAATCAGTTTTCCTTTCCACTACTGTTTTTTTAATATCCTACTTAATTATTAGCAATAAGAGAATGGACATCAGTTATCAACTATAAGAAATCATACTTTTAAGAAAATATAAAATTAATTTCATGTATGTTCCACTGAATATATATGAAATATATGTAAATATAAGTACATAAGTATATATGGTTTCATATAGTATATATTAAATATAAGTGTACCTTACTATTCTCTGCACAAAACACACACCCTTAGCTTCTCCATACTGAAGAAAAGATGATATTGCTTCTTCAACAGACCCATCCAAGATCCAGTATCTTCTATATCACCAAGTTACTGAATAATTACTCAAATTTAGACAACTGAAATATTTGAGTGGAATCTACTTACTGACCTAAGGCTTACTTGCAAGATAACACAAAAAGAACAAAGTTTTAACTTAAAGGTTTACACGTGAAAAAACTCAAAAGCATATATCTTCACATTTATGATTCATTTGAATTTTCAAAAAAATGCTAAACTAATAAGTTAGTGCTGATACTTTGTGTCTTAGAAAAAGGACTTCAGTCTCCATGTATGACTTGTAATGAGCAGCTGAGGATACTTGATTAATTCTGCTTAGAGAAGACACTGAAGGGTGACCTCATTGCTGTCTCCATCTTCCTCAAAAGCAGAAGAGGATCTTTTTTGTGACTGGTGATAGGACATGAAGGAACAATTTAACACTGCATCGGGGAAGTTCAAATTAGATGTTAGGAAAAAGTTCTTCACAAAGGGGTTGATCAGGTACTGGAGAGTCCCCAGGGAAGCAATCATGGGATCACCGTAAAATGTATTCGATGTTCGAAGTAACACAATGCAAATGATAACATGACTTCTGCACAGAGCTACTAACAAAGAAATATTAGTTAAACTAGACATTCTTTAATGTTGCACTGCATATTCCTAGAACTACAGTAATGTTGGCCAAATAAGTTATTTTGCCTCTGGTTCAATAGTGTACAGCAGGTTCTCCCTTTCTCTAAGGATGCCTCTTAAGCATGAAGTGGGGAGGAGGAGGGGGAAACCAAGAAGTTGTCAAGATGTCAACCCACGTGGCGTCTGCCCTAACTGGTAATGTTGAAGGTCAGACCATGACCTAAGAACAGAACTAAATCACTAGTCTTTTTCTAAACACAAAAACGCTCCCTTCAGGGGAGATATAAGCCTCTCAGTCTTCAAATAACTCCTAATAATGCAACAGAGTACCTAATGTTTGATCCATAGTTTTGTATCAAGTGATATTTATTAACTGTAATATCAGAAAAAGTATGAACAAAAGTGGTTTTTGTATAAGCAGACATCAGGGCCCATATTATGGGTGCATTCACAGACACGTACCTGACAAAGTAAATGTTATTTAAACAAATCATTTATCAATATTTGTGTAATTCTAGAATAAAGAAAGCAAAGATATTGTGTGGGTATGAACTGAGTATGTGTAAAATGCGTGTAAAAGACTAATTAAATGACAAAACCAAAACAGACAAGTTGTAAACATTTTCTAAAGTATAGGGTTAGACAAGAGAAATTTTAGTCAAAATATAGGATGTCTTGGAAAAAAGTTAAAATATGTCGTATACCATCTCTTCCTGATACTCTGGCATCTCTGAAAGCCCTCTACTACCTGACTGTTTTCATTAATAACTACCGCAATTTTATCGAAAGCTTAACGTTAACTAGCCAAATATCTGACAAGAGTTTAATAAAACAACTAGTTCAGTGTTACCTGATTGAAATGCCAATTGCAGAATTTGGCACTTTTGAAAAATTGTGTTACACCATTAGTTACAGATGAAGTTCATTACCCTACCCACACGAACTGCACAGGAAGGATTTCTAAGAAAACCTTTTCACAGTTACTGCATCTTACTCCTACAAATGTATAAGTGACTTAGACTTCTGACAAGGAGCATGGGACCCTAGAGATAAACTTTGTTCACCAGGAATATATGAATAAATAAACAGACTGCACAGAAAGTTATTAATAGGTCTTTTTTGCTCCCAAGAACATAATGGGGCACCATATGAAAAATTCTTCCTGTACACATGTAGTGTTTCACAAAAGTGTTACCAGATGTAGTTACCAAGGAATCTAAAAGGTTTTTTTTTGTTTTGTTTTTTTTTTGTTGTTTGTTTTTAAAATCAGCCCATGTCTTTAGGCTATGCAGAGGGCACTTGAGGAGAAAAAAAAATCAGTGACTGCTATGACCTTGACCTTAGCTACACCACAGCCTGCAGCATATGAAAAGCAAACACAGGATTTACCAGCTAGGCCATACTCTCCATTCAAATCTAGTCTGACTGATGACATGAAATAAAAAGACAGACAAAAAAAGGAAAATGAGAGATATCAAGAGAGACTGTAAATCACTAAGTTTTGCAAAGACAAAGGGGTGAGAGGAGTAATTATGGTTATTTCTACAATTATCTAAGCATAAAGGTACAGTAACTTGAAGTTTATTTTGTTATAGTTTTAAGAGTTTCATTAAAACTGCCTGGATTATTTCCTTATAGTCACTAAATGAAACCTAAAGCTCAATTTTCTTAACTGATTAATTTGTTTTGAGTTAAGCTGTCAGATGTACTAGAAAGATGGTCTCCTTTAAAACAAAGAATGGAAACTCCACATATCCTGCAGCTCATATAACAGTAGCATAGAGTTTATCAGAGACTTAGGCATTTTTGTTGGCAGCAGTTGTAAAAAAAACATTGAAGCGTAGATATTTGTTAGGCATTGGAATGGGCTGCCCAGGGAGGTGGTTGAGTTGCCATCCCTGGAGGTCTTTAAAAGACGTTTAGATGTAGCCCTTATTGATATGGTTTAGTGTAGGACTTGTTAGTGTTAGGGCTGAGGTTGGACTAGGTGATCTTGGAGGTCTCTTCCAGCCTCGACGATTCTGTGATATCTACAAATGAACTCTAAATAGTGTTTTAAAGTGTTCTGGCATATATGACTGTCAGACTTTCAATATGACTAAAGTTTGATCTATAACACAACCACATATATGAGAATAATTTCATTTTCTCCACAGCAATGATGCTTCTGAAATAGAAGAGTTCATGTAACATTATATAGTTAATGTAGTATAACATTGCAGGAAGTATTTTTCTGAGATATTTCTGAACTAACTTCTCTATTTTTTCATTAAGATTTTACTTGTGATAAAAATGATCATGCAGATGGATTTGAGTAGTAGGTTGACACTACATATTTTAGGGCTGCCAATCTCACTAAAGTGCTTTTTTAACTTTTTTTTTTTTTAATTTTCTAATACCTTTGCAGTTTAAGTGCTTGAGCTAAAGTATTCTATGCCTGACAGCTACCTTAAGGTGCTTGGGTTTGTAGGTTTTTTTCCCCCTCAGCAGAAGTGTTTGAGATCATTTATTTTTGTTATATTAGTCATGAAACGCATGGTGTTGCATGAAATCTTCATGCCTTAGAGCATGGATTCAAAACTGAAGAGAACACTTCTGTTAAATATGTCGTCAATGTTGATGTCTTGCTCCCACCATAGTGGCAACTTTTATTGAAGGGGATTATGTAGCATCATTACCCTTTCTGTTTGCTCAAACTGGAGAGGTTTATACAGACTCCATCCCATTATGACAGCATACATAGACTTCAGTGAACAGAAGTCATTGCAATTCATTTTCTTCTATGAAAAGCTATACACACATAGAAAGTTGTGTAAATATCAACATAAAGTTGCAGAGACAGGAAGGGATAGCAACGAATATCAGTTGAGGTAGCTTGCATGTGTATGCAAGTATGATGTATTCAGCACATTATAACATTTTAAAATTATATATGCCGTTGGAATACTCTAGGTGTTAAGTGAAGAAGCTAGAAGCAGTGAGTCTGCACCTGACAGGAAGATGCCAAAAGCTTTCTTATCAAGCCCTCATACTGTGATAACCATCATGGCAAAATACATGAAAATATTATATTCATAAAAGGCTTGAAGCACTGTAACAGAAACTGGGAGTGCAGCACATTACGTAGATAGAAACAAAATACTATGCAATTCTACACATTAGTAAGTGTCCTCCAGCGTTCAGAGGTGCATGAGAAAACTAAACACTGAAGGAATTTGTGCAGTTAGATTTATACAGGTGATCTTACCTTTCAAAGCTTAATTTTACAAGTTTTACTTCCTTCAAACATATCTCAAGCATAGTTACATAGCTACTTTAACCTGTTTTTCTTTAGCAATTTATTTTTCAGAATGCTATAATTATTTCCTTTGTTATAACAAATTTAATTATCCTGCATGGAATAAATGGTACAGAACATTAACATGTAAAAGGTAAGAGGTAAGTTCATAATAAATAATAATAACCAGTTCAGAAGAAGAGTGATCAAAATAGATGAACAAAAAAGTCAATGCCTCATGAATCATATTTCCCAACAGTGCCCATTTAAAGTAGCTATAGTAAAACCACCATTACCATTAGTTGAAACGGATCATATCTGTATATTACTATTGTGACAGTGGAACTAAAAGATTAAGCTACATTATTCTATTTTTAACTCACAATAAGCATGTTGTTAAATAATAAAACAGAATGAGACTCACAGGGAAAAAAATATAGTAAGTTACTAGATGATTCTGCAAGCATGATGAATAAATTCATATTAAACTAATACTAACTCAAAACTAAATCTACCTCCATCAAATGAAGGGTGCTCTTTAAAGTCTGTCCATTCTTTCCTCAGTCTCCATATATATTAGATAGAAGTGTGGCTCCATAAATATGGTGTCTAAATCAGAAAGAAAACTGATCCTATTATTGCTGCATCTTATACTAATATTTACCTTTTTAAAAAAACCTCAAAAATGCATTTTCCTGAGAAGATAGTAAGAGCAATAGATAAGAGCTGATTTCAAGTGGTGGCTATTGAAAAAAACATTCTGCACTCTAATTTAAATAAAATTTGTTATTGGCTGTCATATTTGTCTTCTAGTACAACAGTTTGGAATGTATCTTGTATACATGCTATGTTAATATTCCATGTTTTATTACATCAATATTTATTGCCATGGAAAGATATTCCACCTTAATGGAAAGTCTCTGCTTCCATATATTAAAATGTAGGCAAAATATGTTAAACTACACAAATATTAGTTCATAACATCTATATTACTACTTACATGTGTGCTCAGCAGCAACATTTAAATTTATCATAGAATAATTTTACTTAGTTCTATAAATCAAAGTACTAAGGATTCAATTCAATTCATCTTATTCTGGACTTGTAACAGCAGTAAACAATTCACTTAGACATCCCCCCCCCACCCCCACCCCCCGACTCTTCTTGTAGTCATTGGAGGAGAAAATATAAGCACTTGTGCTTATTCCTACTTCCTCCTATTCATTAAAGACAGAGCTTAAACTACTAGTTTATAGGTAGATATCTAAGTGTAAATAAATGCCAAGTTATTTAAGGTAAATTGTAAATTCCACTTAGTCAACTCTTGTCAGTTAATGCATTTCAGTATAAAGTATCATTAAATGCCTTTTTTTAAATATAGGCAGCCCATCATCCCCATTGGCAATTTCCCATTTACAAGGTAAAATAAGGTATCTTCAGCAATCTTATGAAAATTCTACAGGTTGCACATGAAGAAATACTGCTTTAGATTTAATCTGTAACAATGTTCCCATCCCATAAAACAAGAAAATAAAAGCCTGCTGAAAGACATTTTTAGCTTCTAAATGCTTTTTGAGAAGTGTTGGCCTCACTCATAGGAACTTGGAAGATGAACTGTAATGTATAACAAAGTCATTTGCTTAAGGGTTCATCCTCTTAATTACCTGGTAGGAGAGTTTTGAAGCTAAACTGGTATCACAGAAAGACAGTGATAGGTACTAGATGCCCCTAAACTTTTGTGAAGTCATTTGTCAAATTCAGCAGAATTACTGCTGACTCTACAGCAGTGTAAATATTGAAATATTCATAGAAATTCCTTAATTCACATCCCAAAATTATAAACAGACTGGCTGTTTTCCCAGTTATCCATTAACTCTGGATGCACAATAACTGTTTGTGTTTTTTTTTTTTTTAATTTAAAAAAACTTCAAACAGTGATATATGAGCCTGACACAAAATCAGGTCCTCTGTTGACTTTCACTTAAGGAGGCAAAGCTTCAGTCAGGACACTAACAGTATAGCCAGAAGAGAAATACTTCTTGACTATAGAAATGACTAACATTTTAATCTTATGTTCATATCCATAATGGAATCCAAACACAAGGCTGTCACTTAGACTCTACCCTCTTTAAATATCAGGGGACATGCTCACAAGTAACTGCATCAGCAAGTAGTACTTTGCATGTCTATCCATTAACCAACAGATGAAACTGTAATGAAAGTCTGCTTCATTCCTGCTGAGTTTTGTCTGTGATGCTGTATACGTCTTTCCCCGTACATCTGAATAATGCTCTGTCTGCCTGAGTGATACTGAAGTATCTACATAGCTCCTGATCTAAGTCAGGCCAATTTTAAGGATCAATGCTATGACCTCATGTTCTCCTGCAATAAATGTATAATTTACATTAAACCAACTACAGCATATCCTAGTAGGCTTTCCCAGGTATTCTCTCTAGATACCATTTTTTCAGCTATATTTCAGCTATATTTTTCAGCTATATATTTTCACCAATACAGAAGAGGAATACAGAAGCTATTCGCTAATGTAGCGAATAACTGCATCCCTTATGTACCAGATATTCCTTAATTGTGGTGATTGTAGTTCTCCTTCTGGCCTGACGCTAGTAGCAAAAGATACAAAAACATCAAATAAAGGTAGTTTTAACTATCTTCACCCTTACTTTGGTTATATAATATACATGAGCAGTGGCATCCATTTTACTTCCTTTGAAACAGGCATTATTTTCATAGCTAAAGGAGACAGAAATATACTCTGATTTGTCTCCCTGGTATCATTAAAATCTTACACTATTAAATCTCAGTGATTCACAAAGAATTCACTTTATTTTCACATGACTTTATCTAGTTGCACTAGAATACAGATGCAGCAACTGAGGTGTATTTGTCTCCCTTTCAGTCCCTTAACTTCTTGGTCTGCTTTGCTCATTGCGTTGTGACAGAAAGGATTAGTCTTTTATAGTTGACTGCAAAAGTTTGCATTTTAGCTTTACTTTTCTACAGATTTTTAGAGTCAAAATAATTTTCCACATTCCTAAGCACACACAGCAGAAACACTGAATTCACTCCACAATAAGTACTGCCCATGAGTTTGTTTGTTTTTTTAAAAAAAGGAAGAACCTCTTATCCCCACAGTGTAGTGAAAGTATCCCTACTGTCAGGAGTAAATTCAAAGCCCTACAGTGCTTAAACATCACTTAATTTTGCAAAATGCTTTTTTTCCTGTGCTGACATGGCCTTCTCTAACAATACACATTTAAGGTCCCTTCCAACCAGATCCCTTATATGATTATATAATTCATTAAACACTTCTTTTCTATCTTATAACTGTAGACTTTGAAGTAAACACAGCCTAGACACTGACTGCACTGAAATGATTTGTGTAGTAAGCTGTGGTTTCAGTGTTACACAGGACACATGTAAAACTGTTTTCATACAGTATTAATATGCTCTGCATTTCAGTGGTTCTAGACTCATTATGTATTCTTTCCACCACACAAGGCATGTTACTCTGAACAGCACAGAAACACTATATTGCAACCTCCAGTGCCAGTACATTCTCCAATGTTCTGTGTCAAAGTTCAAATAACTGCATTTATTACACTTGTGAATCAGTCTTAATTTAGAGGAAATCTACAATTTAACTTGGAATACTCAGTTTTAGTTTTCCAAACTACACAGTTGTGAGCTTCACAATTATATCTAACATTTTTCAAATTAATTTTGCTGAAGAAAGCAGAACTTCATGCTATAATTTGGTATTGTTAAAACAGTAAATTTCTTTTGTTAATTCAAGAGAGCACATTGTTTTTATTCATGGCTTCCAGAAATATTCAATTCACTACAACATCAGCTAATGATCCAATTGTCAGGATCTGACATAAGCTATTTTATGTCATTAGTGACATATCTTGAATCATATGGAAGTTTTATATCTTGTTTGTTATATAAAATTTAAGCTTCCTAATTAAAATGTTCTACATGTTAGTACTTCTGCTTCGGTCATCTGTAAATTAGGTTTGTATAGCCTAACATGACAGACAGGCAAAACTTAAAGTGAACATATAACTTATTACCTGTTTCTATTTCCCAAACATACACTGAATCATCTTCACATCCAACAATTAGCAGATTTTCAACAGGGTCAAATTTGATCTTCTTCACAGGAAACAGATGCTTTCTGGCATGTAGGAGACACTCTCTCTTCTGAAGGTGTAGAATTGCTACTGAGTGATCATTGCACACACAGCACACTATGCTGTGATCTTTAAACTGTAGAACAGATTAAGAACTTCATTATCAGTACTGCAACAACAGCTATGACCACACCACTGTTACAAGACTGGAGCAAGTTGCCTAGTGATTTATTTCCTGAAACATAGTAGTTTGGGAAAATATTTTATTTCAGCCTATTTCTCCAATGCGTTTTTAGCAGGCTAGCTGTACAACTAATACACAAATAGGAAGATACGCAACCTGCTGATTTTTCAAATATGAGAAATTTAAATACCATTAATCCACTGTACTTAACCTGACAAAACAGTGATTATATAACCAAATATATAATTATTTGCAGTTATCCTTGAAGAGAAAGTAGTAAAGACATTAACTTAAGCCAAACTCTTAATCATGTGATATAAAATTATATCAAGTCCTAAGGCACAAAAGCCAAGGGCAATATATTTCTAATGAAAAACAGGTATGTTGCTGTTTAATTTAAATGCAGCTTTTTTAAATAGAAATTTTAATTTGTATGGAACTGATTCTGCAAAGCCTCCTCTTTCCGCTAATAATTTTTGGTGACGTAAAGGAATTCACACTATGAAAAATTTCTGCCCTTTAAAGAGAACTGAATCATCATCCAAGCAGGTATTAAATCCTACCTAGATTCCAGAAAAAGTGCTAAGGAACCTTACAAACGTTAAGAACTTTTGACAGGCCTCTAGAAGGTATTCAATCACATCACTGCTAAAGGTCTTGTAGACTACTTAATCTTAATGTTATCATTAAGTAAACTCTCAGCCAAGTATAAGTATCAAATAAGTAAATAAGATAAGTATCAAATGTCTTCATAGGCTAAGAAAAATGAAATCCCAACCCCATGGAATGCAATGGAATGCAATTTCAGTGATTTTTCATAAAGGTTTCAGTAATTTTTTTCTCCTGAATTCTTACTTCAAAATTAAATTAAAACAAATCAAGTTTTTCTAAAGCTTATAAAACACAAGTGTGTACATACAAAGGACCACAGAGATCTGTCAGGAACCAAATACAACCATATAGATTGAAATACTATTGGTCTAATTCTTGTCTTACTGCATTCAAATCCCTAACCTTACTGATCACACTTTTCAGCTTCAGAAATAGATAAACAGATTAAAATAGCTTGATAATCATGATATTAAAAAATTATGAGTAGACATTAAGAACTTCAACTTACTACATCACTTTTTTAGCACTTTTCTGAACCTCTGAAATTACAAATTAGCAAAGACACCCCCTTAAAGTTAAAAGTAACTTTCAAACAAGACGATTAATTGATTAGTGAATGTAAATCAAAGACAGACAAAGTATCACAGAAGTACCACCAGGTAGTGTTTCCTTCTCATATATACAAGTATATTTAACACACGCATAAGTTTATATATATTTGTATCTACATTTGATACATTTTATTACGTTTTTACTTACTTTGAAGTTTTCTGGAGATCGCAATAGCTCTGTCACTGGACCAGCTTGCAGAATAAATTGGTGCAAGATTTCTCCAGTAAATATATTCCAGCAGATCACAACAGAATCCTGTCCCCCTGATAGCAGCCAGCTTGGATCAAACTTGACTGATTTATCATGTGGATAAAGTAAACATGTGACTCTGCTACTATGACCATTCAAAACTTTATGAGATAGATTACCTGAAACAAAAATATTTTTGTTCTTTAAAAATAAAGGTTGTTAGTATTAAATTTAAGTAAAAACACATTTGCTAATACGTTGATTCAGAAAACAAATACAATTCCAATGAGTTTTAGGCAAGACATGCATAGGATCAAACAATTTTAGACATGTTCCCAAAAGGGAGGACAAAGACCTACATTCTAGGATTCAACTACTAAGATGTATCCTTTTCATTCCTTCAGTGGAAAGATCTTTTTGAGGGAAAATAAAGATGAATACTGCCCCTGTCATGACATCCTGCAACTCAGGCTCCAGGTGATTTCATACCTGCAGCCATTCCCAGATTCCTAACAGCACAAAGCACCTTGGTGGTACTAAACTGTATCTTAGTAAGTCATCTACAGAGGGAGGGTAAAGCCCATCATAATCTTCCTTTTCTCATTCAGAGCCCGACCATCACCTTCACTTTCAGAGAATATTTACAGGGCTCATTGAAGGGGATATTGGAAGTATGAAGTTTTCTGTGCTTGGCTGAGATAATAGGTAAAATTGTTAAAACTTACCTTTCAAAGACACATTTTCTAGGAGTCTTGCTCTTGCGCTTTTTAAGCCTAGTGTTACGAAAATTTCCCCATTTTCACAGCCACAGACAAGTTTATCAAGGCTGGGTATGTACACAGAGGAAGTCACAACTGCATTTTCTATTCCATATTTAGATGCACAAAGATGATCAATAATGCCCTCTGACATGGAAAGGTTTTTATCAAAGTTATCCTGAAGACTCCATATTGCTGCAATTGGGATCTCTGGAGAGGGGGTGAGGGTAAGGGGGTGGAGAGAGGCAGGATCATTTGTTTTAACTCAAAACCAAACATACATTTTAGTTTCTCCATCATTTCCCTAACTTATCCCTTCTGCATCCTGAAGTTGGAAAGTGAGTTGCCATTCCAACATTGGATCATATCTTCTCACTAATTTTTTTTTCTCATTACCTGTCCATGAAAAGCCACAAGTACGATCAGCTAAGCAAATTTTGATGATGTTTAGTACAGATGTGTTCATGGACAGGTGGAAGTAGATTTGTTCAGTTAAATTTTTTTCCATAAGAATAAGTGTTCATGAAAATTGACTTAAAGACATAACTAAAGAGACTGTATTGAGAGTATAGATTTTCCAGACCTTTTGGTGAACCATCAAACATTGATGCAGGGACATCAGGAACATGCCACAAAGTGATTCTTCCTGAAGCTTCACCAGAAAAAAGAATCTTATAGAAAGGCTCCTTCCTTTCATTCAGAAAGCCCATAACAAAAGGAAAATTCTACCAAAGAAAATAAAACAAAAAAACACAACAGTAAATCAGTCTTCTGTTGTGGAAGAACTGATAAAATAATGCAATAATTAATTGCAAATTCAGTTTCTGACATCAAAAGCCATAGAAATCTAAAACAAAGGTTGAACACTCAGCTGTCACTAAGCTCTGCTCAGACCAGGTCTACTCTGCCTGGTACAAGCCCCTCAAAGATCTCTGCTTTGCCAGTACCTTTGGCTGAACCTACATCTCAAATGGAAAAACCTACTTGGAGAGATCCCTAGGTTCACTGCCTCTAAGTGAAGACCCCATATTATCTGCAGTGTACAGAATATGATGATATGTTTATATATTGCAATTTTAAAATAATGCAAGGACAGGATAAGCTGTCCTCCAATTTTAAAAGTTGGAGTATATTTATCTCAGAAAAACAATGTTTTTAATATTCCATGAGTACTAGAAATCTGTACACTTTCTTCGTCCATAAGTATAACAAAGTTTATATCCTGTCAGTTGCACCGAGACTATGTGACAATCTACTGGTGACTTGTCAAGATTTAGTGGTTAAATAACCTTCATTCCCAAATATGAAACTATTAAATACCACAAGTGAAGTGTCTAAGGGGAAACTTCTAGAGGCTCAAAACTAGAGTATCCTCCTCGACTGGAAGTTAACAAAATAAGGAATCTCCAGGTATGTTTACTGTAATTCATTTTAGTTTAGACCGGTTTAGACAGTTTTGTTGTGTCATACAAATTGGCTATAGAAATTATTCAGGCAGGAGGGTAAATACTTGAGCGGAAATATAAGAAAATAGTATTGGACATTATTAAAAACGCATACATTTGGAGGGGGTCAACATATCTTCCTTCCATCACTGTAACCCTTGTATTTGCATGCATTCTGGTTATTTATTTTCCCCCATGATAGATGACCTTTTGGCATCTTTCTGCAGTTAGGACAACTGTTTTTAGATCAGAAGGATTGTTGGGGGTGACATGACTCGATTGTTCTATTCTCCTTCAGCTGAAATAGATATGTCAGGCTTCAGAAAAGTATGCAATACAAATGCTTTCTAAGAGCTTAATTGTCAACGGAAAGAAAAAAAACATTAGAAAAAACACACATTTGACAGTGTTTCTAGTCAGGAGTTAAAAAAAAGTCCCCCTTGCATATCTTCAGAAACTGTTTAAAGACTTCCTTGAGTTCTTATGCAAATACAAAAATGCAATGCTTACAGGAATTAACCTCACATCTTCCAAAACCAATTTCAAACAAGTTTTGTAACTGAATGGCTTTGATTCTGGTTTTGTTGCTGTGCTAAAGGGCTAGATTTATTTTTGTTCTATTTTTGCAAAAGAAAGAAACCCCCGCACAGATTTTCTACTTCCTAACTTCTATCCATTTTTCAGTTTTTCTGTCAGCTGTTTTTCCTTATCTATTTCACTCTGGTCACACAAGGCAAAACAGTGAACCAAGATGCAGATTTCAAACAAAATAGCTTAAGTGAACTCATCCAAGCAGTAACTTTGAAATTTGAAATTGATGTGATATACCCTGCCAATCATGAATTCTTAAACAGAAGTAAAGATCACCTACTTTAATTCTACCTCTTCTCTTACCAAAGAAGCTTCTTCAAGGCAGAGGCCATAGTTCTGAAGAGTTGTGTGTCTATTTTATGCAGTCTGACTACTGTCAGTCTGCTCACAGTGTAAGTTAGGCATGTGATTATGCCTCTGAAGGCTCAAGATAACAGTATTCTAAATAAAGTGTCACAGACTCAAACCCCTTCAGCTTAAGATAGGTATACATGGGAACAACCTATTTATACAATTTCACTGAAACATGCATGCATTTCTTAATAGAAGAATGAAACAACTTGCTTACATTTTGCTTGCTTTTGTTTACAGATGTGCAAGTAAAAAGTTCTAAAGCTATTTTAGACCACCTAAAGAAAAGCTCTCCCTCTATTACAAAATCAGAAAAAAAGTCTGTAGCTGAAGACAGGATTTCTGTGAAAAATTGCCAGAAATTAAGACAATACATTATGAACATCTCCAAATTTACAAATAAGTGTTAAAAGGAAGGAATGCCTTACTCGTTTTATACAACATTCAAATTCATTAATATTTAAACAATTTTTAGGGATCATTCTGGTAATTTACTAAAAACATACAGTAGACTTTGAAGCTGACTGTAAACTTTTATGAATTTACCTTATTTTCCTTCAGACCAGTAAAGCAGAGTAAATGAGGATAAACAGTTTCTTTCAGCACCTTCCCATCTGCAGGATATATGCTTTTAGAAAGCCCACTGCATAATTTAAAAATAAGAGATTTAAAAAGTCATTTTTAGAAAACAGAACGGTAATGTCCAAGATCCACACATTAAATTAAAAGTTACCAAGCAATTACAAGCGACTTTGTGAAATCACAGCACCAGCTGCCCAAGTTCTACATGGCTAATCTTATTCCTGTGTCCCCTGCTGTGCCAAACAAAGGCTAAGGGCTGTCAAATTCAGGGTAAATCTTTGAGTGCCAAAGTGGTTTTGTTCAGGTTTTTGATCATTTGCAACATGCAGAGATTTTCCATAATAAACCTCCCAAAGTTCATCTTGTACCTGAACTTTTTGTGTGAATTTCCCATCTGAGCCCACCTGTTTAGCAGCTGGTAAATGTAACTGTAACCATCTTCTGTCCAGATGATAAGTCTGTAAGCTGCTAGTACTTCTCCACCAGCAAAGCACTGACCACTTTTACTGAACTCAGTACACAGCAAGGAGAAATCACAATAATCATAAACCTAAGATCAGAGAGAAAAAAACAGTAAAATATAAACAAACAGTACTGATTCATTTCAATTCATCTAGTTTTGTGCAAAGGATCAGTAAGTAAAACATTAGCTTGACTTTGTAGTGAAACTACCTCTTATAAAGCCAAAGCAGTTTTTATACCATCAAAATACCATAATATCAGAATCAAAACATATCTCAAAGATAAACTGACAAAAAATAAAATTAAAGGCTTCTACTATATTAGTAGATTTTAGATAGGGTTTAGGTCTTGCTTTGCATTTTTATTATATAACGTAACAGACCAGTAAATATTAGTAATAATGAATTTAGTATGTAACAAATATGACATTGAAGTCTGATAGACACTTAATACCTCTGTTGGTATTCTTTAAGAATTCTGTAAAAGAATCTGCTGGTGTAACCAAAGCACATTTTAACAGAACAGATTTTCTTCTGTGTTTGGGAAACAGATTTTTATTTTTCACAAATTGAAAGTAAAGAATACATAAAACATACATATAAACCCATTTGCTTGGGATAATTCTCGTAGCTTTTCCACTTATGAAGACTAAAAAAATAGCTTGTTTCCTCTGACCTTGCCATTTTAAACCAGAACAGGATATGAGCAAGGCAACCTAAGATAGTTTGTTTGTGCATGTTCCTCATAGCCTCATACAGAGTTCTCTTAGCCACATTCAATAACTTATTCCAACAGTTTGAAGAAATTCTCATTCCAAAAACTTTCTACGAATTGCTCATATGGAACATAGGACCTTCTAGCTAATTTCCTCTATATTTTCATTACTATAAATTGAGTCACTAAGCACACATGAATCTCTACGACACATACCACATACCTTTCTCATTAAGGAGTAATATCATCTTTTTCTTTAAAACTATATATTCATTAACACACAAAAGTTTAAAATAAACAATTTACATCTATGCCACTGCTTTGATCAGTAAAATACTCAAATGCATAGTGGAATTATTACAAGAAACATGCGTCTCTTGCAAAAAACGTACAAATTTATAGAAAACAATGAATGTTACTTTCATTCCACATAAAACCTATCTATTCTATATAGAAAACTTATCAGTGCTTGTGTACAGACTTTAAATAGCACAAGAGAAGTCTAAAGAATATCCTACAAGTGTATTAGTTAAAGCTGACTCAAGTCTATGTGAATTCCATACCCCACTCACCAGACTGTACTGTTTGGATCAGGTCCTTATATTAAAATAATTTTGAGTTATTAGCACCAGAGGAATGTCACAACCAAGGTGAAAAATACTGAGTTTCCACACCATGGTTTAGATCAACTTTAAAAAACACCAAATTACTCTTTCAGTAACTACACAATCATCTGTTTTCTTACAGCTAAAACAGAAAGTGATAGTCTGGGCTCTTTGTTTTTGCTGGCTACTGTTAATGGTACTGAGGCTATTGGCCCTGATGAAACAAAGGCTTCTAGTTACTGAGGACTTGCTGACTGTGATTACCTCTGACATACTTAAACATTTTTTGTGTATAGAACCATAGAGTCGCTTGGATTTGAAGGGACCTTAAAGATCATCTAATTCCAATACCCCTGCCATAGGGCCACCTTTTACTAGACCAGGTTGCTCAAAGCCCCATCCAAACTGGCCTTAAACACTTCCAGGAATGGGACAGCCACAGATTCTCTCAACCTGTTCCAGTGCCTCACCACCCTCATAAGGAAGAAATTCTTTAATATCTAATCTAAGTCTATTCTTTTAGTTTAAAACCATTACTCTGTGCCCTATCGCTACACTCCCTGATAATGAGTCCAAGTCTCTCTCCAGCTTTCCTGTAGGCTCCCCTTTAGGTATTGGCAGGTTGTAATAAGTTTCCCCCAGAGCCTTCTTTTCTCCAGACTAACAACCCCAACTCTCTCAGCCTGTCTTTGTAGGAGAGGTGCTCCAGCACCTTAATCATCTTTGTGGCCCTCCTCTGGGCTCATTCTAATACTTACATGTCCTCCTAGTATGCGTTTGTCGCCTTTTGAGATGCACTGCTGAGAAGGCTATAATATACCCCTTTCTTTAAGTGTGAGTAATACTTGAAATATACTTACTATCCTATTAATTTAATGACAAACTTTTAAAGCAGAAATACATTAATTAAAAATAAACACTCATCTCAGTCAAAGAGTTAAAATAACAGGAGGGAGGACAGCACACATCTGACCATTAGCAAGCATTTTAACTGAAGAGAAAGTATTTTCATGGGAGAATTAATCAGCTTTTCAAAGTTATTAACAAAATTAAATAAGAATAACGCTCAATAACATACCTGCCAGCATATGGAGGACACAACTAGAAGGAGCCTTTCTGTGTAAGTGCAAAACCGTATTGCTTGACAGTTTAAACAGTCCAGAGATTTTGATTCCTTTTCACACACACCTTGCCTCTCCTTCACAGCACAACAGGAAAAAAAAGCCATGCGAATTATTCCAGATAGCTTAACTTTTAGAATAGAAATAAACATTGAAAAAATGTTTTGACACGTATTTTCAAAGCGTAAAACAACTTATTATTGATTAAAATTGTGATAGGAAAACAGCGTTCACGAGTAGTGTGCAGTAGGGTTCACAAGTACCATGTAACCAGAATACACTCTGCATGACTCAGATCTTGATCTCACTTGAGGTGATAATGAGCATGCAAAAGAGCTAGAGGCAGATTATGGATTGAATCTGCTGCCATGAATATACACTAAGTATTCTTCAGTCAAAAAAATAGCTACAACCACCCATAGAGTGACATTATCAGATTCAAAACAGCTAAAGAATATTCTGCATTCCCAGTCATCCAAACCAAACCACTGTATTCATATTCTAGTACCTGTGCATGTCAAGTGACAGCTGTTGATATTAACATAAAATTGAAGAGAATAAGTGAGTTTGAAGATGGACAAATAGGTCATGACACAGTAACAGTTTTCCAAGTGAAGACAGTATGATAAAAAAATAGAGGCAAGTCTAGAGGACCATTTTGAGAAAAAGCAACAAGAACAAAGAGGAAGTACAAAGAGTAAAATTTAAAGAGCTTTGAGTTTAAAGGAATGAAAGGGTTCCAAGAACTGAGTGACATTATTGAGACAGTAGAAAAGCATTACAGCTTCAGCACCACAGAATATGGAAAGATATGAAGCCTGGGTAGAAGACTGCAGAGTCAAGTTAAGAGCTGTCCAATGGCTCAAATAATTTTAAATTGCAATAGGGGGATTTTTTTTCCTCCTCAGAATTTTTTGGAAACTTAGTGAGGACTAACATCTTCATCAAGGACACAGACAATACTAATCAATCTGGTTTAATGCACATCCAGAAGATTCTCACTTATTTGTACTGTTTCAGTACATCCTTCACTTGAGGACATTACTGTGTTTGTTATTGTTCCAATTATCATTTCACAGCTCATACAAACTGACCTGTATGCTGGTCAGAGATGAAGATAGCTCCCATACTTTAAGAACTCCAGTTATAGACACTGCAACCAACGAGTCTTCTGTGAAAAGGCAACAGTGAGACAATTTGAAACCAAGTCCAAACAGTGCCTAACACCGAAGGAGAATCTTGGTATAGACACTGGTGTTGTACACAGCACTAAACCTGATGGATTCTATTTAAATGAAATATTAAACAACTAATTTGTACATTGAAATACAAAGCATACAAGCAAATAGTGAATAACTATTTTGCTTCATAGCTATGTTCCAATAGAAGATAAAATAGGGGTTCAACACCCAATAATTTCCCTGATATTACCAAATTAATTTGTAATTACACATCAGATTAATGAGTTACTTACTATTGTAGAGATCATTTGTTTTTCCTCTAAGAAAGATATTGAATGAAACATGACCGGCATTAAGAGTACGTAAACACCTTTTAAGGTACCAACAATGAAATATTAACATCTTGTACATAACTGCTCTGTAAAGCATTAGATATTTGTAAATCTAAGATTCTACTACCTATACAAATATTATGTAAATTGACCTACAGAAATACATCTATAATGTATACCTTGAATTCTTGCAGAGTGAACAATACACATACAATTTATCCAATCAGAAGACTGAGAAGACAAAGCGTGTAGAACACCCAAAGTTTTAGCATCAATAATAAGAACATCTTGATATTCTCCACAACAAAGAAGCCAGCCTTCACCTGTCATTCGGAATGAACAATGGTAGTACTGTGCAAATGGAGAGAAGAGTCAGCAAACAGAGCTATGCAAATGCGCATGCATATTTTTTACATTAAGCATATCATACTTGGATTTTTATTTAACAATCAAAGAATTACTAAAAATATACAGTAAACAGCATGAGTCAATATACCATTTTGCTTATGATACAAGTGTTCCACATACATTTATAATAATTTAATATAGACTTATTTTAAAAGAGGTACTTAATATTAAAAATGCTATCTGCCCTGCCTGACTACTAGGATTTTTGGAAACAATCAAGGTGTTAATTCTAATTATAAATTGCTAAGGAATTTGCTACTTGTTTCTCTGAGATCAAGTGTTTGGAGAGAGATGAGATCAAACTCTCATTACCAAGAGGTACATAAAGACATGGGAAAAAAATTCATGTAAAAACCACATAGGATTCATAATGAATTTTCAATTATTTTCCAGAAAGAATTTCTACTCTGAGATATTATTCAGTATGACACTAATTGCTTTGGTGTTCAAAAGAACGATTCGTTCTCAAAAATCAAGTAGAAGAAACACACACAAAAGTACTTGACAACAGATTACAAGGGTGCAGATTGACTATGAAGATTTTTTGTGAGGTCTTAAGTGCAAACATATTTGCATTTCATGTTATATCTGTTTGTAGTTGTACACAATTGCTATGAATACATAAGCAATAGCATCTAAAAAAGCTTTCAAGCTCTCATTTTTTAAGGATGTTATGTAGTCAGAGACAAATATCCAATAACCTTAGAATTTTGCCTTTTGCTTCAAATTCTCTGTACTAATTTTAGTTAGATAATTCTCAGACTATCAGTTAAATAATTGAAGTCTAAAATCAAAAGATAAGTAAGTGAGAATAGGATAACTCTTGTCACAGAAATAAACAACAAGAAGAAAAAATGCTTAGAAATAGGAAACATTTGTAACTGGTACTCTTAAACTAGGCTAGAACAGGAATATTTGTATAGCCAGTCCTCTAAGAAGAGATTCCACACTGCTTAAGGTCCCACAAATGGTTAGGAGTTGACCCTGGTGTTAAGTTTCATTTCAAACTGCAAATATTGTTAGTACTGCTTGATATTTGCAATTTACACCAGAACCATCTACACTGAACAAAAAGAAACACTAAATAAGATAGCATTAATTAAAAATAAAGCAACATTTTAAAACAGTGATGTTATCAAAGACAGCATGCACTACATTTCCCAGGCGATTACGTTCTGTATGAAAGTATGCTTTTTCAGGTCCTATTATACCACACAGCTATTCTTCAAAGGAAAAAAAGGACAAACAAAAGACACACAGCAAAACAAATAAGCAATTACTAATACTTGAAAATTGAATTTTAAGAATAACTTTTTGTCGTCCTAGTCACGTTATTTTCTTTCCTATGAAAGTTTTCTTAGATATTCATATTTTCCTTTAGCCATCTTGTCAAAGCTATAGATGAAAAATAATTATCTAGCCATAATTAGACTTTTCACCTCTTAATAGAGAAGTAACACTTCTGAAGTATTTGTTTCTCCTACTTGAAGGATAAGAATTAAGTTTCTGTTTCTGATCATCACAAAAGGACACAGATTATCAGATAATCAGCTAGGCCAGATCTGTCTGCTTCTTTGTAAACTTCTCCATAACTCACCATTAAGGTCTAATTAAGCAACACATTATACTGTGCCTCAATTACATAACTGGGGACATTAATATTGTGTGTATGTACAAACAAAAGCATATATGCTTTATTATATATACATACAAATTAGAGGAATAGCTTTTTATGCTGTTTATATATGCACTGAAATGTGTATGTATAAGTAAACATATACATTGTTAAGAAGCTATTCATCAATATTTTTTATTTGGTAGTTTACCTAAGCTTTTCCTTCTTTTTATCTTTGACAATTATGTTCGAATTCATCACAACCAAAACATTGACATGAAAAACACAATGTCTTCTGGAAGATTTGAAGAATTAGAATGCTGAATTCACCCATAGTTTAAGAGTCACATGAGAACTCAGTGAGGTCTCAGATTTTCATCATTTGGAGACTTAGTTCCACTGTAGACTTCCTCACTGAACATAAGCAGCATTTTAATTAACCAAGGAACCCTGAGCTCTTCTTTTACTAATACTTCCAGAAATAAAAACATCTCTCTGAATCAAATTCACACATGCTGGGCTCCTAAATAATACCTGTGCACGCACACACATTTTAAACTCCCTCATACTCCAATATCTGGATATTTAGTGTACCTGATACAGTTAAAGCCAAAAACTTGGGATCATCTGAAGAAAGATTTAAAGTAAAGTAGTTTGGCCTCTGGAAAAAAAACAACTCAGTAATCTGCCCCTGAATTCTGCAATGAATGAAAGTGCGTTTTTGGAAGTGGGGCAGAGCAGTCTTTTAGAAGATAGCCATTAAGCATCAGAACCTCTCAGACATGTCTGAAAATAAGATATGCAAACTGGCTCACTATATTTGCCTTGATTGCATGTAATTCAAAAATACATCAAAAAACTAAACTTGAAGTTCCTGTGCCATTTTAACACAGGACAAAAGTAAAGATTACAAGACAGTGGCACTTTACCTGATGACCAAACTTTATAATACATTAAGTGACATGGCATTCTAGACATCTGTGGCTTAAAATCAGTTTGATTTGAATAATGAGTACAGATGAACATAAACTCTAGTTATTTTCTTAGAAGAAGGTCAAAAGGAAAAATAACTAAGCTAATGCAACAAGTTTTCTTTGAAGTCTATTTTAGCTATGTTTAAAACTATGCTTCTGAAAAATCATGTTAATAAAGCAAACTCCTCTTGTAATGAACAGACATTCAATGAAAAGTTGCTATACTTACATAGATTGCTGTGTGCCTATAAGGAAGCTTTGCGTTCTCAATGCACTGTCCACTAGCGACATTCCAAACACACATCTCCCTGCCAAAAACAATTTCATATTATTCTGTCATTTCCACTCAATTGGCTGGAATAATTTCGTGCCACCAAGCTTTTCTTTAGTGCTGTACTTAAGTGCAGTCTGATCGTTCATGGGGCTTTTTGTTACAGATTACTGGATAAGAAAATGTTGTGGTTATTAGCAGGGGATGACATACAGTATCTGTTTCTTTTTGTTTTGGTAATTACACCCTGCTACCTCACAGCAAACCTGACTATAAGGCCAACTCTTGTCTACAAGAAATTGTAGGTATACTGCCATTACTGCTCGTCAAAGTGTCACTGTAACTATCATTCGTTGGAATGACATCCTCCTGAAAATGATTCATTTCACTGAACTTAAACCACACGTTTTGAAAAACAAAAACTGAATGCTGCTGCAGAGCAAGCATCGAGGGGAACCGATGCATTCTGTTAAGACTAAGCAGTGCCACCGTGAGGCTGTTCCTGAACTGTCTTTACAAAGTGAATGTGCAACAATTACAGCTGCACTTAGTTACATTTAAGAGTAATGTCTGAGAAAGACTAGCTAGTCTTCCTCATCAAGATATTCAGCATGCTTTGAAAATCAGAGTACAACAGAAACATAATCAATTTAAATGTTGTGTAATTTTATGATTTCTCAAATTATATTCTAAGACGTTTTCTGTAAGAGGACTTGAACACATTATGGAAAAATATTTTAATATATCAGAAATACTCAGTGACTTGCATTATATTCTACACACCAATTTTTCACAGTTTGTGAGTTTAAAAATACTAAATTTATATTTTTCAATTAAATGGGAGAATTATAATCTATACCTACACAGTGTATCAGTCTGTAGACTAGAAATCATAACTTAATTCTCACACTTGCTAGTCATTTTAAAGCAATGAATTTCTTCTTGGTCATGTCAAAATATGAAAACTAACTTCACCACTTCAGCTACATTGCTATCCATACGTGCAAACATGCACATATTAGACTAGAATATAACTTCAGCTTCTGTATGTTGCACTTAATTTGCTTTGTGTACAACAAGGAACAAGTAATGACAAAGACAAAGGACATCAGCAAAAGCTTCTGAATCATTATGGATTAATCTCAAAATTTGCATATAAGAAGTAGAAAGTGTCTGATATTCATCCTTCTGGAGTAAGTCAGTTATAGAAACACACAAGATACTGACATGGGATTTAGGCACTGGGGAAACAAACATCTTCCACACAATTTCCTCATTCCAAGGAGATGGAGGCTTGAAAGTGGAAGAGAACTGAATGATTCACAGGCCAGACAATACAGTTGAAGAGACTCCACGTCTCCTGAAGATGAGGTTTACTATTGGTAGTTATCTCAACTTCACATTGCAACCTTCCAGCAATCAGTGATAGATGTTTTGCCTGTATCAGTACAGATGAGAGGTAAGCTATAATTTGGTAGAAAGTACGCATTTAAAAGGGCCTGAAAGACTAGTCCTACCAATATCCATTCCAAGCAAGCCCAATGATATGCTCAGATGCAGAACCTTCAGAATATGAACTTCTTTCTTCACAGCATATCTATAGCAAAAAAGTCTTGTTTGTTTCTTAACATGTTTCATCCCAACTTTTTTTTTTTTGCAAACACAGTATCTTTTCTCCCTATATGATCTGGAAATAACACTGCACTAACAGAACTTCAAAATTAGGATGAAAAATAGTTTCCTCTCTGAACATTTGATTAGAATTGTAAGAGGCCAATAAAAAAAGTTCTGTAGACTTATCTCCCTTTCTGCACAGTCTTTACAGGTTAGACCATCCCACTGGGCAGATAGAAGTAACCAGTTTTGGGTTCAGAAGCCCAAACCAGTTTGTTCAGTTATCCCCTTCCTGTAAACCAACGATTGATAGAATTAGACAGATCCTAGCAGCTGGGGCTGGTTGGAAAGGATAAACAAGCTTTCCAATGAGAAAGTAGTACCCTTAAGATGATGAGAGATGTAACTTGAAGAAAGGCAATTGGCAGGAGCTCATCATGGGAAGAGGTTTTAAAGCTGTCCTGTTAAATGGAAAAGACAAACCTAATATGAGAAGGGAACAGTATTAAGCAGCAAGACAAAGCTGTTTAAGAAAAACCCATAAGGAAGTAAGAAGCTGGTTCTAACTGCTTTCAAAAGCTGAAAGTCTGAAGACATGGGCTTTAAATTCCAGCTGATAGGATTATCAAATATTCAGAGAAAAAAAATCTGAAGTGTTACCCTGCAAGAACTGGAGAAATTAGTTTGACTCAAGTGGTGGGCCAAGTCACAACAAACATAGTAGAAAATTTGCAAGATCAGGAGCCTCTAGAAGGACATACTCCAAAATAGCTAGTCAGATTTGATCACTGAGCAAGCATAAACTGGACATAGTACATGAGCCTCCTTTACCGATTCTGTTCTTGAGACTGAACTCAGGAAGGAAACACCACAATACTAAAATTTTAAACCTCTTGATTCCCTCCTGCAGGTTGTTATTCTCCATTTGAATGGAGCCTAGCTGACCCTCTGAATAATTCATTCTCCTGACCACTAACTAGATACCTGAAACTGGCAAACCCTTCTGCTGTCTAAGACATTAGCTCCCAGTTAGCCTATCATATATGAGAAATACAGTCATTATCATAAGTAAATGCTATTCTTTTCATAGCATAGAGGAAATGGATTAAAAACCCTCTGCTAAATGCAGAATCTAACCTATATGTGCCATACATTTCTTGATTCAGGAAATGAATAATTGAGGATTCAGTTACCTACCCATTTTCAGTAGCACTTACTACGTATGGTTGTTTCTCAAATTCTCTTGCTTTTGCCAAACAAGTTACAGAAGCAGTATGGCCAAAGAGAATTTCTTTAGATGAAATCTAGGAGAATAATACAATGGTTTAACTTAAACAGAGCATTTTCTGTATAAGCTACCAAGATCTAAAAACTAGAGATACTACTAGTAGATGTTATCAGTAAAGGGCCAATGTGCT
Organism: Anser cygnoides; assembly: GCF_040182565.1. Taxonomy (NCBI): domain Eukaryota; kingdom Metazoa; phylum Chordata; class Aves; order Anseriformes; family Anatidae; genus Anser; species Anser cygnoides. Next base: position 19,529,766 of record NC_089883.1, on the reverse strand, counting down.
CTATATTCTTACGTTCTTGAATGATGTTTCTGGGATGCACAGAAATGTGCACAGATTATGCAGTTTGCACACTGGCAGTATGAAGTACAGTCTTTGTAAATTCTTCAGAAGAAGCAATTTCCAGACTACAGTGATTACAGAGTGTCAAATGTAATAGAGCAGGTAATGTACAGAAACTGGCCCTCGCTGTACTACATACAGCAAGAGTGGTAAAGCAAAGTAGGGAACTGATACAGCAAAACTCTTAAGTATGTGCTTAATACTGTGTTTAAGTAACCCCTTTGACTCTGATGAGCTTCACTAAATGCAAAGGTCATCTTAAAGGATAGAGGTAGCCCCATTAAAAATGCAAACTAAAGTTTCAAGCTATATTTGAGCTCAGATGACATCAAAAACTAAAACAAACAAAGCCATCCCTCTAGGAACACAGTCCAAAGTTAGCATTGCTTTGACTCCATTCCATTTTGAGGAAAATAAGTGTGAAAGAGTAGCAATAAGCCAGTAGGTTTGCAGCTTAATTATACCAATAATATGTATTCCCAATATTTCATCTTACTACTTCCATCTTTTCACAAGTTTTCCCATTAACTTGGTAGACAGCTCTGATTTTGTAAATAGATGTTTAATCTTGAAATGTTAGGCCACATTCACCAACTGGTTTAAAGAAAAAGACACTTCACAGGATATGAACTAAAATAGTAGCATATATTTTATACTACTGTGAGTAACAGCAGAACTCACAGCACAATTTCAAATTATAATTGTGCAGGTCAATGTTCATCTATGAAAAGTTTTCTGAAGTCTGCAAATAACAGGTTATTCATATAGGTATTTCAACATTTATAACTTTGCTTCATGAGTTTCCTATAACAAGTCTCACACTTTAATTATTAAAGTGCAAGAGTCTGGATAATTCCACTGTTGGTAATAAAAAAAGATTCCAATCCATCAATGTGGCAGACACAAACCTTTAATTCTGATGAAAGATCCCAGAGACATATTTGTCCCTCTTGACTTCCTGTAACAATAGTCTGCTGGTCATCTGTAATCATAATAGCAGTGATGCTGTGAGAGGGAGCAATTTTGCCCCACACTGCCACAGCCTGTACTGGTACATTCATAGCTGGCACCTGAAAACAGAAAAAAGATGATTTTAAGTCACATGCGATTAAAAAAAAGAAAACAACACAAACAAAAGCAAAACACAATCAAGCAGTTGAATCAAAATTTGAAAAGGGGAGCTACAGAAAAGCTGATGACATTTTGAAATATTTTCTAGTTGTTGCCAATATCCCACTAACACTTTCATTGAAATAGCTAGCCATTAATAGCTTATATATACAATGGGACAGTGATGTGCTGCTATTTCAAATTTATGCAGTAACAAACAGGACCAATGTTAGATACCAGTACTATCACAATACTGAAATATCAGCAATAGGAGTCTTGCACCATCTCACACAACCTGCCTTAGATCTGATGGGCACATGCCACTATTTTTGTCCTAAGTTTTTGTTGGTGGAGTGTACCGTGCCTACTTTCCACCTCCTACAAGCAGTGCTGTTCACGCTCAGCAGCAAACTAGAGCATAGGGATGGCTGGGGAACAGGGGTGTCAGTAAAGAGTCTGTGGTTCCTAGAAGGATAAAGGAAGACAGAAATGGGGTGCTAGAAGGACAGAATGGGAGGTGGGTCAGGGACAGAAATGACACCTAGGACAGTGAAAAATTCTACCCTCAACCACTGAGCATCATCTCCTAGAGATGTGACCCAAAAGGAAGATGGGGGCAGACCTGCAGTTAGTAAGCATGTAGTAGAACAAGACTGTTCATTCTTCCTAACTCATGTGTCCCTTGTCTGAAAGATTTGTCAACGTAATAGATTTCAACCACTACTGAGAAAAAATAGTTTACTGGAACTGTCCAAAATGACTACTAGTCATGAGATTCTTATGAACTGCATTTCCAGGAAACTATTACAGTGCCTGTTCAGACAACAGTACTTACAAGATCTTCCTCATTAAACAAGTTCTACTTTTTTTTGTTTTTAAAAATTGATGCATGTTTGTTTTAAAAACACGTCAGCTTACTAGCTGGATTCTGTACTAGTTTTGCTTCAAACAAAGTCTTGGGGAGAAAACTGCTGTCTCATAGTCACCTCACAAGCCTCCTTTTTTTTTTTTGCATTCATGCATTCATAAGTGTAACATATTTACAGAGTACTCCCAATGGCATCCTCAAAATGAGAAAACATCTGAACATAAATAATTTGATATTTAAATAGTCAGCTTATCTAAAAATATATATTTGTCCTGTTAAGACTTCTTAGAGAAACTAGTAACACACCCAAATGTCTCCTTTGGGTCAACTTATGTAAAAGTATTGGTTACTAAAAAACTTACACAGATGAGCAATATCTTTATCATCTGTGTCTTCACATGAAGAATTCCTACAATAAACTGGCGGTGTCTACCTGAGCCCAAATGCAAACTATTTCCATATCCTGCACCCTTTGCAAAAATATGTGAAATGAAACACCAGTGCCAGTAATAGGGTGCTAGAACAGTACAGATGGAAAAGGTCAACCAAAAGAGAAGACAGCAAAGCTGAAATCTCAGGAGACAGAAACTGAGCAGTACAAAGTATGTGGCAGCAGATAACAGCCAAAGGAAGTAATATAACAATCATGCAAGAGCATGAAAGCGCAGTTCCTACAATGATTCAGAAAAGACTACAAAGCAGAAAAGGAAAGAGAAGCAGCCTTTTAAGTTAAGTTTAAAGAAAATTTAATTCAAACTATTGCTAAATTCAACACCATAGCAGCTGAAGGGAGACAATTATTACTACTATTAATAAAAGCCTTAAGTGACACAGAACTATGGGAATGGTCTTAACTGCTGACAACAACATGAGATGAAGAGCTCAGCCACTGAGAAAAAGAACTGAAAAGTCTGGCATGGCAACCTATCAATGCAGGAGGACTGTCCATGCAAACTCAGCCAGAACGTCAAAGGCAAATGAAGAGGAACCTGAAAAATGAATTATGAGATCAAGAGTTTATTAGGCTAAAATACACTTAGTTTACTTTTAAAGCAATACTTTGGTGTATGCCCACAGTGTGAGATATTATTGATCTCAGCTTTAGAATTTGATTTTTCTATTTATTTTTTTAATTTCTAGTCGTGCAAAGTGTTATGTTCCCTGAAAAACAGTAATTTTCTTTTTTGCTTTATGCCCTGAATAGTTGTTCTATCCAAACTTTAGAGATACATTTCTAGATATTGGCTAGGCAAAGAAAATTCACCTTTTTCATAGCATTTATACAATGGTGCTTGCAAAGGTAATATCTGAATGATAAGTCAAATCCTAGGTCTTTAAAATATGCTTTTTCTTTTCCTGCTGCATATCATATAGTCATTTATACTTGTGCTATGGGAACGTTCAATTGGTGTAAAACACCATAAGGTAGCAGAACCCAGTTTTGTACTGCATTGAATATGAAGCTGTAAGTTGTATTTTCCTGTATCAGAAATATAGAATCAAGATACATATTCTTAGTTGAAGACCCACTGCTGAGTAAGTGATGCATAAGAGAACTCAACACAAATTAAACAAATTACTAGAATTTGCTAATATACAATCTATTTGTACACATTTGTTTTAGACCACAACTGTAAGGAATTAATAAACAGCTATCACTAAGAACAAATCATTCTAAATTTACTCTTATATAAATGAAGGTTTACAAGAACCTTTTGACCTTTTTATGTTTGCCCTTTGTGGCTGAAGATTGAGAAAAGTAGAAAATAGAGTATATTAATTTGTGTTAATATAACTGTCCCTAACTACCCCCCCTTGCTTAACTTTTTTTAGTTCAAGGGATTTTAATGCACAAGATAAAAAGTACTTTGCATAAAGGTTTTTCTTCAAAGAATACCATGACTTCCCTAGAAATATTGTATACTTACGTGCACACATGCACATACACTCTTTGTCTATTAGCTTTATCAAAACTATTTACTGAAGGTGATAACACAGAGCAAAAAAAGTTCATATAAATCAGACTATTTCTTTAGAAAGGTAAAATCTGTTTCCACAAAGTCAAATATTGCCAAAGGCATGTATTGCCTGCATGTAAGCTTATCAGCACATGCTAAATTCCTCCAGCTCTGCCCACTCAAGCACATCTGATTTGTTGTATTAGCTTGTAATCCAACTTTAAATCAAGTTCCTCAGTCCAGCTCCCTATTTCTCCCTGCTTGCAACCTAATACACTTCTGTTTGTCCTGCTCTCATTTCACTGCCAAAAAGTACTCCCTCATGACTGTCAAAATAATATTCTTGTTCTTAGTTAAAGCCATTCCAGTTCATTCCACCTCTAACTTGTTAGATCTCCACCCTGCTGTCTCTAGTTCTGTGAACATTTCACACTGGAACCACAGCACAAGCCTCTTGGAAAATTATCCCAATCTGCACAGCTTGAAGGACTTCAGGTGTGCTATTTTAACTACTTTGGACCATTTGTACAGTATCAAATCTTCCATTTGAATAGCTGAACACAATTATAGTTCTACAGAAGCTGCAATGTATTTAGAAGTCCAATCAAAAACTTTAAGCCTGCAAAGAGGAGGTGGTATGCTTTTGGACACGTTTCTAAGCATATATTCACAGCCATTTGAAGTGAAAGATGTGGGTTCTGTTTTGCTCCCACTGAAGTCTATGGCTTACATTCTCTATTTGGATTTATGTTTATAGATAGAGCTTATTCAAAAGCATAAAGGAAACTTTTCTGTATGAAATACCTGGAACAATATTAAACTATTAGCTACAGTTATAGGAATCACTTACTCATACAAGACATCCTGAATTTTGAATGCAAACTTCAGAATTCTTCAGCTCTAATGTGTCAAGGTCCTTAGAACTAGGAAGTGAACTTGCCTGAGATATAATCTCAAACAGTTCATGTAATAAAACACCAGTTTTGACAGAAAAGCCTCCTCAAAACATCCCATAATGAGAGGTAATGAATAGGTATTTATAGCTTACTTAGGGAATGATGGACCCCCCCCCCCCCCCCAAAAAAAATAAATCACTCTACAGATGACAGTCATCCCATCAGAAAACCTTTTCTGGCTTTGTATTTTTACTTATTTTGTTTTTTCTCTGCATCCTGTACAATAAAAAGTCAGTTGTTTCAAAATCCAGTTAAATGCATGACAACTGGGGGGGGGGGGGTTGTTGAGGGAGAGGGGATACGGAAATTGGTTTACAGACCTGAAAGTATTAAGAGATGAGCAGCATCTAACTGTTTATATTGGATTCAAAATTCAAGTATTTAGAGAAGGTTAAGTTGGCCAAACTGATTAAAAGTAACTATTGAAAATTTTATAAAAGCAACATGCATCTATCAAGATGCTATTTGCATGGCCACATGAAACAGCATGTCAGCTATCTCACCCTCTTTAGCTTCATCATTGTGGTAAAGTGTTCTGAAATATGTTTTAAGCAGAGCCTGGTAGGTTTTGACAACAAATTCCTAAGGTTTGCGTGTTCCTAACCCACCTCATTCTCCTATTCCCATCTATTCTGTATCTGACATTCTAACATTTTTGTAGTTAGTGAAAAAAAGTATTTTACTTAAATGTAACAAAACAGAATGCAAGTCAAAGCTACCACAAATTTCTCAGAATTTACTTTAACCTGTAAATACTGCACTCTCCTTAAGAATGATGTGTTATCTCCAGTAATCAGCAAAGATATTTGTTCCAGAACTAAAAGATTACACTCTCACTGTCCACAATATAGAACAAGTCCCTCTAATAGCCACAATTAAGATACATTGCACTTAGAGCTAAAACCTTTTAAAGATGCAGAAGTGACATAATGCTGCCTTTGTAAGCTTGCTGATACACCGCAATGCCCATGCTGCTGGTCCCAACTTTACTATTTACATAAGTTACTATTCAGAATCTTATATCTGTTAATCTGAAAATACAGCTCAACAATATTTTGCAGTTTGTGAAACAGCAGGGTGCATGTGCATGCAATGGAATAAATTAGAAAAGAAATGCAATATGAGAAATCTTAAGTGAGAAATAGGAATAAAATAGAGAGGCAGAGGCTGCAGGGAAGAAAGCAGAGAGCATAATGGTAGAAAAAGAAAAGGACATGAGGTTAAGTAAATTAAAATGGAATGATAACCAAAGAAGTGACACTAAACAACAGGACAAAGATAAGAAATACATTTGAAGTAGTTAATAGCAACAACTTCAAACCAATTACTATTCAGCACATTACACAATAGATATAATAACTGGGTCCTTTAAGATGTGCATTCTTGTGTCTGTGCATACAAGAGAAAAAATGATTTTATATTTCAAGTAATTAATACCTCTAATCAGATGTTGAGCAACAATTAAAATACTTCAGTCATCAACATCTCTATTTCCCACCTCTTTGTTCTAATGTATTCTGCCAGAACTTGCATTATTCCACACTTTTCTCTCGACTTTGGGTTTCATCCCCTCACATTCATCCTGGAGGCCCTGCCAGCCTGCCACTAACTTCCAGTTTAAGATTTAATGGGACTTCCTTGGAGACTCGGCAGGACTACACACCAGTCGGCCAGAGGAGTCACTGCTGAGTGACCAGCAGACCTCCCCTGCATGTGAAGGTGCCGCTTTACAGTCCAAGGGAGCAAGATACCGAGACCAGGAATCAATACAGACCATTTTAACTAGCTAGAACCACCTAGTAATACCTTGTTTGTATTTCTTCAACGAGTGACACAAGAAACACTTATTTCATTCCACACAATAATTTACCACAATCAGAAGGAGCACAGTAAGGGCAACACCATCTCCCAGCTGCTGATTACATCAAAGGTTTGCAGCACAAATTCAATTTTATGATGTTAATCTCAGCCTGCCACTCAGAAATTTTCTCTGAGGGATATGATTTTTCTCTGGATTTCATTTTAAGAATGATTTTCTTCTTCTACAATCAATAAAGATATGTTTTCATCAAAAGACTCTATCTTGGCAGAATTCAATTGGCCATTTCAAAACCTTTTGGTGACACAATATTAATTAAAATAGTTTATGTTGCTCCTAAACTGGAAAATGGGACAGTGAAAACATCAGCAACTCAGAACCCTTGTACTCTACACACTGTAATAAGGTACAATAGAATAGCCTGCACCTCCTTGAAGCTACTGTGTTACCCCATAACCTGTTATATTATTTAAAGCTTGCTAGACAAATGTCACGAGATGCTCTTTAGCCAAGTGAAAAAATCAAAATGCGTGGAAAAATATAAAAATCCACTTGCTTTCACTGTCATTAAATGCTTCAACAACAAAACCAAGGATATAGTAGCTGTGTAAACATTGTCTGACAACAATTAATGCATGTAATCTAACAAACTTGTTTTTAAACCACATATTAAGAGATCCTGTGCACGTGCAGTTTATTTTGGGGGAAAAAAAAGTACATTATACAAGTGTTTGGAGCCCAAAGTGTCATTTAAAAATCACATTTCTTTTTATTGTCTGAATGTCCTATCGAATACAAGACCTATAGGAAATGAGATGTTTGAGCATCTTAGTCCTATCTGAATTAAGGTAGGACTTCCTTAAGCATACAAGTAGCATCACTTAAGTCTTCTTCAGTGGAGTTACTCATATTTAAATGGTGAAAAGTATTACTTATGTGGGTATATAATCAGGGAGGTTTTATGAGAAGTTCACTCCTCCGATTCTTACAGGAAAGCATATGTAACAGAAGGGGGCCACCAGTATCTGCAGATGTTAAACTCAGATTTCTACAAAGTTGCACCTAACTGACAAAAAGACATGTTTTAGCCTTAACTTTTCTATACACTAAACTATGTCTACCTTTATTAAATAGTAAGTTTTCCATATGGAAAAAGTGCTGCTTCCTTGTGCTAGCAAAGAGACAGCTCCCTAGACTTTCCTATTAAGATCTTTTGAGTAAAGTCATTTATGTTCTTTATGGAAACAGTGATTCCCACAAGCATCACAGAATCTGCTAAGGTAGCTCCAACCCCAAGTTTATGGCCTCTATGCCTCAGAAAACAGAGAATAACAAACTATGTCAAGAATTCACACAGATGTAAGCAAAGTCATATATAATCTACAATAGATTTGATGTACTTTGACTTTTATGACATACCACAGATTCTGTAACAAACTAGCCATAACTAAGCCTACAGAATTCTTTCTTATTTACACTATTTTAACAGAAAAGAAAATCTGGCAAGGTCAAGATACTTTAAATCTGAAAAATTTAAAAATCTGAAACCGAAAGTCAGTGAACATTCATCAAAGATTTGGTCACTCAATTTGTCTTCCTTAAGTGACCTTGAAGTCACTGAAGATAAATCTGTTGAACAACAGGGTGGTGTTTTTGGTTCAGCTACACTGTACTTCAGAATGTTGAAATAACAAACAAACTTTGAATCAGATGCTGCAAATAAAACAACGAAAACATTTCAACAGCCTTCGGCTTTTGTATAATGATGTAATAATCACTAATTAGCATTGTAATCAATTGCATCATAATGAAGACTTCTAACCTATGGCAATTCAAGAACTCCTTATTTTTCCATCCTGCTCTTTGAATACTCTTTATTACCAAACAGGCCTCTATGCAGTGTTCTGTGCTATGGGGCATGCAACTGTTTAGTGTAAACAAGTCTAAATGATTTATAATATGTACACAGCCAAATAAGCTTAAGTACAAAGACACTGTTTATTATGAAGCAAAATCAAAGTCCAGAACTGATTCAATGCATTGCAATGCATGGACTGCACTTCTTGTTACAGTAAGTTTCTAACTTTAACACCAAGAACATGTAATGAAAATTCCAGTCTTGTTGTGAGATCAGGCCTGCCAACCAACCCAAGCCTTGTGAGCAGAACTAGCTCACCACAACAGCCGTTTCTGTAATGAACGTTTCCGAAGGATCATAGCTCTTTACCAAAGGCATCAGTGTGTTAAAATTCCCTGATCAATTAATAAAACACTGCTATAATAATCCTAGCAATGACTAGAGAAGTAACCACAACAGAAACATGAAAGCAATGGCATTGTAACGCTCTAATTGAGCTATCTCCATTGAGCAAAATTGGTATCCAAAACCATTTTCAAGAGAAACAGGATGAGTTATTCTCAACTGTAAAACAAATTTGTTTCTACTTTAATATAAATTACTCTACTTTGCATCTACCCAATAGGGCATTGCTAAAATAGCACAAAAGCATTCTGCCATTTCCATGGCCTACTATTTCCAGCCCTGCTGTGTCCTCACATCACTGCTTTTCCCCAGGAAGACCAAGGAAGAAGCTGGCTCTCACACAGCCAGGGGAACGTATACACAAGTCTCCTGATTTTCTTGGGCTGGGAACACTCACATGGGACACCTAACACCAGGTACCAAAGCTCAGATGTAACACAGCTGTACAGGTATTGAAGGGGACATACAGATGGGCCAGAAGCAGTTGGAAGAAGCCTACTCTACTCAAACAGAACTCCCAGGAGCTCGTACAAAGCTGGACCCAGGATCCTGACCAAGCACTACGCCGGCCCCAGCCCTCCCAAGACACCCTCACGGCCACCACCGCTCCCTCCGGCTCCAGGACGCGGAGCTCCAGCCCCCACGGAGCGGTGAAGGAGGGGGGAGGGTGTCCGAGGGGCGCACCGCAGGAGCCGAGGAAGTACAGCCCCTTACCTCCAGTAGCTCCCAGGCACCGCGAGCGAGGGCAGGACCGAGCGACAGCAGCGAGAGCGCGGAAAGGAGTTAGCGCCGGTTTTATCCCGCTCAGGGGAGGCTGCACCCGCTCTGCACCCGCCCCGGGCGCGGGACAGCGGACGGAGCAGGGGCGGCTCGCGCCGCCCTGTCACAGCCCAGCGGTGCCCGCGCTGCGCCACCCTGTCAGAGCCCAGCGGCTCTCGCTGAGGTGAAGAGTTTAAACGGTAGTTTTCCGCCTTAACAATTTTATTTTTTTTTTGAGGGGGGTTAAGGGAGGATGAGAGCAATGAGAAGAAATAGAAATTAGAGAAAAAATATATAGGGTTAAATCTGGGCTACAGCTACCCTGCCAGCCCCTTCACAGGTCTATAGGCTCTGTTAGAGGCAGGGCCCGACTGTACCCCACCCAGGGCAGGTCTGAGATGTGCAAACCCACCCTTCAGAAGTTATCCCTTAATGATGATGAGGTACAGGTAGTTTTTTCAACCATCTGTCCTGCTTCAAGCATGGCAAAAAGAGCATTTCTATTTGTAGCAGCAGATTGAAGGTGTGGCTGAAGGTGAGGGTAGCTCTCTCGCGTTGCAAGCCTTCAGACAGGTGCTCCTAGGGTAAACTTAATTTCTGACAGGTGTACGAATACGCAGCTGCTGTGGGGGCTCAGTATGAGAGGGCAGTTAGCTGCAAAGTTAGGCTTTCCATGGTGTGAGGGGGATATTGATCATTAGGGATGTAAACTTCTATGCTTCAAATGTTTACGCTTGAAAATAGTAACTTACTTAACTTATAGTAAATAAGTTGTGAGCAGGCGAAAAGAAGTGAATAAACAAATGAGGTTTCCTTAGGTTCACAAGTCTGTATTTTTCTTGTTCAAGTATCAGATATAAAGCAACTATTGCCTGTGAGATGTTCTGTGAGGAGCCAACATGGGTTGGCTGCAATGTACACCTGTGAGTTTATCTTTTCTGCTGAAAGACTTAATTAGAGCTGAGCTAACAAATTACTGAGAGTTATTATTATATAGAAGTTTGTGTTGCTAAGCCTACAACTTCCTGAATTTTCCTGCTTAATATTTGCTGAAATGATATTGAAATGCACAGGGAGGGAGTAGGGTGCAAAGAAGTTTATCTTTAATGCCGGTACTTTGTCTGTTTTAATACAACAGCTAACTTTCTGTTTTAATTCAGTAACTAGTATGGTGGCTTACTTTTGCTGTGTCTCTGTTTTGGTAACATCAAAGTCATGCTTACACTAAGAATGTTTCCCTGAGGTACCTGCTTTAAGATAAAATAGCAATGTTTTTTAAAAAAAATATGTAATTATAGTCTTTGTCTATTGGCTACATTGTAAGGGTAAGTAAACACAAGGAAAAGAAGCTTTTAAAGCTCATGAAATTTCAAAACACATTTCTCTAAAACTTTTATCTTCTTACTAGCTTTGCAGTTCAACTTTCAGAAGACTTTTTTTTTTAATGGTATAAGATTAAAATCTTAAGAGATGAAACTTCTTACACTGCTTTACTTCACAAATGATTTTATGTAGGCAAATTGTAAACCCTAAAAATAGGCCTCCAGTGGAAAGGGTGATGTCTGGTTAGGTTGTATCACTACAAGTGGCAGACACGGGCATGGAGTATCTTATGGGAAAGCTTACAAAGGCATCTTCTTTCTGGGCTTGCTTCTGGGGATTTCTGTAGTAGTCACATTGAAAGCAAAATGCCCTGATAGTAGTTAATTTATTTTAATTTTTTATTTTTTTTTTTAAAAAAAGAACTCTTACCCTCTAAAGCCTGTGTTGTTAACTGGCATGTCAGCAAGGTTTTGTAGTCAGAAGATGCTTATGAAGAAAGTGAAATAATTGTATGAGACCAAGTAACCCAATAGATAAACCAAATATTCCTTATGCTCTTTGGAACTTCTTGGGGATTGCAAATTCTGCCTGTGAACTTAAATGATTTTTGACAGACTCTTCTTAATCATTGATAGCTGGAAGCTCCCATAAGAAAAACTGTTATGTACGTTTTAGCACTGTTTGACACAAACACCTTAATTATATTTCATGCTCAAAGAGGGTCATGGGTCTTTCAACATCATATTTGTTATTTCAGTAGAAAAAATATGCCATAAAAGTAATATCCATATTACCAGCATATCATTTAAATACACTTACCGTTTCATGGTAAAAATATTGATTATGCAATCTGTATGTATCATATATGTATGTGTACAGCAATCACAATTCCTTTAAAAACAATGATTTAGTTGTATAAATCATGCAACTTATTCTTAGATATCATAACATTTTTAAGATAATGTAATTTGAGGTTGAGGATTTGAAGGGATCACTATCCTTTGCTGGAGGAAAGGAGATCGGCTTTTCTGGACTGTTGGTTCTCCACAAGGAAGGCAAGAGCAATTCACAGATGGAAAAGTATGCAAAGGAGAAGGGTGTAGGCATTGAATAATGTAGGCTTGGGAAGAATCTCTTCTGAAGAAAATAAGATTTTATTTTTTTTTCCCCAAATGTGAACAGTCATTGGTTGCTAGTTGTAAAAATAATAATTGGGGAATACATGTTGTTATAGAATACTTGCATTTTATTCCAGCTCTTTTCCTAATTTTCAATCTGACAGGAAAACTATTCCATTTCACCTAAACATAGTTATTTATTACAGGAGGTTTTGTGGTTTGTGTGTGTGAGTTTTTCTGATTGTTTTGTTGAAGATAGCTTATTCTGGCTTGGGGAATTAACTGAGTGCTAGCTCCGGAAATGTCGTGTTCCATTGCAGACTTGGGCACTGGTCTATGCAGAGACATTATGTAGCTAACTTCTATGTCAGTATCTTATTTTCTCCAACTGTAAATTCCTAAAAATAAGTCTTGCTTTGATTATGATAAAAATTGAAATTTATTGATGAAAAGCATTTAAAAAAACTATGTAAGAATTTCAGAAATGTTTTTTTAACAAACTAGATCTGTTTCTTATCTATTTTTCATTAAAAATGCCAATTTGCTAATTTATTAACCTTTCAGACGGTATAATAATTTCAGTCTTTATTTACGTTATTAGAATCCAGCAACTAATTTCTCCATTTCTCTTATCTTCATCTCCCTCAAAGGACTATCCCTTTTATTAGAATCAGCAGCAAAATAACTTCTATGAACTTAAGTATTCATCTGTTCTCAATTAGCAATCAAGGCATATTTTTGAGATGAGTATGTGCAATCAGTGTTTAGCAACACTGACAGATGTTGCGTACTGAAATATGAAACAGCATTAGCTTAGATTACATTAGGGAAGAATTGTCAAGTAGTGAGAATTTATTGTCTTATGTATACTGTGTTGAAATATTGATGAAAAATGTTACATTTGATGTCAATGGAGCTATTGTTTTGCAAAGATAAGCTAGGGTTATGTTCACCACTGGATGTGCTCCTGGAGACTGAAGGATGCTGTTGATTAAATAGACTCTCTTATGAGGGGGAAAAAAAAAAATTACAATTTCACCAGTTGCTATAGGTTAAACAGATGATACAAGTCTCTACTTGTTATATTCTGGAATTAAAGCATGGCAAAATTCAACATCTTGTCATCTGTCTTAATGGATTTGAAAGCTGTACAGGTTTTTTTTCCAGATGAAATGTTATAAACCAATGTTATAACCTCTAGGTCCGACAATAAGGCCACATCATAATATCATTAATTTGAAAATATAAGTAATAAATAAGAATAAATAAGTCTTTGCTTACTTAGTGAGCATTAAATGTAATATACACTTTGAGACGCTAGAGGGAGCCAGAGGAAAGCAGGGAGGAAAAAGACACTAATTGCTTAATTTACCTGAGAATGTGGAAATGGGATTTGTTATTGTGGAATTGATGTTGAACTAGATTAAGCTTGTAGAAGCACCCTTCTTACTTTTTTTCCTCCTCATAACTATTAAAAAAAAAAAAACACTTTTTTTTCTTGCCATAATTATTCTCTTCATGCTTTGCCTTGTAAGATTATCTGTACAAAATGGATTTAGTTTTTGTGAGTTGTGTTGTTGTTTCTGAGGAAAAATGTGGAATACTTATCTCTATCATGGTAAACAATAGGAAAATTTTGAGACAAATTTTCCCAATTTTAAAATTCCTTTAAATAAACAACATGACCATACCTTTTCCTGTAGTCTTGCTCCTGTAAGGTCTTAAAATGTGGGCAATTATGAAAGCTGTATTTGTTTCTAGGAGTTTCTCACTTTTCTGGGATGCGAGAAACCATGAGAAAAAAATTATTTGCACTGTCTTTCTACAGAAGTGTGACAGGAAATACTTTGGTTTCTGGTAAATTTGTGTTTAATGTGACTTTAGGGCATAAAGTGATTTTAAAAGAAAAGTCTGGAAGTGCTGAGCTGTTACAGATATTTAGAAATACTGATTTTAGAGGGAACATTCATGAACATAGGATATGGCTATATTTCCAAACAGACACAGGATAAAAATACTTACTGATATTTCCACTGCTCTTCTTTTAATACTAATATTTTAAAGCTAGTTGAAGAGAAGATTACAGCTTTAAAGAGAAGTCAAGAGCCCATACAGATTAAATGCAGCCATTGAATGTCCCAATGCTTTGAAAAATTTTCCATGCTTAATAGGAAGCATGTGAAATCTGCAACACATGCAACTGATTTTAGGCTCCTGAGACTTACCGAGGTTGACTGGGTTAGAAAACATTCTGCTAAATCACAGGATAGTGATAGTCAAATGAAGACTCTTATTTTTATCTGTTTGCTTATAAACCTTTTTTTCCTCCTCTCTTAAGGGTGTACCTTTTTACATATAGAACAATTCCACTGACACAAAGAAAGCTAGCTAGGTCCAAACACTCCACTGAATCTCAAAGTCATCAGGATGATTGTATCTATAGAAACAATGGGGACAAAATAAGCACCCATTTCAGATCTATAATTAAGAAGAGATACAGAGGCAAAATTACCAAATCTGGTGAATAAGATGAATAATATTCGATGTCCTGAAGAAAGAAATTTTATAAAAACAAAGTACTATTTTTATAGTAATTAAAACAAAATTAAAAACTAGATATATTTACTCCTTTCTTTGGGTGTGTATTTAAGAAAAAAATGACGTTTTTTTTCCATCCCAAACTTTTCACATTAGTATGAAATACTGCACTGTATTTTAGTTTAGTTTGTTTGTGTATGTGTGACAAGACAAATATTTACTGTGTTTAAAGAGGTAAATAAGTCTGAATACAACTGAAATCACTTGGGAATGAGAAGGCATTGCTGTCCTCCAGAACAAATCAGAATTTCCACTAGGTGTCTCTAAAATAAAAGTAGTCATGAAGGTAGCAAGTGTGTGTGCATGTGAATGTGTGGAACAGAAATGCAAGAGACTGGAAAACATTTCCTTTCCTAGGGAGCAGACCTGCATTTTTAACAATTGCTGACTGAGCAGAAGAGTTTGGGCTGTTGGTGAGCGAAGCTTATTTGGAAACCCTTATTCCTCCATAATTATAATGAGCACAGTTGAATTTGAATTAGGAGCAACCAATTCTATACAAATCACACTAAGGAGCAGAGCTACTAACAACAAAATAAAAATATTAGATAATCATGGTTAACTTAAAAATAGATGCTGAATACTAGATAAGCTGGGCTTTTGTTTGTTTTGAGGTTTATACTTCTTTGTGTTAACATAGCCTTTTCTGATCCAACTATACATCAGCCTTCTGCGGTGTATGACCTCAGTTGCCCAAATGATGAGGCAGAGGTCATAGGTCAGAATAGTACCTAAACTTAGGGAATGTAATCAGAAGTATGTGATCCTTTGCTCAGTATAGTGGTGCGAGGCTTGATTTGTATGTATTCAGTGTTTGTTTATGTAAAATAAAATGTTTCTGTTTTAATAGTGTTCTTCATGAGAAGATCCCGAAGCACTGTAGAGATGTTAATTCCAGACATAGTTTCGTAACTAGCTGATTGATAGTTTTCGATCTTCATGGAATGGTAGTTAAGGAAGGAAAGATGTAGATTAACAAGCAAAATTTGTACATAAATCTGTATGTTTTATCTGGGCGTACTCATCCATTTCTTCTAAAGCTTTCTCCTACAGTAAAAACAACAAAGTTTTATCATTAACTTTAGGTGTTCAGTTATTCAGAAACTTAGAAATCTATGGGCACCTACCTTATTTCCACTTGAAATACCACTTTGCAGCAATAGAAAGGGAGGAAAAAACTGCCAGATAAAATTACTTCTAGCCTAGTAACCTACTAGCTCCTGTGACTACAAAGCATATGACAGATTGAATACAAATCTAAGACATCTTTTTGCATATGTGTTAAAACTTCAGGACTTTTTTATTACTGTGCTTTGACTTCTTGTTATTAATCTCCAAAACTTTAATGAATAGATATTTCAATAAAATTTGTATCCGTTTACTTGGTTAACAACATGAAATGTCTGTAAGGAGAACCATTTCTTTGTTTCCATTCAGAAAAGGGTAAATAAAATGCATCACTATCAAGATGATTCTTGTGAAGCCCAGAACACATCACCAGTTATCCCTAGCCATATTTGTGCCTATCTTCAGGAGTCAGGGAACAAGCTGGTCTAATTTGTAGTTCTTATCTTCAATATTGCTTCACAGTTTCTCAGGCTCAGAAATCAGCTGACTGGTTTTCTCTTATCCTGTTGTTTTGATACATCTCTTGATAGCATATTTTGTTAGAGTTCATTATTTCTACATTTTATCACTTATGACATCTCCTGAAAATTATTAGTAATTATCTGGGAATGTAGAATCTATTTCTGAAAGGTAGAAAAGAACTCTGGAAAACCCGATTTTTCTTACTCTTGGTTGAATTCCTCATTGTTTTCAGCTTAGTTTTATGATCACAATAAAGGTGGTATATCCGTCTTTGAATTCGATCTGAAAAATGTGTAATTTTCCCATAACAGACAAAAAACTCCTCACACTAGCTTTTATTTTAAGTCAATGCTTGATTTCAAAGGAAAAGCCAAAACCCAGTTTATCTCCTCATCTTTTGAGGTGATTGGCGTATTGCTTCATATGCTAGTGAGATACTAAGGAGATACTGATCAAAGTTAATAAGCCGAAAAATTCAGTCATCACGTTAATTTGTAAAGAAGAAGATTCCCTCTCTTCTCAAGGGGGGAATTTCAGTAGAAAGAAAGATTAAATGCTGGAGTTCCAAAGACACAAGTTCTTTATAAATATATACACAGGTCAGAATAAAAGGTTGCTCCATAATATTCAGATAGAAATGTAAATTATGCAAGGAAACTTCTACACTCCATACTTCTAGTAATAACTGAAATTTGGCTAAAAATTCTTCTTTGCACTCTTTATTTTTTAATATTCTTTCTTATAACTAAGAATTGTTAGTCATAATAGTCTGTTTTCATTCATCTACAAGAATTGAGAGGTTATTTTTTACATGTTTTTGCAATCAGTATTCAAATGTGTTTTTTGTTCCTTTTTCTCTCTGCAACATATTATATTAGAAAGGATGTGTTCATGACCATATTTGTTGCATTACAAGTATCCTGTAGAGGAAGAACTTCCTGCGAAGAACAATGTGTAATTTTGATGCCAAGTAGGTAAATCATCAGACTGAAATCTCTTTGCTTTTGATTCTGCAAGGTTTCAGTTTGCTAATGTTATGTAATCACAAACAAGGAAATATAACACCTTTAAAAACAAAACAGATTTACATCTTTCAGAAGCAGATCACTCAACAATGTAAAGTATCAAGTGACACATCTTTAACACTGTACCTTATTATTCTCTTCTATTAAAATGGGGTGGAAATATAGACAGTTGTTATACATTTCAGCTAGAAATACAAGAAAACTAATTCTGTTTATTCTTTTAATGTCTTCCTGAATTCTTGATTCTTCATATGGATCTGCAATATTGGGACATTTTAACTAAAGTCAACTTACAGTACTGAAGTAAAATGTCAGGCATTAAATAAGAAATGATAAAATGGAGGAGGAAAACATTGGGGAAGGCATGGCTAATAAGGTATTTACTTGGAGTTACTGAAAATATTAGCTAGTGAAACATGCTTCTTGTACTGCAGCTTCTATTCTTATCTCTTTAGCCACTGTCCTAACAGCTTGTTCCAGCCCAGTGCTTTTTTGTTGTTGTTAAATATAATGATTTTTCCAAGTGAGAAAGCACTTGCACATACGCTGTTCTCAATCCACAGTGATCATTTCCCCACTGGAAATGTAGACTAGCTTGCGATGGTCCTTAGTGTTTTTTGTGTGCTTGAAATTATATGCCTATATTTGTTGCTCTGTAGAAGGAAAAATTTGGGAGAACATATTTAAAAAATGAATATGCAAGCCATAATTTTCTTATTTTTGTAAGCATCATCTTAGTCTTCAAACAGGAATAAAAATGACTAGCTCTGCTATAAGAAAAATGTATGATCACTTTAATCATAATATCAGAATGAGTGGGTGACTGTCAAATGCCAAATGCAGTTATGCACCAAAAACAATTCTGCTTGGAAAAGTATGTTTGAGGATGCTACAGAGAGACCACAGCTGAGAATAGGAGTCACAGTATGCCACACCAATGGCTGTGATAGC
This sequence comes from Anser cygnoides, assembly GCF_040182565.1. NCBI lineage: Eukaryota > Metazoa > Chordata > Aves > Anseriformes > Anatidae > Anser > Anser cygnoides. Next base: position 19,511,368 of record NC_089883.1, on the reverse strand, counting down.
TAAGAAACTGAGTGAACGGAAGAGGAGGCGAGTTTGCACAGATTCAGAAGGATACAAAGATGACATTGTATGACTTTGACTTGTGTGAAGACTTATTGTAGACTCTGTACTGAACCTCGGGAACAGTGATCACACCTCTGTTCTGAGTAAACATTTCTAAATTTTGACCCAAATACAAGCTCAGGATTAGATTTTCAGCCAGTTAACACTAGACTAGCTCTGTTAAATTCAGTGAAACTCCATTGTTTGCATAAGGTGGGAATCTAGCTCTGGGAGACTTCTTCAGAATAAATAGAATTCAGAAGAGAAGTGCAAGCATATTATTCTAAAATGCAAAATTGAAAAGTAATTAACTTTACGTTATCACATAGTTGCACGATCCTAAAACAAATACTTGACACTTCTGTGGTACACACCCCCACACTCCCAAAATGACTATGCACATGCTGCGGTGTGATCACAGATTCCATAAAATTCTGCACTGAATTTTTTCATACTAAACACAGTTCAGGCCACTGTATCAGAGAATTGCTGAGGTTGGAAGACAGCTCGTGAAAGAGCTTACTCTAACATTCCTTCTCCAACAGTATCGGGGATTGTACACAGGTTTTGAGTATCTCTAAAGGTGGAAACTCTACATTCTTTCTGGCCAGCCTATATTTCAGTGTTAAACTGCTCTCATAATTTTTATTATTTTTTTAATGTTTATATGATATACCAAAATTCAAATTGTGGCTACAGTCTCTTGTCCTGTTATTAGGCAATAAAGAGAAGAGTCAGTCTGGTTTACACCTCCCATCAGATATTTAAAAATACTGATAAATTCTACCTTCCTCTCCCCCCGGCCCCAACCTGCTTTTTTCTCTTTTCCATATTAAACATTCTCAGTATTAACCTCTTTGAACTGTCCTCACCTTTAATTGAAATGCAGACAGCATCTCAGCAGAAACTGAACTCAAAAGGTCTATGCCCCCCTTCTCTGTTCTGAGGACACTCCTCCTTTCTGAATTTAAGATCTAAGATCAAAAGCTAAATTTTAATATGATGGAGACTGAAAACTTTAAGATGTTGCTTGTGTGTGGGAAATAGATATTATACACACACACACAAAAAAAAAAACACATAACCCAACTAATCTGAACAAGCAGTCATAAATGTCACAGTTCTTAGTGATTTCAGTGTTTCGAGTATTGTTGCAAAATATTTTAACATTGCAAGAGTATCACAGAATCATCTAGGTTGGAAGAGACCTCCAAGATCACCTAGTGCAACCTCTGACCTAACACTAACAAGTCCTCCACTAAACCATATCACTAAGCTCTAAATCTAAACGTCTTTTAAAGACCTCCAGGGATGGTGACTCAACCACTTCCCTGGGCAGCCTATTCCAATGCCTAACAACCCTTTCAGTAAAGAAGTTCTTCCTAATATCCAACTTAAACCTCCCCTGGCACAACTTTAGCCCGTTCCCCCTTCTCCTGTCACCAGGCACATGGGAGAATAGACCAACCCCCACCTCGCTACAGCCTCATTTAAGGTACCTGTAGAGAGCGATGAGGTCTCCCCTGAGCCTCCTCTTCTCCAGGCTGAACAATCCCAGCTCCCTCAGCCGCTCCTCGTAAGACTTGTTCTCCAGACCCCTCACCAGCTTCGTTGCCCTTCTCTGGACTCGCTCGAGCACTGCCATGTCCTTCTTGTAGTGAGGGACCCAAAACTGAACACAGTACTCGAGGTGCGGCCTCACCAGAGCCGAGTACAGGGGGACAATCACCTCCCTAGCCCTGCTGGCCACACTGTTTCTTATGCAAGCCAGGATGCTGTTGGCCTTCTTGGCCACCTGAGCACACTGCTGGCTCATATTCAGTTGACTATCAACCAATACTCCCAGCTATATACCAAATTTGTTATAAGCGAGACCACGCAATTTCCTGGTCTATCGAAGATAATTTATTAATTAAGTAAGCAGGTACAAGCAAAACAGCGCTGGGCGGCTGGGGAGTCTCCGCTCCACCACAGCACGCAACTTTCCCTTTTCAGTGTCGTCGTTTTACAGCATCCAGGACTTGTTGAACCTTCTGAAGCTGCGCAGTTCGTTGTTGGGGGTCGTTGTTTTTTCTTTCAATGATCATGCGTTGTGCTCGTGTTCAAGGGGGAGGGTAGTGAAGGCAAACAGTATTTCACAGAGTCTTTGTTTTACCAAGGATGTTTATCCAACACCCCCTCCCCACTATCTACTTGCTTAGTCTTCCCCCTTAACAAGGTCGTAAATTGCAAAACCTTATCTTCTCAGCAGATTCTCTGAATTCCTTTTAAAGACAATGAACAAACACCCGCTAATTTATCACAATCCCTCCTTTTTCTTTTTCTAACATATTTTGTTCATTGATGAATTTTTGAAGCACTTGTTTGCTCAATATTAAAGTTTCTGGGTCATCCTCCTCCTGTTCAAGAGATTCATATTTCGCACGCACAAGCATAAGGTGAGCTGCCTCTAATCGTTTTTTTACAATCGCGATTATTCGATTAAATATACATGGTCCAAAAGTTAGTGTTAATATGAGCAGCAACAAATGTTCCCATGTGTAAAAGATCAAAACTTCTGTATTCCACTTCCAGTGTTTTGAAAATATTAAAATGAAAGTTTAAGAAATAACAAAGTATGTTGCTAATAAAATAGCTGCAGTGGTTGTTATTGCCAGATGAAGAAAACATTTGGGAATGTTATTTAGACTAGAGACAGCTGCATACAGCAGATAGAAGTTGAGGAAATGAGGGTGGGGAAATAATTGTAATATTTCTCCTTTCTTTTTCCATCTCTGGGTGTTTATTGAAGCAGAAAATTTGTCATTGGTCTTTCTTTGTAATTGGCCCTTTAATTGGCTGGCTTTCCTCCATGTAAAACATGGGAGGAGTATGTAGGAAAAGTGAAACACATGCCTGCAGGGAAGGAACAAGAGGTAGAGTGTGATTTAATCTCCACTAAGCCAAACTTTCTCTTTTCCTTATGTAAAGAAAAAAAAAAAATTTTCCTTTAACATAATCTTTCTACTGGAATGGAACTTCTCTTTATAAAAGGTAGGTTTTTCTTATACAGGTTCCTTCAATAATGTGACATTTAGTAGGTGACTATTAGAAGCACCTTTGTAGACTGCAAATGTGTATTGGTGATTTAAGTGAGTGGGAGTATTTCTTGTAGTGCTTCCTTCAGTGGAAGTCTAGCAAGAACAGTGTATAAATTCTGCACTCTTGCAGTGCAGTTGAGCTGTGGCAGTATTTGGAGCCACAGTCTGCCTGTGGTTCAGCAACAGTTTGATGGTGTCTCCCTATTTGCCTTGAAAACTAAAGCTTTCTCAGAATGTAAAACACAGTGGAATTACTCAAATTGTCAGATAGACATTCTCCTAATGTAATGCAACTCTACAGAATACTGAGGAATGTTTAGGGACAAGTGAAAGCAAGAATAAAGAAAAGGAGGGTAGACGACAGGCACGTGGGGAGGGAGTCAGAAAACAATGATAAGCTATAGGAACCTTTGCCATGTAAAGCTATGGACTTGAAGTTTTGCTGTTTTTCTTATTTATTGCCATTTGCTAGGTTATAAGTATAGCAGTGAAATACATAATTTGCATAAATATACTCTTAAAGCAGGTTTAATTTTTGTTGGGCTGCATTGTTTCATTCAAATTGAACTGAACTGTCTTACATGCAGTGATATGCCAGGAAAAATTAAAGATTATCTTGTTTAGAAGTTTAAATTTAATGATGTTTAATAGTCATATGCCATCTAAGATAATGACCAGGTTATCATACTTAGGAAAATCTATATGAATCACAATCCTATTGGCTTCAGGGTATTCTTCCACAATGGAAGTCACACCACAGAGTGGAATTCAAAACCTGTAAATAGTCAGGATTTGAAATGTTAACTTGGTAAGGTGTTTACTACAGCATGTCTTTTCTAATAGGTAGAGTAAATAAAATATATATATTTTTTAAAAAAGGAAAAAAAGAAAAAAGAAAGAAAATATAGAATGCTAGACATTAGATTATGTGAAGTCTGAGCCTTCTGTGACTTCTGTTGTTGAGAAGAATTTTGAACTAGCATTATGAAGTGATGGCTAATATGTGATCCTCCCTAGTTACCTTGTTTCTGTTCTGTGCTTTGTATTGTATCCAGGTTTTTACTAAGTTTCTGTAAGCTGTAAAAACTTTCTACATTTTTTCCCAATTTATTCTAAGAAATGATATTATCACAATGGTCTTTACATTTGTAAGAGTGATGCTTTCATTTTTGGATTCATTTTTTTAAACCACTGAAATCCCTTAGATTTTTAATAAATTTTTGGTAAACGTTGTCAATGTATGATATGAATACAATTATTTCCTTTTTTTATAGTGAAAAAAGGAAGGCTGGATAAAGCAGCTGGTAAGTCTGATTTCCGTTTTAATGTCTGCTTTACTTTATTTTCCTTGAAAATGCATATGTGTATCATAACAAATCATTTAAACCTGGGATGACTAATATACATGTCATCAAGAGTTCCTCACCGAACAAATGAGGAAGTGTTCTAAAGATCAAATTAACAAAAAAGATTAGACTCTTAGTCTGTTATTTTCAGTTGCTAATTGTTATTGTCTCTCAAACAAGTGTTAAAGATATGTAAAATTGCTTTTTATTGGAAATATCTTTACCTAAATATGTCATGGGTCAAGAGAAACTTTTATTACAAAGAGTGCAGTGTTTTAGGTTCACCAGGTGGAGGAGTATCTGAATTTTCCCAGCGAGGAAAAAGCAGGTAGGAGGACATACCTAACTGATGAGCAGTTATGTAGGTCAAGTACAGGCCCTAGTCAATAAACATGAGCAAAATCAAGCTGCACAGGATGTTATAAATCTGCCTCTAGGACCAAGATTTAGGCAAGGAATAGGAAATATATATATATATATATATATATATTTGGACATATATATATCCAAACTTAGCCAGAGATTTCTCACATATAGGTAAACTAGATTTTTTTAGATTCTTCAAGATCTTCGTAAATCATTATACCAGCTTCTCCTGAGAACTAGAACCTAATCAGTGCAACAATTTGCCAGTAGTTGTCTGGTTATTAGGTTTAAGTGACACCTGCAAGTTGTTCAAAGTTAACTGGATTAAAGAAAGATAACCTGAAGTAGCACAGGTTAAGCTGCTTTCTGAGAACCTTATTTTTCAACTCTGAAGTAGCTGTTCTTCACAGTACGCTCTGAAGTATGTGTATCAAGTACAGACGGAAAAAACCTCATTAATATCCTCACACAATCAAACTGTTCTGTGGTGTTCAGCAAATCTTTTATTTTATATGTGCTCAAAGGTGACAATTTACAAAAGATGATTGTCAGACTGAATTATTTGATACAAGTTAAGTAACTTTTAAATTACCTTATTCTGTAGAACATTTGTTAAATAGTGTGAATGGTGTATTCTCTGATAATTGCTCTTTTTTGGGGTGTAGAAATTTATGCAGATGGTGACTGAGTATGGTGTTGACATAGCCCCATGTTTCTCAAAACTCTAAGATTCTCCTGATTTGTTCCTCTGTGTAAACTGCCATAAAGCTGCTGTGCTATGTTTTGCATTGAAAGCTAAAAATATGAGCAAAGGCACAACCTGCTCTTCCTTTTCCTGCACAGCATTGCACCAGACGGCCCCATTTTTGACAGCCAAAAAGTTGGGAGTTGCAGTAATGGCTCTGTGGACACAAAACTTTTTTTTTTTCCTTTTACAAAATCTACATCTCCTTTCCACTACCAGAGTAGCTGAGTAACATTCACTTTTGACAGTTACTCTTTCAGGAGGTTACATATCTGCTTGTGTGGAAGATAGCTTTTACATTTTGTTACTTGATATAACTCAAAAAATCTGAAGAAGAAGGTTAATTAATAGTAAAGTGCTGGAGGGTAACATCTAGATACAGGGAAAAGCTAAAAAGGCCAAGGAACTCCTAGTGAAACAGCAGTTTTAAAAGGCATATTACAAAGTTCCAGGCAAGAGAAAACAATGATAATGCAGACAGACTGAAAATTTTTTAGTTCTTATTCTAGAAATGGACCTGGGGAAAGATGGAAAGTAATCAGGATTTACTACTGTTTTCAGTAGTAATTTAATTAATTGTTCTATCTTATCATTTGTTTTCCTTTAAAGTAGTGAGTTTTAACTTTGGGTGAGGTTGTTGTGTTTTTGATTTACATTTAGAAATAGATGCAGGTGCTCCAAATGGTTGGAATTAAACCCTTTAGGTTGCTATTTTTCAGACAAGTGATTATAATGAAAATCTGTTTTGAAAATTTCTCACAACTTAAGCTGCTAGTCTCCAAACCAGAAATGATTTTTTTTTCTAACTATAAAACACAAAATTTCACCTTTTGACTCAAGTAAACAGGAAGATTACTAGGACACTGTGAATCACACATTAACACCATTTTTAAAAAATAAGCCAACAGACTTCTAAATCTATATCGACTTAGTCAATATTTTGTTCAAAGTAAGAACAAAGATGTATTTGAGGTGATTGGTGTCTTATAGAAAATACCATTGGTCACTGTTTTTATTTAAAAAAAAAAAAGTTCTTGTTATGTAACATCTTTTAGTCCTTTTGTCAAACATTATCATTTTTCCTGGTTGATAAGATGTACATAGAGGATGTACAGAGGTAACTTCTCTTTCATGCTTTTTGGTAGTTGCTGTGTAATTTGATACAGCATATTCAAGAGGCTGTTGTAGACAAACAGCTTCCCCTCTACTTAGAGTGGTTGATTAATCTGTGTTAATATAGACAGCTCAAATAATGGCTTGTTTCTTGGGCACATCTTTGACAATAGTTCTAAAAAAAAAATAATAATAAAAAAAACCCATATGCCAGTGTTGATCCTTATGTAGAATGCTGGATGTTAATACAGGCTGAAAAGCTTTTCTGGATGGCTGTGTCAAGACAACATAATACGCCCTTTTCTGCACTAGATTCCTGTGTAAGGCCCTGTCATGATTTTGTCTGGGATAGAGTTAATTTTCTTTGCAGAGGCTTGTCTGATTCTGTCTTGGATTTTTGATGGAAATAGTGGTGATAACACAGCTATATTTCCGTCATTGCAGAACAGTGCTTACACAGACTTGGAATTTTCTGCTTCTCCTGCTGCCCTGACAGCAAGGAGGCTGGTGGCGCACAAGAACTGGAGAGGGACACAACCAACACAGCTGACCCAAAATGACCAAAGGGATGTTCTATAACATATATCCAGCTCAGCAATAAAAGCTGGGGTAAAGAAGGAGGAAGGGGCTGGACATTCAGTAATAGCATTTGTCTTCCCAAGAAACTGTTATCCATAAGTCTTGCTTACCTAGAAGTGACTGAACATCAGCCTACAGATAGAAAGTAGTGAACAAATTCCTTGTTTTGCTTTGCTTGTTTGCAAAGCTTTTGCTTGACCCATAGCTGTCTTTATCTCAAGTCCATGAGTTTTCTCACTTACCTTTCTGTTCTTCGTCCACATCACACTGTGGGGCATGAGTGCAGCTGTGTTGTGCCTAGCTGCCTATTGGGGTTAAACTAAAATAGGCCCTAAAAGGTAGAGTAGTTCTTGTGCTTTTTTCAGTGATATTTTCAAGCAGTTTGAAAAATTTTCAGTTCTATTCTTTCTGCTGTTTAGGTCCTATTTTAAGATTATTAATTCAGTGCATTTGCAATAATATTTACAAGAGTGAGTTCAGTTGGGGACAGCACTTGAAGACCGGTTTGTAGTTGCAACTACAGACAAAACTAGATTCACACACAAAAGATGTGATGGAATTGCGTTGCTACAAGTTTGTGGTCTCACATTAATTGCACAAAGGTTAAATAGCTATTCCCCATTATCGTATCACCTGAAAGCCAAAGAAAATTTGCAGAGAGGATATGCATGCTGGTTTCATGTAAAATCTAACAGAGAAATTGATAAATAATCAGAGAAGCCATATCTGGAAGCTGATCCCCTAAAATACTTGTTCACATGTAGGATTATGTTCTCTCCTACCTGTAATGTACAGGGATTTTCCTGTTATAATCTCATAATTAATAAGGATTTCCTTGTTCAAATCCACATATTTGAGAGGCATCTTTGAATGTGTTCAATGGGTAAGAGTTAAACCTCTATAACCTTGGAGTTGAATGACTTCTAGAAGAAAAATAAATAAATAGGACTGTAACTAAATGTTCTCGTTACTACTTTTTCAGATGCATTCAATACCTATGTTGTTTTGAAAGTCCATAATTTGAAAAGCACTACAATAGACAGAAGAGGAAGCAAACCTTCCTGGGAACAGGACTTCATGTTGTAAGTAACAGCAGATTCATATCAATTTGTGTTGCATCTTTGCTGTATTTGGATAGGATAGTTTAGAACAGTTCATAATATCTGAGAAAACATACAATCAGCAAAAGCAAAGGAAAAATTACCCAGCTCAGAGAAGGTGCCAGGCAAGTTATAAGGAACAGAACCAAGTTATTCAGCCACATCACAGATCAAGGCCAGCAGCCAACAAGGGAAAGAAAATATTTGTCTCTAGGTTCTTTAATTCTGTGTGATATTTTAAGAATACAGGAATAAGAGGAAAGACGTCTCAAATTGATTCTCATGTAACTTGATTTCTATTTTTCTCAAATTTCCTTCTGTGATTCATATGTTCTTTCCATTTAATCTATTTAACAGCATATCTAGGTAGTTTCTTTACTGACCTGTATCATTTTTCATTTCTGTCTGCGTATCTTTGTCTTCTTGTCTCCATCTTGTTATTCTTTTTTGTTCTCGTTTCTCCAAAACCTTATATAGCCTCTAGAACCTCACTGCCCAAGAATGTCCAAGCATGTACACGCTGACTGATATTCTGATGAAACCTACTTTTAACTGAAAATTTCAAAGCAGTTAATGAGGCTACCCCACTATCTCAGTATTTAAGAACAATAAATATGCAACCTCTACTATTTTTCTGTCCATTCTCCCATGCTTTTGATTTCCTCCTTTCTCCCTGCATAAATCTTTGTCACCACATGCTCTTTTGTGGAAACTGATAGGGTAGAGTTGGTTGAAATGTTTTTACAAATTTAAACACTATTTGGCTTTTTTCTTTGACGTTGTTCTCACATTTTTATCCAAATGTTTTTGTGTTTTGTCAAAGAATATTTTGAACATTTTTACTCTATTTACTGATTCTTACAAACTATAAGTATCTTTTGACAGGCTCTACATGTAACATTATTTGGAATAAGCCAATAAATTTTAATTTTATTCTATATTAAGGGTGACATTGCTAAAATCTCCATCCTTTTTTTTCTTCTACTTCACATATATTTCATGTAAATCAATGTTATTTCATAGTGCTTTTAGTCTCACTTGATGTCCTTAGATTCATCGGAATTTTATGCTGAAGTTATTAAATTTGGAGTTTTTCCTGATGTCATGCAACTGATTTCTTTCTGTTGTTGTGCAACTGAGAACTGTTACAGAATATCAGCTTGCTTTAATTGAAGACTAAGACGGACCAGTTTTTATTTACATTAAGCCAATATTTACACCTTCTTTGCATGACATTTTATGGCTAGAGTAATGGAATATCAAAGAGGTATTCAAAAAGGCTGGCTTCCAACCATGTAAAACTAATCTTAATCTGGGGCTAATTCCTCCTCTGCTTCACAGTCATCAGGTTTTTTCTAGCAGACTGTTCAGAGCTACATCTTAAATTATCCAAACTGGAGTAGTTTATCTGTCTTTGCAAATAATGAGAAAAATTAATATCAATATGAATATCTAGCCTTTATAAAGTTATACTGCAACTGTAGCTTGTTGAAAATGATTGTCATTTTCTAACATACACCAACGTTGTGTCAAGATGATTTTTTTGGCACTTTATTAATCTGGACATAAAAGTTTTATAAAACACTGGGAGAGTATTGAGTGGCAAGGTAATAGCGTATCAGGAAGATCAACAGGTAAATTTCAGCAATTACCCTATCCATCACCTTTGGTGAAGGAGGCAATTAAAAATAACTTAAAATGGAAGTGTAACATGTCCTTTAAATTTTCCTAAAAAATGTGTTAAAACATGTTTTTTTGTTTGTTTTATATTTGCTTTGCTTTTATTCATAATGTACGTAAATGAGTGTTCCATGACATCAGTGAGAATGAGCTCTTTATTAGGATTATTTTTAAGTTTGCAGTTTATTACTAATATAACCATAAACCAATTTCCAGCATGCACTGACATAACTAAATCTAATTAGAAGTTGGAGAAAATAATTTACATGCCTGCTGTAGCTCTATCCACTGCTTAAACTTATAACCTGACAGACATTTAAAAGGTACTATAAAAATACACTTATATGGATTTTGTACTATAAAGTCATGCTGTTGTCTATTTTTTAAGGATTCTCCATTTCTGCCTGTTATAGTACAAGCGTATAGTATAGAGCAGTTTTCCCACCGTATTTGTTGCACATTGCGCTGTTCTACAGTGCAACTTGTCAATTCTGATGATGGGAATAAGCTCCAAACATCTTTTATCCTTGTCTTCTTTACCATGAAAACAGGATATTAGGAACTGACTTACTTCCCTGTAGGAGATTGTTTCTGTTCCTTCTCTTTGGGTTGTTTTTGGCTTTGTTTGCTGTTATGAGGGAAGATGTAATTTTTTCCCATACCATTGTAAATTACTCTTAGCTGAAGCTGATGGTCCATATGGATTGACAGTGTGTGCAACATCATGGTCAACATTGTCAACCCTTAATTTCATTAAAAATATTCCTATGAGTTTTATGTTAAAAATGATTCTGAATCCTACTTTCACTGAAGAACTCACCTACCAAAGATCAGCTATTTTATTTTACTCCTGTACGTATGTTAGTTTTGGTGGATCTTGAGAATGCAGATTCTTTAGGGCTGTCTTGAGGAGACTAGTGTCCTGTGGAGGCTACTGGAAAACTTGTATGCAGAAGCTGCTCAGAAGAACCTGAGCTAAATGCACTTCCTGGTCCTGTATTATTTTTGGGTTATATCCAGTAGTTCCAAATCATGTAGCAGAATAAGGCTACTGATGACTGGCAATTGTGCCACATATTTCCAGCAGAATTGTCCTCATCAGTTTGTAAAAAGCAGTTTTGAACAATGTCCAGTCTAATGTCTACATCATGACTCTATTTTGCATTTTATGAGTATACTGAAAATAAAACCCCTCTGTATGTACTGTAAATCACTAACTCAGTATTATGATGGAGTAGAAGAGCCTGCATTTTCAGTTTAATGATTTGTGTATTCATTGTTTTTAGTGAAATCAGTGCTGATGAAAAGGGCTTCACTATAGAGCTGTGGAAGAAAGGCTTGCTCTGGGACAGCATTTTAGGAATTTTATGGATTCCCCTTGCAGCTGTGGAGCATGCAACAGATGTAAGTTGACCTTCTGTGGAAATATAAAGCAAATGAGTAAAACTTAATGAATTTCTCATTTTTAGTCTCCCAGACTAGTGTAATGACACTTATAATTGATATAAATTTATAATCTCAGTTGCTTCAGTGTGTAATACTGAGGCATAGTGCACATGTGACTCAGTGACAACTGACGTCAATTAGCCATGTATACCCTGGAGAACTGGCTCACACACTGAGTCAGGTATAATTCAGTAAGTAGGTTAGAGTTCATTTGTACTCTAATTATTAGAGAGGCAGAGATGGTTCAGTTTATGGGTTTTGAGCCAGGGAATTTCAAATTGTGGTTCTTGGCCTTGGCTCTTCATAGTGTGACCTTGGGTAAATCTCTATTGTAACATGGGAGAAAAAAAAAAAAATCTGTTCTGTCTCAAGGGAATTGGCTGCTGTGTCAAAGAGGAAAACACAAATTTTCTCTGTGGTAATGAGGAAAGAAATAGTACAATGAGAACACAGAAAGATGAGTGGAGAAAACGGGTAGATCCCAAGAGTTATTAAATATCCAACATAGTCGCAGCTAGCCACCAGGGTAAGCGTGCTTGCTCTCAGGCTAGAAAATCAAGAAAAAGGATTTTCAGGACTGGAAATATTGAAGGAATTTGCAAGAACTGTGAAACAGTCTGAAGTGTGAAAAAGAAGAGATGCCTTATTCTAATACTCAACAATTCTCACACCCATCTGTTTTCATCCACATAGTTCATGGGGTCTATATAAAAAAAATTAAAAACCTCTGAATTTAGGAAGATTGATTTAGCCTATCATTTGAGAGTTCCACTTCACCTTTTCTTTTCAAATAAAAATGTTTGCCTTGTATTCTATCTGCCCCTCTTTATTTTTTTTTTTAAATGCAATTGATGAAGTAAATTGGATAATGGAGTAAATGGAGAGAAAATCAGAAAATCTCTTCCTTATAGCATATCCCTTTAGTCTCCATAGACATTTCTTTGTAGGAACTAATTCATATATACGTTGAAATGATATTCTGATTCTTGAGAGGATGGGTATAGAGGTATAGAGCAAGTAACTCCTGTTTAAATTAGAAGTTTCTCTGTTTCACAGCTGCCAAGAACCACTGAGGCCCCAAGTTCAGTTGTTTTGCTCTGCTACCCTAGCTGTTGTGTTATGACTTCCTGATGTGGTAGTTGTGGCTTAGTAGTTAACATAGAAACTCTAAACAAGGTTGTAAAAGTCTTAATTTCTTCAGACTCTCTGAGCCTCTATTTATAATTAGGTTACCGATGAACTTTCTTAGTTAGGTATCCTGTTCATCTCAACTCTGCAGTTCTGCTATGGGCTATAAGAATATAAGGGAGAGTTGCTTCAGCTCCACTCTTTTTTGGTTTGGTTATTAGCATGTTATTGATCATTCAGCCTTGCTAGAATGTACTTGTTTGACACCAGTTCAAAGGGGAACTGAAGGTCTCTGTTCATAAGGGTAGCTTTCAATATTTATATTTCTTGTATCATAATTATCTGATCATCTTAATATGGATTTGTCTATGCTGTCTGGAATGGATTCTAAGATTTTTGGTGTTATAGACTCCCATTGAATTAAGGGAAACTTGATTTGGGAAAAAGTGGATAATGCTATAAATCCTATGCAGGTATCTTACAGAATATTTTTCCAGGAAGGTCCAGGTGCCTGGTGGACATTGCATTCTGAAATAATAAAAAATGGAAGTGAGATTCAAGGCACAAGAACACCAACTTCACATGAGATCTTACTGGATGTCTACTTTGCATTACCATTTGGTGAGTTAAAGATGGGGGTGTGGGGAAACATCTATAAATATCATAATCAAGAAATTAATGCACTAAGAAGTTTCTTTAAATACCAGCTCTCCAACCATTCTGTTCTACTTTAAGCTCCTGAAAGAATGTCAAATGGTATTTTTTCTATAGACTTTTAGTTATTAATCACTGAAATGTAAATAATGAGAGAATCAGAGTTAGTTCCCATGAGAAGCCACACGAATCATTTTGCTGTTTAATGTTCATTCATATGTAGATGATTGAGCTACAGAAAGAAATATGCTTCCTTAAAGCTCAGACTACTAGATAATAAATACTTCATATTTTTGAATTACATGGTCTAAAATTGAATACACCGATACAGCTAATGCTGATTAGAGCAAACAAGTTACCTTGGATGTTTGACTAAACTCATGTTAACAGAATCATAGAAGGGCTTGGGTTGGAAAGGACCTCAAAGATCATCTAGTTCCAACCCCCCTGCCATGGGCGGGGATGACACCCACTAGATCAGGTTGCCTAGGGCCTTGTCCAACATGGTCTTAACACCTTCGGGGATGGGACATCCACAACTTCTCTGGTCAGTCTGCTCCAGTGCCTCACCACCCACTGAGTGAAGAACTTCTTCCTAACATTTAATCTAAATCTCCCCTCTTTTAGTTTAAAACCATTCCTTCTTGTCCTATCATTATCTGACTTAGCAAAAGTTGCACGCGCTCTTTTTTTTTTTTTTTTTTTAAGTCCCCTTTAAGTATCAATATGCTGCTATGAGGTCTCCCCAGAGACTTCTCTTCTTCAGGCTTAACATCCCCAGCTCTCTCAGCCTTTCTTAATAGGAGAGATACTCTATCCGATAGAATATATCTAATAGATTGTATACCTTTTCACAGTGCAACTGTGAACTCTTTTGGATTCCTGAGTCACCAACAGGCCTTGTGTGTGTGTGTGTGTGCATGTATATATAATATATATATATAAAACTCTAGTACTATTTTAGCAAAGAAAAGAGCATTTTAAAAGTTAATTTAAGCCTTATTTACACTCTGTGCTTTTTTTCTTCTTTTTTTTTTCTCTCCAGCAGCCACACATAGTTTTCAGTTGTCTGAAAACTGAGGTTGGTACGTAGGAACTGCTTCCTTGCTATTCATATGTGCCTTTGTCCTAAATTATTCCCACTTATGAGGCCATCTTATTTCCTTTAAGCATGATGGAAAGTAAACATAACTTGAAAAGACTGAGTCTTTAAGTACAAAACCAGAACAGTAGTACAAAGAAATTGTGGTTTATAAAGATGATGACAGAAAAGGACAACAATGTGTAGAGTAAAAGTAGAACAGCCATTATAAATGGAGAAAACTTGGTACTATTGACACGTTCAATGCACCATGAATTCTTTTTGGAATGTTTTTTGAATCAGTAAAATGGTTAAAATGTCTCTTTACATAGTTTTGCTACATAGAAACCTGGTGGATGTCTGTTAAAGAAACTTGCCCTAATTGCATGTTTACAAGCTGTAAATTCAGGTTGTTACTGACTTCAGAGTGCTACCTAGCAGGAGTGTCAGGTTTAAAGTCCCTGTACTCTTGACAAATAAATTTGTGAGAAATTATGTTTTACAGACATTCCTTGGAACTCTAGACACTGAGTGCCCTAGAAATCCTGTAGAGGTCACTGTTATACTGTAGTTCTCTGTGCAGAGGGAAGCGTTTAAGAGCATTATGTCTCAGGTATTGAGGAAGACACATTTATCTTCTATGTGGAGTTTAACTAAGTCATTACATTTTGATTGCTTATTCTGTTGAATGACTTTCAGTTTCAGAGAATCTGCCTTTGACTGTTAGAATCGGTACAATATTTTGTTAGGCCAAATTCCGTTGGAAAGTTAAAGACTGCATTTTCTCTTCATGTTTCCTGATAGTTGCCTATTTGAGAATGCCAGATACGTCATTGGCAGAACAATGTAATGAATTCAGTTGAAATGAGAGGTCTACATGCTTCTCTGACAATATAGCTTCATGCTGACTTGAAGCATTGTATGTAGTGTTGGAGAAGTGCTGTAACGCATAGTTCACATATGCATATAGCATAGAACGAACGTATAGTTTGTTCATGGATGCTTTTTTTCTAAAAGTATGAGCTAACCTTACTTGTGGTAGCAGTAAGGTGTTTGTTTGACCACTGCCATCTAAACTGAGCTCTATTAAAAGACTACTAAGTAAAATGAGGATCTCATTTAAAATTCTATAATCAAATTCACAGAAATAAAATTTGGATATATGTATACATAAGGGATACAGGCTGGATGGGGCTTTGTGCAACCTGATCTAAAGGAAGGTATTCTTGCCCATAGCAGGGGTGGTGGAATTAGATGATCTTCAAGATGTATTCGTTACTGTTTATACACATTTAAACAAGTTTCACTGATTAATTACCTTACTTTAGGGTTGTCCATCTGAACTTCTTTGCCTATCACAGTATCACAGATTTCTAGGTTGGAAGAGACCTCAAGATCATCGAGTCCAACCTCCGACCTAACACTAAGTACTCCACTAAACCATATCACTAAGCTCTACATCTAAATGTCTTTTAAAGACCTCCAGGGATGGTGACTCCACTACCTCCCTGGGCAGCCCGTTCCAATGCCTAACAACCCTTTTGGTAAAGAAGTACTTCCTAACATCCAACCTAAAACTCCCCTGTCGCAACTTTCGCCCATTCCCCCTCGTCCTGTCACCAGGCACGTAGGAGAACAGACCAACCCCCACCTCTTTACAGCCTCCTTTAAGGTAACTGTAGAGAGCAATAAGGTCGCCCCTGAGCCTCCTCTTCTCCAGGCTGAACAATCCCAGCTCCCTCAGCCGCTCCTCGTAAGACTTGTTCTCCAGACCCCTCACCAGCTTGGTCGCCCTTCTCTGGACTCGCTCGAGCACCTCCATGTCCTTCCTGTAGCGAGGGGCCCAAAACTGAACACAGTACTCGAGGTGCGGCCTCACCAGAGCCAAGTACAAGGGCACAATCACTTCCCTAGACCTGCTGGCCACACTGCTTCTTATACAGGCCAGGATGCTGTTGGCCTTCTTGGCCACCTGAGCACACTGCTGGCTCATATTCAGCCCACTATCAACCAATACTCCCAGGTCCCTCTCGGCCAGGCAGCTTTCCAACCACTCATCTCCCAGCCTGTAGCTCTGCTTGGGGTTGTTGCGCCCCAGGTGCAGGACCCGGCACTTGGCCTTGTTGAACTTCATACAGTTGACCTCAGCCCATCGGTCCAGCCTATCCAGATCCTCCTGCAGAGGCTTCCTGCCCTCGAGCAGATCGACACACGCACTTAGCTTGGTGTCATCTGCAAACTTACTGAGGGTGCACTGGACGCCCTCATCCAGATCATCGATAAAGATATTAAAGAGGACCGGCCCCAGTACCAAGCCCTGGGGGACACCACTAGTGACCAGCCTCCAACCAGATTTGACTCCATTCACCACAACTCTCTGGGCTCGGCTATCCAGCCAGTTTTTAACCCAGCGAAGCATACGCCAGTCCAAGCCCCGAGCAGCCAGTTTCTTGAGGAGAATGTTGTGGGGAACGGTGTCAAAAGCCTTACTGAGGTCAAGGTAAACCACATCCACAGCCTTTCCCTCCTCCACCAAGCGCGTCACTTTGTCATAGAAGGAGATCAGGTTCGTCAAGCAGGACCTGCCTTTCATAAACCCATGCTGACTGGGCCTGATTGCCTGGTTGCCCTGTAAGTGCCGCGTGATGACACTCAAGATAATCTGCTCCATGAGCTTTCCTGGCACTGAGGTCAAACTGACAGGCCTATAGTTCCCCGGGTCTGCCCTGCAGCCCTTCTTATAGATGGGCGTCACATTGGCTAGCCGCCAGTCAACTGGGACCTCCCCTGATAGCCAGGACTGCCGATAAATGATGAAAAGCGGCTCGGCCAGCTCCTCCGCCAGTTCTTTCAGTACCCTCGGGTGCATCCCATCCGGCCCCATCGACTTGTGCACATCCAAGCTCCGTAGCAGGTCGCCAACCATTTCCTCATGGATAGCGAAGGCCACATCCTGCTCCCCATCCCCTTTCACCAGCTCAGGGCACTGGGTATCCAGAGAACAACCGGTATTGCCGCTAAAGACTGAGGCAAAGGCGGCATTAAGCACCTCAGCCTTTTCCTCATTCTTCGTAACTAGGTTTCCCCTCGCATCCAGTAAAGGATGGAGATTCTCCTTAGTCCTCCGTTTCGCGTTGATATATTTGTAAAAGGATTTTTTGTTGTCTTTAACGGCAGTAGCCAGGTTGAGCTCCAGATGAGCTTTGGCCTTTCTAATTTTCTCCCTGCACAGCCTTGCTACATCCTTGTAGTCCTCCTCAGTGGCCCGCCCTTTTTTCCAAGGATTATAAACCCTCTTTTTTCTGCTAAGCACAAGCCGCAACTCTCTGTTGAGCCAGGCCGGTCTTCTTCCACGCCGGCTCGTCTTTGGGCACGTGGGGACGGACCGCTCCTGTGCCATCACGATTTCCTTCTTGAGGAGCGCCCAGCCTTCCTGGACTCCTCTGCCCTTCAGAACCGCCTCCCAAGGGACTCGGCCAACCAGTGTCCTGAGCAGCTCAAAGTCAGCCCTCCGGAAGCCCAATACAGCAGTTTTACTGGTCCCCTTCCTGGCCTCGCCAAGAATAGAGAACTCTACCACTTCGTGGTCACTCTGCCCAAGACAGCTTCCGACCACCACATCTCCCACCAGTCCTTCTCTGTTTGTGAAGAGAAGGTCTAGCAGGGCACCACCCCTGGTAGCTTCACTGACCAGCTGCGTCAGGAAGCTATCTCCCACGCTCTCCAGAAACCTCCTAGACTGCTTCCTCTGTGCCGTGTTGTGTTTCCAGGATATGTCCGGGAAGTTGAAGTCCCCCACGAGGACAAGCGCCGACGATTTTGCAACTTCTGTCAGTTGCCTATAAAACTCCTCATCCGTCTCCTCATCCTGGTTCGGCGGTCTATAACAGACCCCGACCAGGATGCTAGCCTTGCCGGCCTTCCCGCGGACCCTAACCCACAGGGATTCAACCTTATCATTCCCAGCCTGGAGTTCCACAACATCAAAAGATTCTCTAACGTAGAGAGCCACGCCACCACCCCCTCTGTGCTGCCTGTCCCTCCTGAAGAGCCGATAGCCAGGCATTGCAGCACTCCAGTCGTGGGAGCGGTCCCACCACATCTCCGTGATGGCAACCAAGTCATAGCCTGCCTGCTGCACGATGGCTTCCAGCTCCTCCTGTTTGTTACCCATGCTGCGTGCATTAGTGTAGATGCACTTCAGCTGGGCCATCGCCTTCTTCCCCGGCCTAGCCATTGTTCCCCCTGGCACAGCTCCAACAAGCCTTGTTTGAGCCCCGTCCCCCTTCTTACCTAGTTTAAAGCGCTCTCAATGAGCCCTGCCAGCTCCTGGCCTAGGATCCGTTTTCCCCTTGGAGATAGGGACCCGTCTGGGGCCATCAGGCCGGGTGCCGAGTAAAGCTACCCATGGTGAAAAAACCCAAAATTTCTGTGCTGGCACCAGCCTCTGAGCCACCTATTAACCACGTGAGCTTTCCGTGTCCTCTCCGTGCCTCTCCCTTCCCCCGTAGGGATAGACGAAAACACCACCTGCACTCCCGCTCCCTCCACCAATCGTCCCAGCCCCCTATAGTCCTGTTTGATAGCCTTGAGGCTTCTCTTTTCAACATCATCACTGCCAGCCTGGACTATCAAAAGCGGGTAATAGTCAGAGGGGCGAACCAGGTTTGGAAGCTTCCTGGTAACGTCTCTGACCCTGGCCCCAGGGAGGCAGCAGACTTCCCTATGTGTGGGGTCAGGCCGACAAATAGGGCCCTCCGTTCCCCTGAGGAGGGAGTCGCCCACAACAATCACCCTTCTTTCTTTCTTGGTGGAGGCAGTCCTGAGGCATGGAGTCAACTTCCTCACCTCAGGCATCCTCCTGGGTAGGCTTCCTACCTCATCCTCACCCACCGGTCTCTCAAGCTCCAGGGCCTCAAACCTATTGTTCAAGGGTACCTGGGAAGGCGGCGCCGGAAGGGGAGGGCATCTCCTGCGAGGTCGAGCAGGGACCTGTCTCCATTCCTCCTCAACTCGCAGGTCCCCTCCCTCTGCCCGATGGCGACAGGGCAGGGGGTCCACCCCCCTTTGGGGCGTCTCACCCTGGTCCCTCTCCCTCCGGTCCTGCAGGGAGTCGCTCCACCAGTCTATCTCCCGCTCGCACTCCCTGATATCCCTCAACCTCTGCACCTCCTCCTTGAGCTCCGCCACCATGCGGACCAGGTCATCCACCTGCTCGCACCTCACGCAAGCAGTCTCTCTGCCTCCCGCCGATGGCAGCAAGAGGCTCAGACGCTCCCCGCATCCGGAGACCTGAACTGCCGCATGTTTGGACGGGCAGTCGGTCTGGGTGTGTACTGACTTCCTAGAGAAAGCACCGTGCCTGGTGGAGACCATTGTAGCCCAGCTGACAGGAGAGTGCCGTTAGAGGAATTGTCCCTAAGGGCGGGTGTGAGCGCTCCGCCCTGCCTGCCCGCCCTGCCCGCGCTAACTGCCTCGCTAACTGCCGCGTCACTCCCTGTTTGCCGGCCCTGGTCGCCGCGCTCCTGGTCGCTCGCGCTCCCTAAGGGCTGCCTTTGAACGGCCGGGGGGAGGAGCTGTCGCTGACGCTGCTGGCCCCGCCTACGCCTCGTCAGCCTCCCTCACGAGGGCTGCCGGTGCCTGGCGGCTCCCTCACGTAGGCTCGATGCCCGAAAAATAGCCCTGCCTGTCCCGATCCCGCGCTCCGCTGCAGCACGCGTCTGCCCCGGAGCCGGTCGCCTCGGCAAGTGGCCTAGCAACAACACAACTAAGTTGAGAAGCTGGCTTTTAACCAGGTGGTTGTGGTTTGTACCTTTTTTTCCCCCTATGAATAGAAATGCAAGCATGAACAAGGACCTGTTGAAATCAGTTAAACCTGGAGTTTCCCCCTAGGGGTTCAATCTCTGAAGCATTCAACATATGTTCACAAACAGATGCCTTAACCATGGGACTTAAGAGAAATCATTTCTAACAGGAGGTTAATGAATCACAGAATCACAATGTTTCTATCGTTAGCAGTTTTGCACAGCTGAATAATACATATCATATCTTTCTTTTAGATTACTTATATGTGTGTACTGTGTATATCCTTAGATTCTGAGACCCAATGTATGCAGGTTATAGATCTGGCCAAAATGTACTTGTAGAATAGGAACAACTTAGGCTGCAATAGACTTTGTGGTATTTTGGGGACGAGTTTAAAAAAAATAAAATGTAAGAATAGTTGTTTCAATAACTCAAAGAGAGAAAATGTTAAGTGTTTACTGTCTACCATAAGTTTCTATTGTGTTTTTGGACAAAGACACGTAGATAACTATTATAACAGTCATAGGACATGAGTGAAAAAGGCTTCTTTAGGTGACTTTTCAGTCAACAGAACTCTTGTTCTGCAGTCAGAAGTATAAACCATCTGAAAAATATATTTTTCTAGTTTGTACCTGTATTTGTGCTTGGGATTGCCCTGGCCCAGTGCAGACCTTGCACCTGGCCCTGTTGAACCTCACAAGGTTCTCACAGTCCCACCTCTCAAGCCTGTCCAGGTCCCTCTGGATGGCATCTTATCCCTCCAGTGTGTTGAGTGCACCACACAGCTTGGTATCTACAACAAACTTGCTGAAATTAAATTTCTTTCAATTTCATTCAATTTTACTCAATTTCATTGGCCATGTCACTGACAAAGATGTTAAACAGCACCAGTCCCTATACTGACCCTGAGGAACAGCACTTGTTAGTGATCTCCAGCTGGACGTTGAGCCATTGACCACACTTCCTTGAGTGCGACCTTCCAGCCAATTCCTTACCCAACGAGTGGTCCATCCATCAGATCCATGTCTCGCCAATTTACAGACAACGATAGCATGGGGATCAGTGTCAAGTGCTTTGCACAAGTCTAGGTATGTGTGGTGTTCCAAATTATGCAGTTGGAAAACCACAATATCCTGTTTTCTGTAGTGTTTCTTTAGCTTTTATGACTAATATTACTTTTTTTGGCAGCTAACCAAACTGTGAGTAAATAGTGTGAGAGGAAATAAACCAACATAGTTCTGAATACATAACAAGAACATCAGGAAAAAAAAAAAAAGAGAGAAGGGCACAGATTTTTTTCTAATCAGTAAGGAAGAATATTTCCTCAAGTTCAGGGCCAGATCATGAATGTTCCTCTCACAAAAACTCTTAGGATGATTTATGGAGTAAAATGCAGAAAGTAAGTTTGCATATCTCATTGCAGATGGGATTTACTACACCCTTCCAAAGAGATAAGAACTTGAAATAAAGCTAGTTTTAGGCAAATATAAAATGGCATTAAGTAAAATCTGAGTCTTTACTAAAAATTATCATAATCTTGGAACACTGTGCATGGACACATGAGAAATATATGGACCTTTAAGAACGGGAGTTGGACTGGAAAATTGAGATCTGCTTTCTTCCCAATCCAACAGTAGTTCATTTTTTCAATTGTGAAATGATCCATCTCCAAGTACATGTGACAAAGCGGACTTGCTTGGTCCTCTTAAAGTTCCAACAGTCAAAGTGGTGTTGGAACTCTGCTTCTGCTTTTCATGTAGAACATATGATTTAATTATAATATTATGGAATCAACAGGATTATTTCCCTATTGCTTAAAATATTTGTGGATTAAATATTTACTACTTTTTAGAAGCTCTTTCTACAAAATAGACAAAAATTACTATATATATATATATTTTTAATTCTGCTCCTCAGATGTGCACAAAGATTTAGATTACAGAGGCTGCTACAGAGGGATGCTTCTCCAAGGGACAAGTCATTCACATAAAGATACACAAGATAGACTGTCATCCATGGAAAGTGGTCTCAGCATGCAAGAAAACAAACTAAGGTATTTTAATTTGTCATATCAAGCATGTATCATAACTTACTGATTTTCCTTTAAGTGACATTCATTGGTACAATTATTTTAAGCAAGTATGTGACTGCAAGCTTTTTAAAACTATAAAGCTATAAAGCATACTTCTACCATCATGGTGGGACAGAACATAATCATCATATTCCATTGAAAGAAAAAATAAGAATACTGTACAAACAAATTGGCAACATTTGTGCACTCTTGATGAATCATTGATTGTCAGAAAATGAGATTTTAGCCTACAAAAAAATGTAGAAGTAAATCAGAAATATAGGAATTTGAAAAAAAAAAAAGATGAAATAAGAATAGAATCAATTAATGATTTGAAAGCAATAAATAAGTTTTAGAATCCGTTGCAACAAATTATGTACGTTTGTATACAGATAAATGAAAGCTAATACATTCGTGCTTTTGAAGCTAAGGTGATATTCTAGAAGGGCAATATTTTAAAGACAATTAAGTTAGTCATTGACTTTTCTATGTTCTTTAATAGCAAATATATGGTAAAGCAAATTTCTTTTGTATAAAAGGAACATTTCATCAGAACTGGAAGCCACTCTTTATATTCATCCTTGTTTCTAAAACCCCTGCTGCTTATAGCCATGAGGATGTTCTCATCTCCTGTTTTCCATCTCTTCTGGAACTGTGTTTTGTTGGAAGAGTCTCTCTTGAACAGTGTTCTGAATGGGAAAATAAGAAACACTACTTGTTCACTTCATTACTTTTCTGCCTGTTTAGTGAATTAAATAGGTTTAGGGATGAAAAGTCTAATTTTCATCCTACTCTCAGCTAATCACTGTTCTCCCCATGTTGTTCCCCTCCTGAGTCATGATAACAGTTTGTCTAGTCATTGAATTAACTAGACTGGAAAACTTTTGTGGATTAAAATGAAGCATGTCAGATTAGTTTCCATTCAGGTCAGCTTTGTGGTCCATTTAACTTGGCAGATGCTCAAATATTTTGTTGTATCATGAAGGAAGAGCAGGAGTGAGCGGAGGCAGTCCTACCTTATTCTAGCTTTGTGTTAGTGGATTGACAATCTAAATAATGAGATGCATACTGAAGCATGGGAGAGAAAGCTTTTCACAGAGCTCTGAAAAATTGAACTCCATCTTGTAGCAGGAGTCTTTAGATGATGCAAGTAGCAGTAAGACTTTCTTTAACATGATTTTCTAGTTTATGATTCACAAGCAATGTACTGCTTGTGTGATACTTAATGTGCACAAGGCATTAAAGAAATTAAAACTGACGAACAGGAAAAACAAGCAATATTTCTAAGAGTGTCAAATGGGACAGCAAAGTTGACAGAGCAGTCGTATATAATATTCCTCATCAACAGTAATCAAGTTCAATGTGACTAAGCTTTGAGAACTTTTCAGTAGTATTAAAAATGCAGAAACTTGCACTGTTCACTGTCAGATAAGAGTTGATAAAAATTGTTAAATAATTATGTATTCTCTGAAGGTATAATATGTACACACTTAAATGATCCTTTCATTTGAATTTCAATGACCTATAGTAAGAAAGGCCTAGAGCCTATAGCTTCAACACAAACTGACTAAAAAATGAGTTTGCAAAAAGATCAAGCTCATCAATGCAGTCAGCCAGTATATATTATATATGTGGTACTACAGCATTTTTGGCTTTTGTGATCATTTCTGTTTGTTTACTTTCAAGTTCTTGCAGGATATTAGAAGAGAATTACAACTGCTTCCTTAGGTTGAGAGCTGTCAGAAAAGTATAGGGAAATAGTTCTTGAATTATTAAACATGTGAACGGTCATTAGCATATTGTCAGATCTGACATCTCTCTTTGCTCAGAGGCTCAGATCTCTGTTGAGATTAAGCTTAAAAAAAAAAATCATCTATAGACTTAGATTAGACATTAGGAAGAAATTCTTCTCTGTAAGAGTAGTGACCTGATGGAACTGGTTGCCCAAAGAAGTTGTGGATGCCCCCACCCCTGGAAGGTGTTCAAAGCCAGGTTGGATAGGGCCTTGCCCAACCTTTGGTTGGCATCCCTGCCTCTGGTGGAGGGTTGGAACCAGACGATCTTTAAAGTCCCTTACAACCCAAGCCATTCTATGATCTTGATTATGGAATTCTTTCCTTAGTCTTTTTGTCCCAGATAATTTTCTTGAATTGAAATGAACTTTTGTATTATTAATTTAAGAGGGTTACCAATAAATTACAGGATAAAATTTTAAAATTGAAAACATTTCCATCTAATTATAGGCATTTTTAAAGTGCCTCTATAAATTGATAGTGCCATTTAAAATGACTTTCTGGAGACACTTCACTTAACTGGATCAATAGAAAGGAAAATACTCATGATAGAAACCAATCCATTAATCAATAGATTATTATCAATAGATCAGTCTCAGAATAATTGTCTTGTAAAATTATGAAACTACTGTTTGAAACAAAATTGTGCTAAAAAGTATATTAAAGAAAAATATTAAGCATCAGAAGGTAAGCTTTTATGTCCCATTTTCAAAAGAATTTACTCAGCTTTTGAAAATGTTACCCTCAAAATCTTATTTAAAATGTTTGCTAGATTTTAAAAATACCAATTAAAAATATTAGACAATGTTAATGCAGTGGTCAACAGTTAACCAGATAAACAAAAGTACTATGCAGGGGCCTTTTAATCACAGTAGAAATAAAGGGGAGAATTGCTGCATACAAAACTATGATAGACCAATGTATAGGATTATCATTTTAAAACATTAGATTTGATTTTAATTTTAACAGCAACATAAAGATTTTTTTTTCAAATAGATGAAAATTAAAAAAAAAAAAAACTTAAATGTGATAAATTGAATCTTTAACTTTCAGGGTGTTTCAAAGATTAAGAAACTTTTTACAGCCTCCTAAAAATAGAATTCATCTTCCCTATTTTTCTATATAAAGAGAAACAAACATTTGCTAAGGTCTAAATTCACTTGAAGTGATCACTTGTCCAGTAATATGTTTAATTATACAGGCCCACATGAAAGGAAATTAAAATGATAGACAAGCAGAAAATTCTTATAAACCGTGCAAATTTCCACCTCTAGGCTACACGTCAGTAATTCCTGAAACTAAAATCATGTTTCCAGTATGTACCCATAGCTGTTTAAGCTGATAATGTCTGTTCATGTATGTTTGTTTTCTCCTGTTACTGTTCACTGACAGTTTTTCCCTCAAAGTTATAACACAGAATAGCTGAGAATAACTTGAAGGGATGCAAGACATGGACTCCTGATGGCTCTTGAACAGGAGACCATTTATTGCCATTTTTCACCACTACATATACTTTCCCCGTAGCCCCACGTGCTGTCCACGCGCCCAAATCTGTCATGCAATTGGTTAGAGACCCTCAGACAAGCGCCTTGAGCCAGCCAGCAATTGGCCACTGCCCAAAGCTCATCTTTAACACTGTAGCCAATTTACTTTATCTCGACCTTGCTCAAGTTTTTGGTTCTACCGCTGTTTTCCTCATTATCTCTAACTCAGGGACGTGTGAAACAGCACAAATCTCCCTGCGAATTCCTTTCCCACAATAACTGATCTTCCATGATGCATGATTGTTTCTTTTCATGTTTACTGTGAAAAAGAAGTAAAGTCAAAAAATATTTTTAGCTGGTATATGTGAATCTTTGCAGTACATACGAGGAGAGAATTAGTTTGTCATATCTTCTAGTTCACACAGATAGCATGGTATACAGGTATTTTTATGAAAACTATTTTTTTCTCATTTCTATTGTTTCTAGCATGATGAGATTTGTGGACTACTTAGCATGTGTTGTTTTATAATATTCTACACTATTTCCCGTGGCAGAAACAGTTTTTTTTAGTCTTTTATTCTAAATGCAAATAACTTTTCTGAGTATTGAGTAATAATGTTTTTTTTTCACTTTTAATCAATGGGATGATAGGAGAAGAAACGTGACTTGCAATTGTTCTTTGATTTTATGTTCTACTAGAGCTGTTTTATTTTTTCTATAGATAAGTTTAAATCATGAAATACTTCTGTGTTCCAAAGGCAAGGTAAGATAGCTGTTTACTTCAAGCTCCCACTGACTTCTCCTAGGTATGAACTTTACATATATTGAAGAGCATTCTTCTGAGCAGTTTGTCTGCTTTAGGTAGCTGCTTTCTGCTTGAGTTATAGAAATCATTGTGGATAGAAAGGGATTCTGCATTAGGTGAAGCTTCATTTAGCTTCATAGAACAGTCATTTAAAACTCCAAAAGAAAAAGAACGTTCATCATTTATTTTATTACAGCAAGGTAGATCTTTTCAATAAGAGAAAATTGTTGTAACAGTGGCTTACACTTGATATAAACTTAAGCTTTTCTGGATAGTAGTGTAGTGCTGAGAGCTCATTCCATTGTTCCCCAGGCTTAATTCTCATCTGTCACTCAAGTTAACACACTCATTGATGATCTTTTTCTGCTCTGTTGCCCTTGTAGACTTCAGCTCCGCTCTCCTGCTTTTTCTCAAATGTTTCTCCTTCGGATCTGTTGTTGCTTAGAACTATTGCTCTTGAGTAAAAGTTCTTTCAAAAACTACTTTTAAAAAGCCTGCTTAAGAAAAAAAAATCTTTTTATAAAGAACATTGCAGTAGCTATCCACAGTAGAAAAAGTATGATCAATGTTTAAATTACAGCTGGAGAATACTAAGCACCATAAAGATAGGGAATTTGAAGTTTAAGAGATTATGGGTTTTGTAAGATGCCTCTACTTAAGTTTTACAACTACGTTAACTTTAAATTTGGTAATAACTGTATGTGTTAAAAGATTTTGAATGGAAAACTAACAATGAAAAAAATTAATTATAAAGAGCAATGTGTAGAGAAAACATTGTACTTGACAAATTGACAAAATGGGCATAAGGAATTGAACAAATAGTGAGGGCAGATCCAGGCTTAAGACAGGACAACTCAGTACAAGACTGAGTGTGTAGATAAATGGGTCCATAGTCAGGCAGAGCTGTATCTGAGCTAGAGGTTGTCACTTGTGCAGCATAACCAGAGGCAGGAAGTAGAGGCCCAGCTCTGATCTTAAATGGATTTGTGGGGTTTAAGGAGTGCCTGGAGAGGCCCCAGGTGTGGCTAGTATATGAAAGTCTATTTGTTTATTCAGGGTCCTGGCAGAGACACCAAATTTCAATTGCAAATTACTGATGTAGATTTTTTAAATTATTATTGATGATAAATTGATTAAATTGAATTATTATTTTAATATCCAAATTATTTCTCATTTGAAAAAATAGAGTTTATGTACATTGTGTTTCTCTAAGGACATACATTCTGTTGCAGAGCTGTGAAGGAATTAATCTGACAAATTTCTTGGTAGTTCTGCTTGGGATGCTCTGAAGATCTCTATGGAAATAGGGCTTTGTATTTTGGGTAACTGGTTTAATACAACACAGTTTTTAAAAAGAGATTTTTCAGATCATTCCTGGTTTTCAACATAATTGTGTATTCTAATCTATCAATGAGATAACCATGGAGAAGTTACTACTAGGAGAAGAGGTGGTATCTAACTCTCACAGAAGATAGAGCAAAGTTTGATTTCCTGAGGTATGCAAACCAACCTATAAAACTTAATTATAAAATAGGTTATGCAATTGTGAAATGTAAATATCTTTGTCACATGGCAGAGGTTATTATTAGCTTCCAATATTATTCCCTATAACCATATTGTTTTGCTTGTCCTATAAACCACTGTTTAACTTTTTAAAATCTTTTCGTGTGTCTGTTTTGCTTGTGATTATAGGAAATGTTTTGATGACTTTTTTTGCATCCTATGATGGCCTGTTATTGAGCTTTAATTGACTTCATTATTACTATTTATGGCTTTGTATTACCTGTTATGGTGAAAACCTTTCACAATAAATGACAAATCATTCTGACTTCCCCTGAAATTCTATGTAATAACATTATTCACAAAGAATTCATTAGATGTTGGTGTGAATGGAATAGGGAAGTCATTAAGAACTTTGTTTCTTGGTTCTAGATTAATTAAGGTCTATGCATTCTTCATTTTTTTGTTTGTTTTGTTTTCATGTAGCTATAACAATTTACTGTTATGCATCTGTAATTACCAAAAGGTTTGCATTCTTCGAAGCTTAACACACTTACACTTTAGTTAAATTACTACTTTTATATAAGTAGGTAGCCTTGTCAGCTTCTGGGAAATGGTTTATCTAATTAATGCTCATAGATGTGTGCAAATGAAGTGTATTCAATCTCTGTGCAAGTATTCCCTTTGAAACTACTAAAACAAAAATGTAAAAGAAAAGCTGTTCAGTTTATAGAATAGCTGAAATAGCCAAGTCAGGTATCTATTCTTGTTCAGACAAATTCCCATTGTCAACTCCCCATCCTCTCCCCCTCCCCCAAAAAAATCAAAACAACACACAGCCAATTTCAGGTAGAGAGGCTCAAGAGATCTACAGAAAGACCTATATAACAGAGGGAGAAAAGAGTTCCTGTGGGAAGAGGAGAAAATGTTTAATTAGGCTACTAGTGCTGTGCCATATTTCATCTTTAAAATGCTTCCTCAAAAGAAACCAATACAGTCACATACAACGTAGGCTTTACTAGAAATCACTAGAAATAATTTGCAAATATCACTTGCATTGTGATGGCTTGGTTACAAACCCTTGGCTAGAATTATGATTGGCATAAAATGAAAAAAGTTATTTATTATGAACTTCATATTACATTTTTTCCTTATGTGATTGATTACCTATCTGTAAAGATTTTCAAACGGGATTTCTAGTATTGATGTGATTTTTCTAGCATTGTCCATTGAATAGTAATTATTGATACATGACTAAAACTGAACATGTTGTCTTCCTGAACTCATGTAAGTAGATTCAAATAGTCTGAAATAGTAAAATCATCTGCCTTGGACACGCTTCCTTTTCTGTCTTGGATATCAAGATTTGAAGTCAGAAAATGTGTATAAGCACATGATGTAGAGAGATGGCAACAGCTTTTACTTCAGGCTGCAACAATTGCTGAAGGGCAAGGAAAATACTGATCACATAATCTCTATCTCTAGTATCTGCATTTAAGTTTGAACTAAAACCCAACTGCTTTCCACAGTGTAGTTCTGTTCAAAGACTACTTAAATATGAGTAGATTAGGATACTAATTTCCAACATAGATGAATATACATGCATTTTATTTCATTTTTTTCCACTGCTTTAAGGTAAAGATATACAGCAGTATACAGCAGTATTAAGCTAAACATGTTTATATACAGCAGTAGAGCCTTCTCTGTTACTGCTTGATTGTTGCAAATCACAATGAACGGAAGTGAAAACAGGAACAGCATTAAATTCACAAAGCAAACCCCAGAGTTTTTTTTGTTGATTATGAGTATTGTTTTTTGTTTTTTGTTTTTTTTTTTTTTTCTGCAAAAGGTATGGATTATTATTGTTCTTAGTATCATTCCGCTCTGGAAAAAAGTGTTCAAGGAAAAATGTTTACTGAATAAATAATGTGTATTAATGATTCATTTAGCCTGTGAAGCAGAGGCCTATTCTTACAGTTGCTTATTGCACTGCACAATTCACGTTATTCAAGACTATCTACAACATGGAAAAAAAAGTTATTTCTTTGCCAGTCATGTCTGTAGATGCAGATTTTTATACTGAAACATAAATAATTAAACTGTGCTCTATATTCAGAAAAGCAGAAATGTATGGATGAAGAAGCATTTGAGCAACTGAACTAGATCTATAGGCATGACTGCAAATGAACTGTAAGTGGAAAAAATATATGGTATATAGCCTTTCCATTATTTAATTTAACTATAAATAATTGTCTAGCATGCTAACACCATCTTAATTAAATCTACTGAAAGGCAACATTAAAATACTTCATTAATATTCAGCTAGTTAAAACTGCTGTTAAAACATAAAAAATATGTTTCAAATATATTCTTAGAACATTTCAAACCATGACTTATCTATCACAATTTATTTTATTTAATAAAAATATGGTTAAGGAATTCTTTGCCTTAAACAGGATGACCTCAGTATAGCATAATAACTTTCAGAAATAATGGGCCATTTTTGCTACCAAAATTGCTTTAGTGTATGAAGGAATTTTCTGTAAGGAAAGGCTTCAACATTTCAGTGCAGGAAACATATCTCTGTTTTGTAACAGAGTCAAGACGGATTAGAAGCCGGTACTTCACAGGACAGCAAAACAGTGTCTTTCTAGTGTCTTATTTGGACCAACATGTGTTTCTTTGTGTCACCTGGTGTTGTAAATCAGTTGCTGTGCTAATTGCATGTGCTTTTATTCTGATAAATATCTTGCACTTGGGAGACAATGTAACTATTGCAGCACTTAAGAGAGGATTTCTGTCTTGTATCCCTGTATTCATCAGAAAAGCTAGTAGGCTACTTGGTAAAATGTTGATTTACTGTCTGATATGCTTTGCCAGAGAAGAAGTGGGGGGGGGGGGGGGGGGGGGGCAGTCTTCAAAGCTACTTTCCTGTAGCAATGTACAGGAAAATATTGGCACTATACTAAGTATACTAAGATTGAAATCACAAAATATATTTTCCACCTATCTGAATGACAGCTTGTTGTCCAGTTCTAGTCTAGTCCAGTTCACAGCTTTGAGTGGGTGGGCTGCATTAAACACAGCAGAGCTAGCCAGTTGAAAGTGATTATCCTCCTATATTTAGCACTGTTGTGGCCTCACCTTGATTTTTGTGTGTAGTTCTGGGCTCCATGATATAAAAGGATATGAAGATACCTGAATGCAGTCAGAGGAGGCAACAAAGCTGATAAAAGGGCTGGAAGGCATGTCCTATGAGAAGAGGCTGAGAACACTTGTTTTGGCTAGTTGGAAAAAAAGGAGGCTCAGAGGTGACCTTGTTGCTCTGTATTCCTTTCTGATGAGGCAGAAGGGGGAGAGAGGGTGCTGATCTCTTCTCTCTGGTAACCAATGATAGGACACACAGACATGGCACAAAGCTGTACCAGGGAGGTTCAGATGGGATATGGGGGGAGGGGGGGGTGGTGGCGATAAATAAATAAATAAATAACTTTGAGGGTGGTCAAACATTGGAACAAGCTTCTTAGGGAGGTGGTTGATGCCCCATCTGTCAGTGTTCAAGAGGCATTTTGATAATATCTTCAGTAACACATTTTAACTTTTGTTTAGCCCTGAAGTGGTCAGGCAGTTAGACTTCATGATATTTGAAGGTCCCTTCCAACTAAACTATTATGATTCATCCACTTTAGCACTAGGCCCTCCTTTGCAGTTGTTCTTCAGAATAACATTTAACGTAATTGAATCATTTCCTCCAGCATAATCAAAAAAAAAAAAAAAAAAAGCCACAGTTTTGTAAACTAAACCTTGTAAGAAATGTGTGTATCCATGTTTGAGAAACGGAGTTCATCAAACAAAAAGAAAACTCCATGATGCTGAATCCAAAATATATTTAATCATTCAAAGTCAAAACATCTGAAGTAACTTAAAAGAATTAAGAATTTCTGTACTTGAGGGGTTTAGTACTGAAGAATTTTGTGGTTGTCTCAGAAGTATAATAAATTGTTGCATACCTTTGGCTGTCTCTGTAAACCCTGTCCGATGTTTGTTCTCAGTCTGAATACAAGCCTTTATATAAAACATCTTGCCTTTGTGTGTGTGCATGTGTGTTAGCTTCTGCACTGGTGGATTTCTAACTATTGAAGATTGACAAAAAGATAACCTTTCAGTACTTCGCTGTCAAAGTGGAATAGAAAAGCTCTATCGTACTGTAGACTTGTGCCCTGGAGACTGTTTAGTTTGTCACAGCGTGTAAATGGTAGCATAAATGAAGCTATTTCACAGCACATCTAACAATAGGTCTTGAATGACAACTTGCATTATTCCTCTTCTTATTTTTGCATTGTGACGGGATGACGAAACTAATATCATAATTCAGGCTGCTTCAGCTCTAAAACACTTAAAACTTTCTTTTCTCTGTTCCTCTATCAGTTCCCACTTAATTCTTTTTAACTGCAATTTCATAATAAACAAATATTGTCAGTTCATCCCTTTTCTGGCTGCTGTCCTGTTCACATATAGAAACTAACTTTTTTGTTGTGCTCACATAGTTTTTCTGTCTTCCATTTAGGTCAACGTCAATATTTATTTCACCTAGCATTTCAAAAAACTGATCTCTCACAGCACTATGTTCAGGGCTGACATCTGCAGTAATGCTGCCGCCTGTCTTGAGGCCTGTGAGAGGTGTTTGAATGGTACGCTAATGGGTCTTACTCAAAAGAAGTCAGTAAAACAAGTACACTACAATTATGTTGATGCAAACGTAAAAATCAAGACAAATTTAATTTATGCTCTAACTTCACAGTGTACCAAATCAATGACTTTGTCAATTACATTAATTTAAGAATTTATCTCCCTGCTCCAATAACCACTTTCAGCTACTCCAACTATCTTACTACCTTTTTATCTGTAACGATGCACATATTTTTGGGGTCATATTGTAAGTCAGAACATAGAAATAATGTAACTGGAATGTAATTGTTGAAATAAGTTGTGAGTTCCTCAATCAGTTGTACTGCAGATGGCAACAATCCATAAACATATAGTCTTAGGGGTGAAATCACACTAAGGAGAAGAAAGTAATTCCCTGCAACTAATAGTTAAAAGAAGTAGTTAATTATCTCCAGGAAGAGGAGGGTTAACTAGGCTGCAGTTATTGACAGGGTATCTTTAGCAGCTGTGCAGAAAAAGGACTGTGGCTTAAAGGTATTTCTAAAAGGCAAAGCAAGAACAAACATCTTCAGGAAAATGCGAAGGTCAACATAAATGTGAATGATGCCTATGAAAATCTTAGGAAGAAGTGGAGGAAATATTTGGACTTGGAAAAAAATGTGAGTTTTACTATGGGGGATAAATGCATATCTAGATGTTTCACTCTAGAAGATAATCAAAACACGTAGAACTTGTATAGAGTTTAAGTTCTTAATGATTACGTAAGTAACATGAAAAACAATGTGGGAAGAAAACCACTAAGCACTTAAATCTGTTTGCTGGTTTTGATTTTTTGTTTTTCATGTGTTTAGTAAATATTTTGGTCTGAATATTATTATTGTACTTTTTTAACTTAGGCAGGTACACGAGGTGATCTCAAAATCAGAAAATAATTTCATTAGCTCAAAAAATATTACTTTCAAAATACAAGCTGAGAGGAAATCTAGCACCTTATCCCAAAGAAATTAAGGTTTCACAGTTGTAGATTTAAGACGAACAAAAAACACCAAGAACCTAGAACTGTAAATGTGAATTATTGTAAGTGAAAGCAGTTGAAATATATGTGATGTGGACAGATAAGCAAAGATGATAAAGCTTCTAAAACGTGTAAGTAGAGATGATAAGAAAGCAAATGTGAAAGAAAATAGCGTAAGAAGGTTGAAAATTAAACTTTGCTGTAGAAATGAGTGGTTGGCCCATGAGTGTGGTTTTTTTTTTTTATTACTTTCTGCTTTAGTGTTTGGAAACTAAACTTTGAAGTGCAACTTGAACACCTGCAAATAATAACTTGTGCAAGGGTATATTTAATACTACAGGAGAGGTATCATGGAGCAAATTCTGACTTCTGTTGTCACTGAGATATGCAAATATGCATATATATATATATATGAAATAGGTAGTGCTAAATTGCATGAATCTGTGAGAATTAAAAAAAAAAAGTCTAACTGTGGAAAGCCTAGCTCTCTTCTTAATTCTCCTTTAGGGTTGTGGGTTTTTTTGGTCATTTATGTCCTCTTAACATTTTATAGCTAAGACACATGTGTACTGCCTAGTATTCTTCCTAGTGTTTTTACGAAACTGGGTCTCATTACATAGCTTTTTAATGTTATACCAATTCTTTTATCTGTACTTTATAACTGAGTGACATGAGTTAAAATTAAATTACAGCTTTGTAGCATGATAATTCTTAAGTCTGGGATCTCATTTTTACAATTCCAAGTTTCAGATAAACTTTTCAAAATGAACAGTGTTCTCTTCTACTAAGTAGGAGAGTTGCTCTGAAAAGTGGTGATACAAGGCACTTTGTTTTCAGCTGCAAACTGTTTCAATGCAATCTGCTCCAGATAATCACCTGGCAGGTGCCATAACAAGGGCAAGTTTATAGTAGCCCAGGTGTATGTAATATTATAAAACACCAAGTTGGGCCAGTGTGCAGAACTCTGGTAGCAACTTCCCTAGATAGTTCTGGATAGTTCTCTAGATGAGCTTCACTGCACCCAACAGATGTGTAAATCCTCCCTCAAAAGTTTCAAGTACCTTATGGACTTATTATATGCTTCCCAAGGTACATTCATATGTACATTTTTCAGAAACTATAGCTTTAATACTTGAAAAGTATTATTTTTTTTCTCTCTTGTGTATGCTAAAAGATGCTGAAGCTGTTCATCTTTACATATTCTTTTCCACCCTCCCTCTGAACCACAAAGGAATGGGGAAGTAAACTACAAATGACAACAAGCATCTATATATTCCGTATTCTTACAGGAATGACTAGTATAAGTTGCTTTTCAGAAAGTTATTTCAAGGAAGTAAAACAAATATAAACAATTTTGGGGTAGCATGCTTTCAAGATAGAGCTGTGCTTGACCAGTCCGTTAGAGATTGATTTAAGCAGAATGTGTTAATTCCAGCATGAGTGTTGGTAGTGGGGAGTATAAATTGCTGAATAATAAGTGCTTCATAATATATGTTTTTGAGGAGGAAAAAATAAAGTGTAATCATTTCAAAACTTTTTTTCTACAGTTTATTTCAGGTTATAGTCAGAGCTGATGAAAGCAACATTAATGATAAATATTTAGAAATCAATGCAAGTGTTCTAGACTGTATATTGCAAACAAATAAGCATTCAGAAGATGTAACTATTTGTATGTGGCCACATTGCAACCGCTATGTAATTAATTGCTTTTCAACAGTCTGTAGTGAGATTTAATTTTACAAGAAGTGCCATGAAAATGTCATTTGTCTTTGAAATAGTGGACCAATTTTAATGTGTTTGGGCAAAAAAATTGATAGGCAAAGCATCTGTTAAATGGAAGTGTCAGTGTAATATTTGTGCTCTATTAAAAATCCTTAGCTTTTGATAAAACTGTGAACAGCCTTCATGTTTATCTAGCCTGTGCATATATGTCGTCTTATGGTAAATTAACTTTAACAAGACTGGTTATTTACGTTCATATGACAGGGAGATCAGAAGGCCCGACAAGTTTGACGCACAGTGCATCAAAACTTTGACCTGGGCTACATGCTCATTTTATTGTATCTGAGTATTTCTGGGCTTCTCATTATGAGACTTCTCTATTTTTTAATTCTTAGCATTGTGAGCTACAAGAGGTTGACCAGTAACTTCTCAGAAACCACGGTATGTTGTAGGAACAGTGTCAGAATTAGTATGAATTTTAGGCACTCTTTTACAAGCATTTGTCTTGTTTGTTACCAAGCTTTTTGGTTGGTCTACCAGGGAAATTAATGATCTTTTAATTATTAGCTACGACTCCGTTATTTTCTGATTTAATGCTTATGCAAAGGTCTCCTAATCTGGTGTTACTCTGTTCTTTGTCTCAAAAAAAAAAAAAAAAAAGCAATGTATTTGCCTGGAAAAAAATATGTTCTTTATACCTAGTTCAGTTGGCAGTACAGATATCTCCGCAACAGTATCTGGTAGTCTTTGTTACTCAGAATTCCTGTAAACTGCTTGCCACTTTGAGGCTTTATTTATTGCTGAGAAGCTGTTTCCTGACAGGTACTAGTTAGTTTTAATGAATCTGAATAGAAATTTAACAACCATTTGTTGTCTAAACTAGACCAGTAACTGTGATAGCAAGTAGCAGACAGGTAGAAAGCTGCTTCTGTCCTGTCTATGCTGAGTTTTCACACAAAACATCTACATTGGAATAAGGAGGAGTGTTGAACACTCTGCCTTAGATGTCTGCAGTGCTGAGCAGACTGATCACAGACCAATGACTTTCTAAAAGTTATCCAGGCTAACTAAATGCTTTTGTCTGACTTTGTACGCTATCCCTCAGAACGTAAGAATGCTCTTGACCCTGCTTACTGTCAGTTAAGGCAGAGAAAACTGTTTTAATCGGTTTCTTCTGAATCAACATTGATAATCAATTCTTCATCTGACCTTGAAGTTAATTACCTTAAAAATTCCTGAGGTTAATTATTGCCTTATATTTCCCATCTAAATAACAGCAATGAGATGGAATGGACTAATTTCTAATATCACTTGGATGTTTTACATAATATTTTAAAAAAAAAAAAAAGGCAAGTAGGAAAAAGGCTGAACCTGCAAATATGCAGCCCCAAAGATAAGAGCAAGGGAAGACAAACCTCTTCATGCTTCACTTGCATCATGTTCGGTCCACTGTGCTTATCAGAGAGAACACTTTTCTCTTCAAATAAAAGAACATTATTCCAGAAATCCAAGATAATTAAGTAGGATTGTGTGGACCTAAGGATATTACTGAAGTATAGTATAAATACTCTGCAACCTTACTTAGTGGAGAGGTTGCTACCGCCCTCCATCTATTACACCTATAAAATTTTGCTATATACACTTATTTTACTACTTATCTCTTATTGTATGACGCTGTATATTTTGAATTACAGAAATTCCTCAGGAGTGATAGAGATTGTACTAATGATTTTGACCTGTGTGTAAAAGCCATGAACTGAGTTAGTATATTACAACTTAAAACAACATTCTTCACTGGTGTGGTGAAACAGCTGAATAATGAAATCTCATTAAAATTGATTTGTGTAGCTTCTGAGTGTGTGAGCAATCTCTTGCATGGCACTCCTGTTTCAAAGATTTCTGTTACTTATGCTTAGCTGATTAAATGTAAGTTTTTGTTTTGGTTGCTTTTTTTTTTTCTTTTCCTCTTAGAGATTTAGCTGAAGGTTTTAGAGCTGATGGTTCTAAGATAACCTCTCAGTAATTCTTTTAGTGCCATTTGCAAACAGTGGATGACAGTGCTTAACTGTCTCACAAGGATTTGTCTTTACTGAGAAAATTCAGGGTCTTCTGCGCCCCCCCCAACCTCCCAGCCACCACCACTTTTTTCATATTATCCTGTCATTTGATATCAAAGATCTTGTAATCCTTACTTGTGAAGCAGAATAAGGAGGAAATATGTTCCTTTGCCAATGTTCCTTCATAACTTGTTAATTATATAAGGGCAAGGGTCATGTCTTTGCAAGCCAAGTATACTCTTAGAATTACTGCAGCTCCAAGTAATCCAAAGGGGTTACTGTGAGCCAGTCTTCTGTCCTTGAACATATGCTTTGGAATGCCTGGATAGATGAGAATTGTTTCAGAATTGCAGTCTGATATTTTGTTACAGCAGAGAATATCAGCATATGGAATTACTGGCATGTGTTTTGTTTACCGTCTAGTGTCTGTATATTTTTCCCTGTATGCTGAATCAAGCATGTGTGTGCCATGCTCTAATTTTACAGTTAAATCACCAACAGATCTAGGGACTTTTCACTATAAACATTCTGCTCTATTTTATCAACTAAGAACCCAAGTAGAGAGAGTAAAGAGGAGAGAGAAATGTGTTTGTCTATACTTATATTCATTGTAATGAAAGTAAGACAATCAAAATATTAATTATCAAGACTTAAAATAATGGCTTTTTATATGTTATTAATTTCAGCATACAAATCCATACAAAACTAAAGGTTTTTGAAATAATATATATATATTTATTTGTAACTTTAATTTTCCTTTTGGAAAAAGTGAACTAGAAACAGGTTATCCACTATAACAAATAGTGATCTAGTTCATAATATATCATTCATCACATATGAATAAAATCTTCCATGTTGAGACCTAAAGAGATCATAATAAAGAATTTTCCTACATGTTTAAATATATCTTGTTCGGAATTATGTGCAAAGTAAAGCTACTTGTGAATGCACTCACTGATAGAGTACTTAATGAACAG
Organism: Anser cygnoides; assembly: GCF_040182565.1. NCBI lineage: Eukaryota > Metazoa > Chordata > Aves > Anseriformes > Anatidae > Anser > Anser cygnoides. Next base: position 19,473,111 of record NC_089883.1, on the reverse strand, counting down.
CTCAACATACTGAGTAGAAAGATGATGCTGTGTGATGCTTAGTTATTTTCCTGCTAAGTATAAAGTTACTTTTCCAAGAAATACCAGGATAAGTTTTCATAAGTTTGTATTAAGAATAACTTCCATAGAGCTAATATTTTCTAGTATAAAAAGCATATAGTATATACAGAAGAAACACAGAAAAGACTATGGTTTTACCTAGCCTTGATCAGTATGTCTGCACACTTATAAGAGCTCTTTAATTTTTTTCTATACTTTGTTATTCTAAACAATTTTTCTTTCACCAGAAGAAATAAAAATCAAACTGGAAGAAATTTTGCAAAAGCAAGATGGGCCAGGGCTATTCAGAAGGTAAGAGCTCTTCTTAAAACTACTGTTGTATTACTGTAATGTAAAGAATTTTCTCAGGTGGAGGAAGAACTTAGTATAAGATTTCTTCATTGTGTAAGTTGTTATTAGTTACAGCAGAATCCGAGGTTGTGATTGCTGACTTTCCAATAGAGCCAGTTCCTTCCACTAGTTCTTAAAAATCCACATGGTTCCTGCCCCTCAGGTGGTTGTTGTTTTTTTTTCCTGAAACAGAAAAAAGTGAGATTTTGAAACTTTCTTTAGATGTGTGAGAAATTATTGTAGTTAGGCCATTTTATCTTCATTACATATTAATCCAGAAATTGTAACTTCAGACATCTAGTTGTTTTGGAAGGATTTGGTTGCTTTGAAAGAATCATAGAATGGTTTGGGTTGGAAGGAATCTTAAGACCATCTAGTTCCAGCACCCCTGCCATGGGCAGGGACACCTTCCACCGGACCAGGTTGCTCAAAGCCCCATCCAGCCTGGCCTTGAATATTTATAAGGTTCTTCTTAGGCATCCACATGCCACTTCTAAGGCATCCACAGCTTCTCTGAGCAACCTGTTTCAGTGCTTCACCACCCTCATAGTAAATACAGTAGTATTTTTATTTCCAGTTTGCAAATATTAAAAGGCAATATCTGCATGCCTCAGTGGCTTAGGTTGTAGGTTATTGTTGTGGTTTAACCTGGCTGGCAGCTAAACACCACACAGCCGTTTGCTCACCCTCCCCCCTCCCTCTCTGGGATGGGGGAGAGAAATGGGAAAGTGAAGCCTGTGAGCTGAGATAAAGACAGTTTATTAAGACAGGAATATAATAATAACAATAATAATAATAGTGATAATGATAATAGTATTAATAATAATGTGCAAGAAACAAGTGATGCACAATGCAATTGCTCACCACCCGCTGACCGATGCCCAGCCTATCCCCGAGCAGCCGGCCCCCCACCCTGGCTAGCCACCCCTATATATTGTTTAGCATGACGTCAGATGGTATGGAATACCCCTTTGGCCAGTTTGGGTCAGCTGTCCTGGGTCTGTCCCCTCCCAGCTCCTGCTGCACCCCCAGCCTGCTCGCTGGCAGGACAGAGCGAGAAGCTGAAAAGTCCTTGGCCTGGTGTAAACACTGCTCTGCAACGATTAAAACATCAGCATGTTATCAGCGCTCTTCTCATCCTAATCCAAAACATAGCACCCTACCAGCTACTATGAGGAAAATTAACTCTGTCCTAACTGGAACCAGGACAGTTATGTTGGTCTTTTTGTCTTTGTCTTTTCATCCTGAAGATAAACAAATTTTTGGAAACAATGAACTTGTGTCATCCCTGTGTATGGCAGTTATAGTACAGCCCAGAGAGACGTGTCCAGAAGCCTATTTTCTCTGGTGCCTGAATCCAATTCATATTTTCAAAACACCAATGATGCTTTTTAAATTCTGGTTAATCTTCTTAGTGAAGTAGTGCCTATTTGACTAGTGGCCACTACACCACTGCCAGTCAATGCTAGCTTCAAAACCAATGAGCTAGAGGTTGGTGTGTTCTCTAGTCATTGAAAGAGTATGTCAGACTTATTAGTAACCGTCAAACAAAATTGTAAATAGACTTACTTAATATATTTGTGTGTTTCATAGGCTTTTACTGTTGTGTGTTCTTCTCTCAAATTGAGGCAATACATCTGTATCATAGCCAACTGGTTAGATTACTATCATCCACATCATCTGGGATTTAAATTTTTAGAATCTTTAGATTTAATTAATTAGTTCAAAAAACACACTTTCAGTGGAGAACCAAAACCAATACTGTTTGTCTGTCTTTTGTGTACCACTATACCTTGTTTTTTCCTTCTCAATGTATTTTATGTCAGATGAGATTACAAACTGAATGGAACATTGTTTTTGCATTGATATAGTACCTACAGCATATATTTAAAAAGAAAAAAAAAAAGAAAAAAATCTTGGAATTTCCAATGTTTTTATGTGAGAAACAAAATAAAAAGATAAGGATTACTGAGAGGAGATGACCTAGATTGCAAATTTCTGAAGCTGTCACTACACTTCCTTTTTATTGGCATGTTATTTTTTTTCTTTGTTTAAATTCTAATTGTGCTTTAGTCCATGTCAATTTAGAGTAATTGATACGACATTAAGTGCAAGTGTTTGCTCAGAAAATCTGAGTCATGAAGGATAAATCTCTACCAATGCTTAATTAAAATAAGATTTCCACTTGCAAGTGTTTTCGTGGCTAAAAAAAAGGCCATCACAAGAAAGTTAAAGAATATACGTAGCACAAGAAGATCAGAAAACTAAACAATTCTAATGTGTTTTACAGACAGTATAATATTTACAAAGAAAATGAGTAATTTTCATGATAAAATGAATGAGAAAAATGAGTAATTCATCACAGAAAGTAACGTCTGTATGTAGGTGTACTGTAAGATCCTGCTTCCCCAAGAAAGGAACTGTCCTTGTCTATAAGGAATTGGGAAAAGAAATATTGACCTTCAGGAAGGTTCAACTGCAAGGAAGGTTCTTAGGCATTGGAGCAGGCTGTAGGATATCCATCACTGGAGGCTTTTAAGAGCAGAGGAGTTAAAGCAATAGCTATATATATATATATATAATTTTTTTCCACTGTTCTTGGTTGTTTAAGGGAGTAGGTTTAACTTAGAATAGAGATGAGTGTGTGTGGGGAGATTTCTCGTGTGGATGGTCTTTAAAACAGACGACTACACAATATCTGCCCATAACAGAGAAATTGGAGTGCTGCAGCTTCAGTTATCTCTTCCTAAATACAATAAACATGAACTGTTACTGCACTGGAAAATACATAGGTGGCTTATTAGCAACTCTCTGGACAGCAAAGTGCCATTTGAAGGACCTGAAGTTCCAGAAAGAACATATGGGATGTGTGCTTTTAATGTTAGTCTATGGAATTAAGAGATTAAGTTAGGCAGTTCTGATTAAATATGAGATGACAGCCAGTAGTTCACCACAGGGATGGCAGCTAATGAATATTTACTTAAATATTGACCAGAAAGGAAAAGTGCCAAGCTTTTGCTCTGGAGAATGTCTCTTTTTATATTTAAAAAAAAAAAAAAAAAAAAAAAACAACTTGCCACAGTGTCTGCTTGCAATAGCTAAGGTTTCTTGGAATCTTTTAGGATGTGAGAACGCTAAGATAAAAGTATGAGGGAAATCACTTCTATATATGGGAGGGGACAGAATTTAAGCATTTGAGGAAAAGTTGTACGTGAGGAATAAGTTGTGTTTTAAAAGACACTGCAGGACCAGATAGGGACCTTTAACTGTAGCTTTGCATCTTGATTAAAAACAAAAAAGAATTTCTAGAATCCAACTCCTGTTTTTTCAGTTTCATGTTTACTGTATCATCAGGGACAATGAACAGGTTGGGTTTTTTTGTTTGTTTGTTTTTTGTTTCCCCTCAATTTTCTAACAGAATTGAAATCAGAGCTATTAAGTACTGGTAATAATTATGAGAGGATGGGTTTAGAGTGTGTGGTTGGTTTTTTTTTTTTTTTTGGCTCAGTGTCAACCTTAAATACAATCAAATACATTCTCCCTTTTCTTCTTTCCCACTTACACACCATAGTGTATGTCATTTTGATCTTATCTTTAACTACTAACCCTATCTATTCTAGAGACTTTTTTGCTTCTTGAATAAATGTCACTTCCTGAGATGGATTTATATATATATATGTTTTGTTTTTTGTTTTTTTTTACAAAAAAAAATGAGGCTAATTGACTTTGAAGGCTAACATTAAACAGAAACCTACTTGTAATAAGTTATCCCTTGTACCCTTCCACGACTGTGTTTGGTATAGGAAAGACGGTGAGATAGCGGCACCATATTAATTGGCTTATAACTGGAGATGATTTTAAAAAAAAAAAAAAGCAGTGGCATGGATTAGCCTAGATGTATCTTCCTTACGTGTCTTATTTCTTAGTTTGTAGAATGAGCGTAGTATATCTAAATGTCAATATTTATACCATTAAAAATATTTGGTGTGTGTTCCAATACTAACAAAAGATGATAGATAATTCAGTATTCACTGTGTGTTGCTTTTACGCTGTTCTTTGTGATTCAAGGTTGTGTTATCCACATGATAGACACAGTAGTGGTGTTCAGTATGTGAATACTCACTAACAGAAGTTATCTGTAGCTTAGTTTTGTCAGCATTATTGATTTACTGTCTTGTTCAGAAAAAAAACAAACTTGACAAACTAATGCTAAAGCGAATATTACATAGTGATAGCAATGGGAATTTTGGACTGGGTAAGTAGAAATCCTTCTCTGCTTAGGAGCTATGCTGCTGTGAGATTAATGAAAAGATTCCCTTTAAAAGATTTCAACATGTCCAAAGAAACTTCAAAGTTTTCAAAAATCTTTCAGTTGAACAATTTTGTGTCCCTGTATTCCAAGTAGTGATTGACATGCAAGTGTCTTCAAGTGTAAATAAACAAATATTTCCTTTTTTAAATTGATAATAATAAATATCTGTATCCCTACTCAATTAAAACGTAATTATAGTGTTCAAGTGACAATCAGCATATTGATTGGGCTAAATGACTATCAGCAAACAAGATGCATTTCTTCATAACTTTCATGAATTTATTCCAGAGGTGAAATATTTAAACAGTGACAAATGAACTGACAATATGAATACAAAGAAATGTTTAACTGCATTTTCTTTTCAATCAAGTGAATTTAGTATCAGTGCAAGTTTGCCCATTTAAAGATATTTTGGCAATGGTTTAGAATATTAATTGACATTATGAAGCAGTTCAAAATGTCAAAGTAGTTGAAGGACTTTATTGGATGTATTCCTTTCATGAATCATTCTTGATTTTATTATTGTCTGAAGATTATTGAATGGCTACATCAAGTAGTTTGCCTTCTGGAAAAAATGATCTTGAATATCTTGTCTGAACTTTTTGACTGTACTTGAAGGTAAAAGGGGCAACATGAAAAGATTGGACTAACAGTTCTGAGATCACTTAATGGCTGTCCTTTAGTCTTTCAAGAAGTGTTGTTTGGAAAGCTTGCTTTGACGAAAGGCCATTCGCTGATCAGTGAATCAGCAGTACAAAACTGAGTTGTTTAGGTTTAGCTACTGAACCCACAACAAGGAGTACAATGTTTGCAGATAACAATTATTTCCTCTAAGAGTTCATGTGAAATTGATTAATCTTTATTCCAAGATAAATTCAATCAGCACAGAAAAGCTGTATGATATTTATCAAACTGGTACCTTTTGGCCTGTTGATAAGACCTCATTGACAAATGCATTCAAGCGCATAAAAGTAAGGAAATCTGGCCTTCCATGCTCAGTGTTAACTCTCAAGGAGTGAAAGTAAAGATTGCACAAGCCTCTTGTGTTTGGTAGTAAAACAAAAGGAAAATCATACATGACTGCAGCCTGCAAGATGTAGGTCTAAGTAGAGTTAATGGATTAGAAATTCAGCTAGTAGGCCAAGATAGCACATATCACATCAGTGAGGTATAAAGGAAGGTCATGGTTAAAAATGAACATAGCAGCTAGATGCATGGAAGTAACTAAGTTTTATGCTGCTCCGTTGGTAGATTGTTTAACATGTTACTAGTAATGTTCTAATTGGACTATGGTTCAAGTGAAAAATTATTCCATTATTTTGTCTTCAATGTCTCATGACTTCTGTGCCAAGATATACACTACTAAAAACAAAACATCAACAACAACAAAAAACACTTTTATGATTTTCTTTTTCCCCTTAAATTGACATGAAATGTAAAAATTGCCTTCCTGAGTTAAATGAAGGTATTAAGAATGATAGACTCCAGGAAAGAACCTTTATGACCTGCTGCACCATCATTTAAGAAATCTGTTAGACAAAGAAAAGGAAGTATTATTTTGCTTTCCTCTTCAAGAATTGAGATACGAATAATAATATAGAGAGTAAGAAACCTAAGATTTCTCTCTTGACTGTCGTAAAAGAACATCAACAAACAAGATGGTTTGTAACCATCCTGTAACATACTCTATTCCAGAATTAAACTTCAATTTTCCCTTTTACTTCAAAGTTCAGAGAGACCATTGTAACATTCTTTACCTTCCCCCATTTCAATATCTATTTCCAGCAACCTGTTACAGTGATGTGTAGAGTGTCTTTGGACCCATGTTAAATTATTTATTACTGGTTTTGTTGATAGTCTATGGCTAAATCAATATGCTACAGAATTATATAGCTCCTAGAGCATATTTGTAACTGAATTATAGAGGATTTTGTGAATATTTGAGGTGATGCTTGAAAGACTATGAAATGCAACAGGGTTCTCCGAGAAAATTTAGAAGTGAGAATGTGTACTTCACATAAAACAGGAAAAATAAGCCAGTTGGTATCAATCAATTGTCATTCCAGAATACTGTTCTGTGGAAGCAAAAGATGTCTTTTTGAATGCAGTAAAGGTAATAAAGATGAATAGGTAGGATGGATAAAGGCAAGAATCCATTAAGTTGTGGAGAGTTGGAGTTAATGATAAGAATTGAAAGAGTACTTCTTGTAATAGCAAGAAAGGAAAAGTCACGCTGTGAGAGGGGAGAGGTACTGGGATGCCAGCAACTGGGCACAAATTGGGATCTCCCCCAGCAGTGGGAGATAGAAAAAAGCACTGTCCAATTGAGAAAGGAGCACTGATGAAGACCTGGCAGAAGGAATGATACTAATGGAAAGCTAATAGAAGTTATTGATAGGATCTAAGCAGGGGCTAGAGAGAGAAGGCTTGGGGAAAAAATATCCAGGGGAGCAAATCACTATGCTTCCAGGTTTGTTATAAATGATATATCCCTTTGCTCTGTCAGTCCTAGCACTGTAAGAGGATTGTTGCAAATATTCAGCTTTTAGAGTCATTTCAGCACCTGCTTTAGAGTTCCTGTCTCACCGTTACAGAATTTTCTGGTGATCTACCCTCTTGCCATCTACCCACCTTACCCATTTTCAAATTAGTGAGGTTGGCCATTTGTTTTCAATTCACTACCAAATAAATTTTTCTTTGACGGTTTGGTGGTTCGCACTCTTAATTAGTGTCATTGGTATGGCTGTTAAGTATATACTTGAATTTATGACTGAGGGCTGTGTGGAATGGAGATACTGAAAATTTCCCCCTCTAGGTTACTTTTGTTCCAAAGAGCTTTTCCCTGTGTAAAGGGACTCTACAGGCAGGATAAATATAACTTGAGTGCAAAGCAACTATTTATTTCTTAAAGTGAACAAGAGAAAGTTAGGATTGATAACTTACTAGGCTAATCACAAATATGTGCATCATCCCAATAAGACTGGGTGTTTCTGTTCTGTTTTCTTATTCCACTGGGCCAGCAAAGTGGGGAAGGATCTCTCCGCTGCTCCTTGCAATGGACTGATCCTTGCTGATATTGTATTGCCATCTTCAGATTCTCTTTCCTTCTCTTCTTCTTATTTGAGTCATCCCACAACTTCCCTTCTCTTCTCATCCTGCTCACACTTTAATTACAGCTATCTCAGTAAAACTCAACCAAGGGTATTAGCGTGTACTGTACACTAGCATGTACGAGATCTTGCATCAAAGAAACTCAAACTCCTTGGCTGAAGGCAACAATCAGTTCCTCAGCTGGGACCAGGATGCATGCGTTGATAGAGCAGAGAAATGGAAAGTCTAATGCATGTAGTTTGATCTGTGGCAGTGTTTGCTTATAATACAGGTTGTTTTATCTGGAACCAAGTCGTAAAGAATCAACAGAAATAAATTACTTGTAAGAGGAAATAATAAAAATTGACTTGTATAATGGGGCGACGAGAAAAAGCAAACAAGTTTATTACTCTGAGTTCATTATGCTTTTATGTCTGTAGCACCAATAATAAGTTTATATCCGATTTTAAGAGAGCAAAAATAAGTAATTGCACAATGCATTAGTTAATATATTTTCCTTTCTGAAATCAGAGCCAACTTCTGTTTAAATTGTCCAAAAGCTGTTATGTTTTTAAAATTGTGTGTTCTCTATTGATTTTAAAACCTTCTAGCTGCTTTTACATCACTTTATGGAATTTAAAACGCATAATTTTATAAACCTAACAATAAGTTTAAAGAAGTTGTGTTTGGAGAAGATTTAGTGTAAATAAGAAATGGTATGAACCTCCATAAGTTCAAAAAAAAAATATCCAAAATACTTCCTAGTCATCTTGAAGTATAAATATAAAAACAACTTACAGGTGGATCCTATGCACTTATGAAATGTCAAGATTTTCATGTCATGAACAGTTATTTTCTCTTTTCTCAGTATAAAGGCTTCTTTCTAGAAAAAACAGTGAGGTTTACCGTAAAGAAAATAATCATGGTGTGGGAGAAGAATGTCTTTAAAACTCTGTATGTGCTTCCAAAAAAAAAAAAAAAATGGTGTGGGAGTGCTCTATTCTATACATTCCTTTACGTTTTTAATAAATTAGAAATTCTGCTAAGCATTGCAGGCATGACAATTTTCCATAGGCTAAACCAAAACGAAGTAAAAGTAGCGTGATCACCTCTGGTAGCTGTGTGGCTGTCGTAGACCACGTCCGCAGGCGATTTGAAATCGCCAGCGTCCCGACAACTGCGGGCAGCAGCGCGCCCCGCTCGGCGGGCCCGGGGCCGTCGAGCTGCCAGCAGGGGGGGCGCTGGGAGCGCACGGCCGCTGTCGTCGCCCCGCCTGCCGCAGCCGAGTCCGCGCCGGCTGCTTGCAGAGACGCCCCCATACACACCCCGGGGGAGCAGTTGTTGCGCATCCCTGCGGCTGCAAGCAGACCGCGTGATTTCACTCCAACTGACTGCAGAAACTGCCTTTCTATTCTTCCCAGCTGTTTTTCTTCTTCTAATCTGGAAGAAATAATCCAATCTCTGACTAGGTTTAGAATAGGTGATTTAAGAATTGATTGATTGGTTTTATTTATTTTTAATTGATCAATTTAAGAACTGACACACTTACTGCCTTTTTGTAATGAAAGGGAAGGAATATTGGTCTGCTAATAAGACTAGAGAGGTGGAAGATGGCACAGAGAGAGCTTAATTCTGTGGCAGCTTTTCCAAATTTCAGGCTGAGATTCATCACAAAATTTAAATTGCTTCTAATCAGTTTATAAAAATCACCATTTCTGTCTAAGTATTCAGCAATAGAAACAGTCAATTAATATCCTAAAGAAGTTATTTACCACTGGTTTTATTACCTAGAATTAGTAATGGAAATCTCTGGAAATATTTTCACTTGACAAGCTATTATTCCTAAGCAATATATACAAACAATTGTTTTCTTTCTACAGATGCTGAAACTTAAGAAAAATAATAATGTGTGTGTGTGTGTGTAAAAATGCATCTGTACAGGCAAAGCTGTTGTCCCATTTTCAGAATGTAATTGGTTTCTAAATATAAAATTACTTTGTATGAGATTATTACACTATATTTCAGATGGATTTGTTTTCCATATTGAGCTTGATATCCTAAGGTGTATTTTAGCCTATAGAATGAAATACATACTGGTATAGTTTAGGTGCAGATGGACTCAAAATTTTATAAGCTGAGTTCTAAGATAGTTTGAAAAGATAAGTAAATTTGGGAAAGTTTTAACTACTTTGAAATTACTGAATTCGTTTTTCCCCTACAGAAGAGCGTTAGAGTTTAAACTACTTAATCAGGATCAAAGGGTACTACTACGTGTGTTCTCACATGCAACAATATTTCTCTGAATAATAATCCTTATAAGTGAGAGAAATTATTAGATGCATTGCAGCTGTGGTTTCAGCTTTTTATTCATTTCTAGTAGTTTTGTTATTTATTTATTTCAAAGCTATCCAGTCAAAAAAACAGAAGGAAAAGTCTGACTCTTTTTAGAAAAGATGAGAAAGATCATAGTCACTGTCTGTCCTGAAGCTTGTTGGGGAGATTTGTTTTGTCTTGGAGCTGTGAAGGTGCATGGAAGTATTCCTCTTGATTAGTAGTCTGAGTTCCATGCAGGTTAGCAGTGACTAAAGTAGTAGTCATTTGTTTAAGGTATGTTAGTAGTTTTGATCAATTTCTCTTTCAGTAGTTGTCCATATTATAGTTATCTTGGAACGGAGCTAATTACCTTTCTTTTACATCTTCAGATTGTACAACTTCATCTTGCATGTACAGTGAGTACTATGAGATACAGCCTTCTCAGGGTTAGCGGTCATGGCAGCAAGTCTGCAGTTCAATAAACATTTGGACAATGCTCTTAGACGTGTTTTAATTTTTAGGTATTTCTGTGTGGAGCCAGGAACTCTGTTCTTTGCAGATTCCTTCCAGCTCAGGGTATCCTGTTCTGTTCTATGAGTTAGTGTTTTTTATGACCTCTCTCCCCCATGTACATGTGCCTGGAGCTTCATTGCATTCTTTTTATTCAAATGCAACTTCATTGGCACTATTTGCTTTATACCAAGAACACTTGACCACTGACAGATGGCTGCCTAGAAGAATCGTTGCTGATTGTCATGGTCACCTAATACTTGAAATAGGCATACAGAATAGATGTATGTGAAGGCTGTTAGATGCCACTGGGATTTATTTTTTGTTTGTGGCTTTTGGTTTTGGATGGGGGTTGTGTTTGGGTTTGGTGCGTTACAGATTTTCTCCATGTGTGAGTTGGCAAGATAAAGTAGTTGCTGCTATTATTAAGATACCGGGATTGGCTAGAATTCTGTAAGAGAAATCACAGCATCTGTATATAGACTGTATTTGTATTGTTAATTATACAAGTGGCAGTTATATTTTTAATGCTATCCGTGAAGTAAATTAAATCAGTGTCAGCCCTTAAAGGTGTGTTTAATAAAGATGACTTTATCAACACATGGGGATCATGGCAAGTAACCACAAAAATGCAAATGACCCATGTGTCCAAATTGCTCCTTTGTGTTAGTTTATTGAAGGTGGTATGGATGTTCTTTCAAGAACAGTAGCTTCATTCCAGTCATTAACATGGAGGTATCTGCGCAACCAGAACTGTGAGAACATACATACACTTATTTTAGGTACTATATAGAATGAAAATCTCTGCTTGTATATTTACTTCAAAAAGTTCTTAAAATCATATCTCTGTGTGGATCATGTGAACAGACATATAAAATAGTTTTCTTGTGAAGATGAATTTGGGTAAATCTGGTTGCAGGTAATCAAGATGTATGTTAACTACAATTAGTTTCTTGATTGGTCCAGATCACTGCAAGAAAAATCAGCATTTTGCTGTTTTTTGCAAGTTCTGTATGTAAGTTTATATCCAGGGTAGATAAATCATAATTTAGTTCTGAAGGTCTTTGGTGTTTTTCTTCATTTTTTCCTTTGTATATGTACATTTCACCTGATATTTATATATATCAATATAAAAACAATTAAAAGATAAATTTTGCAGAACAAAATTCCTTGCTCTCAAATGGGCTCTCAAATAAGTGGCTTTAAATTAAACCATTCAACACCTGAAAACATTCCAGTTTAGTATAAAAAGGGTCAATACATAGCAACTTGCTTGAAAATGACAACACTAAATGTTATGAGTAATGCTATTTGTAAACAATTTTTATTAAATGAAAAAAATCTATTTTTGCAAAAGTTTCCCAGTTTTTACCATTTTTACTGTCTGTAGTCTCAAAACCATTTGCTTAATCTTCACAGAAACACAGTTAATTTGTCATAAGCATATATCGACAGTTGGTAGCCATGATTGATTAGGCTGCCTGATTCTTTTATTTTTTATATATTTTGCATCCTTAATGAGCAGTCTTGTTGATTTTTGAGAGGCATTATTATTACATCTCATGTAATTAGGTGTATATCACTGAATATATCAGTAGAATATTTTATATTGTGCATTTATAAGTTTTATTGCATTTTTGTTGGCATGCAACGTGGTAGATTTGAAACATCATTTTGTATAAGTTTAGTTAGAATACTAACTAATTACTATAGGCTAAAAATTACAATAAAATGTGAATAATAAAACATTCATCTACTTCTTAACTATAAGTCTAATTAAAAGGAGTATTTATAGGTTCCATTCATTTCAACAAAAGATAATAATGGTGCATAATTATTTTTATAATGATATACAAAAAAATCCCAATTACTGGATATAAGTGATTATATTCTAGAATTGTTCCATGTGTAAATTGTACTTAAAAAGCATTGTGTTCCAAGATCCCATTGCTAATAATAATACGATTGCAGAAAGTGAAAGCTACAACCAGTAGAGCTTTAAATAACTATTACTAGAAATTGTTAAATACTTTTAACCACTATCTTTCAATTTTACTCAAGGTATCCTTAATGTAATTTAGATGTAAATAACTGAATTCCTAGTTTCTTTGTTACAAATATGACCAGAAATTCTGAAGTTTTATCTTTATGCAGGAATTATACATAATTTTCTAGCAGAAAACTTTGTATTTTATGTGGCATTTCAGTGTTGCTCTCTCTCAAGTTTTAAGTGGTAATAGTATAGCTGCGGTTGTATGCATGTACATATGTTTTGTAAAACTTTTACACTTGCATTATATGTATGCATCTTTGCACGAACGGTTTTATATAGGATCATTCTGAATGTATTTCTATAGTTCTTCATGTGCCAGAGTTTTGAATACATCTTTAATATGTTGAATGTGGCCTTACACACATGCTATTAAGTCAGATAACATTTGAAAGAACACCCAATATATTCTGTACAGGGTAATGATTTACTTCTTGCATGCACAATAATAATCTGTTCCGCTCTTTGAATCCAAATAAACAAATGACCGAGTCCTACTCTGTAGGTATTAACTGAGAGCATACGAAATACACTGTATGGAAAAGAAAGAAGTGATGTACTGCTTGCTATCTGGAGCATCCTTAAATAAACATGGAATGTTAATTGTTAGGAACCTGTTTAGCAGATTCATTAAAAAAAAAAAAACAATAATCAACTGCTGGTGAAAGCCCCACTGAAAGAAAAAAAATATACAATTGTTTCTCTTGGTGTCATGTCAAACTGATAAATAAAAGGCTAGGTGAAACATGGCCTTACCAACCAACAGCTACTATCTCTCCCTGTTATCCTGGTGGACAGTGGTGCACCTGCTAGCTCTCACGAAGCACTACATGTGTTGTTTCTATGAGCAAGGGCTCTCAATAAGCCTATTTTACTCCATCTGTGAAGCAGAGGGGCTGCCTTCCACGCAAGAGGGCTGTGGCTATTGCAGCGAACACTGCATTCAGAAACAGTGTCAGAAGAAAACAGCAATGGGTGAAGCTACCAGCACATAAAACACCGGGAAGATTGCTGTTCTCTCCTGTTGATGTTGTACCTGACCAGGAGTAAGATGCTGACTCCCATTTTGCTGTTATAGTGGAGAAATAAATCTGAGATGCAGAATGAATACAATTACTCCTAGCTGTTACCACAAGTTGTAGGAGGGTGGAAAAAAAAACACCAGGAAGGGGGGCTAGTGGAGAAAGCATTTAATGCTGCCTAGGGAATATGATGGAATTTTGAACAGATATTGTTGCGGACTGACAGCATGCCTGATTGCACTTGAGTTGAATCACTGAGAAGCAGCCTCATGTTGTATTGCACCGTTTTTAAGGCTGAAGGAAGAATGAGAAAATAGCAATGGAGTTGTGCACAGTATTTCTTCATAAAAGGAAAATAATATAAAGATGGTGGTATGTAATCTGCTTTTTTTTCTTTGTAAAGAAGAATTTAATCCAGGTATGTATCGTCTTCATATTTTTGTATCTAGCCTGCATACGTTTTTCTGTTTCCTTTGTTTCCTTTCCTTATTTTCATTCCGAGTGTACCTCCCGCTGTTCTAGCTAACGCAGTGCAACGATTTGTAACTGATTTTCTTTCTAATGCTGCAATGTTGATGAAACTGCCAGATCAAACAGACTTAAGAATCAACACTTCTTTTTTAAAAAGTGTGTGTGTGAAGGGGGGAGGGGGGGGTGTATTTTGTAATGTTGGTAAGTTCACAGTGTCAAGTAAGGCAGCATAGTATTCAATTTCACAATGAGTTGGAACATTTTAAGTTATATAAAAAGGTAAGTTAAATAATTCAGATATGGATACATGGTGAAAATGTGTCTTACTTATCAGTCAGTATTCCTAGTTGATCATAAGATTAGTAATAAATTGAGCTTTACGGATGCTTATTTATTCCTGGGTCTTGATTAATCTTGAAGATGAACGCCCTGCAGCTTTGCTTTGAAGAAATGGCTTGCTTAGAATAAACGCTTGATTCTGTTCCAAAACTAAACCTATTTGTTAGAATACCTTCTCTTATGCACCCCCCCCAATCCATAGCCTAAGAAAACACAAAGGTATTTAATAGTTTTTTGTACATCCTTTAATTACACATTAGTGTTCTGTCTTCTGCAGTTCCAGAGACCAGGTAATAGTAGCTGAAACTATTTTCTTACTAGGAGACTGATGGTTCATTTTGTATTAAAAGGAAGAAATAGGCAAATATAAAAATGCGATTATATTAATTAACCCTCGACTTTTTTTAGTCCCATACATTTTTTCTAATAGTATTTTCTTTCAATTGATAACCACTTTTATGTAATAAAACTGAAATAGAATGTAAAGGTTGTACTAAGGACGCTATTTTTTGTTTTTTAATGGGCATGTCTAGTGTTAAAAGAAAAAAAAGAGAAAAATAATGTTCACCTGATTGTTTAGTAGTCCTGAAGTCTCTTAAAACATTCTCTTCTTAAACTATTCTGTTGCATTTTTAATTTGGCTGCAGGGCACTTTCAGTAGGATTTTTTATAACGTGTTGATAGAGAAAGGGTTAATATCAGTTCCAGCATCTGAATACTGAAGTTAACCTTTAGCTGACAGGATTTCTAGTGCCTTGAAAGGATTTGCTGGTATTGCACTACTTAATTGCTTTTTTATGTGCAAACTCTGTTGATCATGAAGATGTAACTTTTTCCACAGCAGAGGTGGTACGATGCTTGTATTCTGCATGAATCTGCCAGTGATTACATTATAAAAAAAAAAAAAAGCTTTTATTTAGTGCAATACACAGCTATGATTTAGTAATCTATAGCTAGGAAGTAAAATGAAAATTTGAGGTTACTTTACACATTTGGCTGTTCTAAGATTAGGGCTAATTCTTACCATATTAGCCTTCAATATACTGAGAAAAGTGTTGAGAGAATGCTGTTGAGACTGAAAGCGTTAGACAAAAGTAGTTTAAGGTTAAAACATCTTTTATTCACTGTATATTATTTTTTTAAGGGTCTTATGATAGAGATTGTGGTTAACTGTCATCTCAAAGACATTTCATATGTAAAAAAGCAATGATACAAGATAAATATTGTTTTTGGTGGAATTTTCACAAGCCGCAGACTTGTTTTAAGGTCTTCTGTCACTATACCATCTGCTTGATCCTGCACTGATGCCAGCACAGCATTATCATAATGCCTGTATATGACTGTGGAAATACTTGGGAAGTTGCAGGTGAAGTACTGGGACTCCAGAGTATTGCCAAGCTGGAGGAGAAGACTGATTGATAGCTCAGAGTATTTCCTAATTCATAAAAGTATCAAGGAAGACTGAAAGTTCCAATCTTTCTTTTAAGTGTAGTGTTGTGAAAATGCAGGAAGAATGAAATGATCTCATGAGACAGAATCTAGTATATTACAGTAAAACAGAAATTTTGAATTATAAAAATTCTTTGGCACATAAGAAGGTTCTTGTGAAGGTTCTGTTTTTATCATCATCTGTCTTTCAATTAGGTTCATAGCTCTAAGGTAGAGGTTCTTACTTTTGGGTGGAAATCTAACTATAACTCTATAGCTGTCAGTTGAAGCCAAGAAAAAAAATGTTTATACAGTTTTTGCAGCAAATTTAAAAGTATATTTAATGTCTACTGTGCTTGTCAGTGAAGGTCAGCTCAGCTGACCTCAGTTTGGCAAGCATGGCTCCTGTCTGTGTGTATACTGTAGGGTTACTGTATGATACTATCAACAGTAGTTGTGGTGGTTTGTGCTTGTGGCAATTCTCAAGTGTAAAAAACACAGATAATTGCTACAGTTCACCAAATGAAAGATTCTTTATCAAAAACTATCCATTTCATAATTTTGTGTTTATAAAAATAATTATATTATTAATACATTTCAGAAAATACTTAAAACCTGTTTGATGACAAATGGAAGGTACATGGTTTAACAGTCACATTAGTTCACAGATCATTTTTGTAAGCATCTTTTTTTTAAAAAAAAAAAAAAATTCCCCAAAAATACGAAACAAAAACACCTCAAGGCTGTTTAAAATAATCTCTTACATAGATTGACTTAGTGTAAACATGGTCCAAATCTCCATGGCAGTCTCTGTCCAGATGGAATCTAATTCAGGGTAGAGAATTGCCCATCCCAGGGCTCAGGCCAGATCAATTAGAGGATTAAAATTCTATACCTGTGAAGAAGCGGAGGGATTTTATTATTATTATTATTATTTTGATGTAATAATTACAGATTGTTAGTATTGTACGAGACTTTGAATGTACATTCAGTATACTGTAAGCATATATATATATGTATATATCTGCATATGTGTTAAGCTTTACCGTAAATTAAATCTCTTTGGCTTTCAGGGTATAATGCTGCAAAGAAAAACTTCTAATCAAAAATACAGGCAAATCTAATGAGAGACCTGACACTTGGTGAAATCCATGTTGATGCTTTCTCTTTTTCAAAAATATTAAGTTGTTCTGATTATTCTGAATACTGTACAGTAAATCTTTTGTATATTTGAGGTAATGTGAAATAACATTCATGTGATATTCTAACTCACTGAAGCTAATATGCCTTGTACTGAGTTGGTAATACAATTATCCTCATATTCTTACTAAATAACATCTTTATCTTGAGGTTTTCTATTCCTTCTGTAGATCGCATTTAAATAGGAACAAGTTATTAAGTGGAATTGTCTGTAATTCTTAGCACCTTTTGAGGTGAGAGTATTGACTAAAAGCAAGTTCATGTAGGACAACATAATGTTGTACATACAGCTGTGAGAAGGGGAAAGAAGATTCTCAGGGTCACTATTGTTTTTTGTCTTTTTATACTACATTGTCTTTTTTTTTAAGTTGGAGTAACAACTAGAAGCATAAAAGAAAAGTTTGTACAATTAACCGGATAATATTGAAGCTGTGTTCCAAATCACGTGTAGTCTACTTCTTAACCCTTGTGTGCATTATACATAAATATTCAACTACGCTATCCTAAACTATCTTCTGCTCCAAATGAAGAGCACATTTTAACTTTAGGAATCTGTTCATTAACTTTTTACATTTAAATATCAATTACCATATTGCATTAATCCCTTCTTTTTGTTTGCAGACTTAGTTAAGGTCATTTTCTTGTCCTTTAAGGATGAATTGCTTCAAATGTGATTTTTATGTTTGCAATATAAATACTATACCACAAATTTGTTCCTAGAGAAAGAAATAGTGTTCTAAATGTCTTCAACAATTATGTTAGCAGTTCATAAATAATTTGTTGGCAACTTTAACCTTACAGTTACTGTAAGATTACTTCTCAGAGAAATGCAAATATGAATTTACACAAGGTATGGAGAACAGTTTAACTTAACATATGTTTATATATTGAAAAACTAGTGTCTTTTTTTTTTACCAGCTTATTTCTTCAGTAATAGTTGAGCAAAAACATCTTTGAATTTGCAGAAAAATCCTTTATTTCCACGTTGTTATCATAGCAGCAGGGAAGCACCAGAGGAGACATCTGTCTCCAAAAAAAATTGCTCATCCTGTCAAGCTGAGAATTTACATTTTCTTCTAAATTGTTCTGATATGCTACTACATATTATGAAGTAGTTTAATTGCTAAATAACTGTTAAACTGCTGAATTAATTCACTAATATGCAAAACTATATTTATTCCTTTTTCAGAAACTGTTGTAATCACAGTAAGCCAAAGTCAGTTTTAAGCATGTGCCATACTTGCATCTATTGTTATCCTTAAAATCTATTATGTTATATAATGAAAGAAGTAATAGCTAGAGTGACCAGTGTCTCGTTGTATGGCTGTTAAATATTTAGATGGGATTCCATAGTCTATTTGACCATATGTATGAGTTCTTCAGAAGGCCTTGTAGGTTTAAAAATAAGCAGGTGGTGTGCTTTTTGGATGGAAGTTTGAAATAGCAGTTTGGTGTTAGTTGTATTGGTAACATGCTCTATAAATAGAAAAGTAACATTTAATGGTGGTTAGATACATTAATACCAGGATCCATAAAGAAATGTCACTTGATAAATAAGCAAATATAGTGAACTTTCCAAATAGTATTAAAGGACAATAGGGCTAGCTTTTCAGCCAAATGGAGAAAGTGCCACTCTTGGCTGTTAATGGTATTAGAACATTAAAAAGTAAATTTCCTAGATTACAAGTAATGTTCATAGAAGGATGCTGTAAAGCTTCAAGCCAAGATATACGGCATATGTCATGACTCCTGTGGCTCCTTTCTGCTACTTTCCTTTCTGCCCCATTAAGACTGATGTTGCCATTAAGATTGATATTGTCCAAGAGTCTATTTTTTTTTTCAGTAGTAGTATAAGAGAATCAAATCTGCATCCAGCTGAAGCATAGATTTAGTGTTCTGATGAATGATTTAGTGCCCATATGAATGATTGATGGGGGGGTGCGGGGGTCTAGGCAAAAGTCTGCTGTTTTACCTGAGAATTTTCTGGAAAAGAGAGTAATTATCCAAAGAGGAAGCAGAACTACTTTGCTGTCATTGTGCTTCTCTTTGCCAGGGTCTGCAGGCATGTCAGTTATATAATGTGCAGTATTAACATCAGTATAATATTATCTTGGGAGATTCACCAATAACACCAATCAAAAATGTCAGTATTTAAGAAGAATACAAAAATAATTTAAGAATATAAAGCAACAAATAATTGTTTCAAATTAATCTTACAAATCATCATCTGAGACAATTATCGGTTTAATGTCATGGTTAGAGTAAATTAATGAAATAATCCAGAGTATAAAAATGTTTATGTAACTTTCACCTAACAGACGTAAATACAGTGATGGAAGTACAGTTATGTGAGGATAACTTTACTCACAGGTGACTAAGACTAGTAAAAGACCATACTTGAAAAATCTGTAGATCTGAATTACAGTTATTCTGTTATTGAATCCTCGTGTTTCTGGTAGTAACTGAATATCTTAACCTCACTTTCTGTGGGTACAAAGAATTGTTTTGTTTGTGTAATGTCTGTAATTAATTCATTTCTGTGAAGCATTTTGCATATATCGAATAGATGTTGCTGCCTATAGGTAGTACTGACTGCTTTGGCAGTATTGCAGAGTGGTATTACTGCAGACAAGGGCTTTTTGGTTTTGTTTTGGTTTCCCCTACTGTCTTGGTGTTATGAAAACAAACTGCCACATGCATCTTTAAAGAGGGAAAATGACCATTAGCATCATCTTCTTCCCTGCCCCCTTCCAATATACACAGGCCCCTTGTAGCTGACTAATAGCGTAAAGGTTAAGCAGAGCTATGGTTCTGCATATTGCTTGCTTTTTGGGGGTGTGGGGGGATGACATTCTGAATCCAAAAATTCAAAGGGTTACCTCTGAATGGAAAAGGGATGCTGCTCTACAGTTTCATTTACTGGAATCCAGCAGAAGGGTCAGCAGTGATCTACCTATTCATTTTAAATAAATTATTTTTGTAAAATGGTGGTTCTGTTTTCTTTTTTTTTTTCCTTTATAAGAGTAGAGGGTTGGACTTCATAAAATGGAAAGAATTAGAACCTATAATCTATAGAATTATAATCCATAATGATAATTTATAATCTGTCTGGTGTTCAGATTCGCGACTATATACACAACTTCTTGCCTTCTTTAAAAAGAAGTTATTTTGTTATTTTTGTTATTTTGACCTTCCCCCTGCCCTTCTTCTACCTGATATATTAGTTTTAGATTTGGGAATAAGATCCTCTATACCTGATGTTTTCAGATCAAGAGTTGTATTTTGACAATGCTTTGTTATTGACAGCATTCTTAAAATCAAACAATTTCCTGTTCACAATCAAGTTGAATGACAAAAGCCTAATGTCAGACCTGCTAAGGGGAAAAAATTGAAGAAAGTGTCATTGTTCTTTTTTTTAACAGAAGGAACCCATTAATGACTTATTTCTAATTTTATACACTTTCCAGTTTCCTGCTCTATAGCCATCTAGCACAGAGTCTGTTACTTTACTGCTGTAAACTAAATATCTGAACTTGAATCCATGTGTTTAGAATGCTTTAACCCATCTGTGGCTATATTATATAAATTAGTTTAATAAGCAAACAGAATAAGAAATAAAAATTATGGTGTCATGCTGGCTCATTAGGAGACCTGGATAAAACCAGAAGATTACTGAGTGATTGCCTGGAGATCTTTCAAACAATTCTTAGTCTTACATGCTTCACAGAAGACTGTTCCTTATTTCTTAGAGTTTTAACCTACACTAGTATGCTTCCATTTTAAATTAGTGTATTAATCTTTACCCAAAACAAAAAAGCAACAAGCTATAATGACTCAAATTTGATTCAACCTGTGGAGAAACAGTTTTGGAAAACCAGTAGTTGACAGAGCAAAGATAAGTTGTAAACTGATCGTATGACTAATATAGCTGAGATCAAATATAACTCGCATGAGAGAACATAAATCTGCTCTATTTAGCAGATCTGTGTGTTTGACAGTACAATTTTTAATTTCCTACAGTGTTGTCAGAAACTGGGTTTAAATGGAGTAATGAATTTGTAGCTATTTATAGTATTTTCAATTATCTCTGAAAAAGAGCATAGGTCAGGCATTGGATAAAAAAAGAAATTATGGATGGCTATGAAAGCAAGATTCTTCTACAAAGGAGTTATTAAACCTTATTTAAAGTGAATAAAATATTCCAGATTCCAATGATAACCTTATTATTTCTAGATGTTTTCTAGCCCAAGAGAATAAACAAGACTTCTAGCTTGTTTATACATTGTTGGTTTGAAATCTTTTCAATGAGAAGAATGTCCAAGTCACCTGAGTGAAGTTGATATAAGAGGCCACTTAAAAACTATGGGTTTTCTGGGAAGAGAAGGCAGGCAGTCTCTTCAAATTTTTGTTCAATAAATGGTTACAAAAATTCAGTTTTATAGCTGAATATTTATCAAGTGTTTCATCTTGAAACATGCCTTTAATAGAGAAAAGTGTTCCAGGGTGGATCCATCCTCTGCTAACAATATGAAAACTAGTCAGCATTGACTCTAGTGAGTGAGAGTTTTGTAATATGCTGAGTTTCTATTTGCATGCCTTGAAAATTGCATGCAGCCGCATTGAGCACTCTTTTCTTCCAAACATTACTTGCTCTTAATTGACTTCTCATACTCTGAATTCAGACAAAGATATTTTTAGCATACATGGATCAGCACAGAATTGGTAATATTTTTTTCTTTCCAGTTTATTTTCCACAGATATTTTACCCCTAATAAAACAGGCAGCAACTTTGGGAAGGATGAAAAATATATTCTTGTGTTTGTTCTTGGTCAGCACCCAGTTTTGTTACAAACTGGAAAAGAAATGTCTGCTTACATCATCTGTTCCAGAACTCCAGTAGCCAACCAGGCTTTTGCCAGCTTTGTTTGGGCTCTGTTAAACTTGGTGCCTTTTGCTTCTGTTGTATGAATGTTACTTGTTTGCTGATATCGACTATAACGTAAGTAATAGTAAGCTCGATGAAGACATTTCTCATAATGAAAAGACCATGCTTTGAGGTGTGTGAGGAGATAATGTTTCGTGCATGACCATGCTGTTTGCAGGCCAGAAGGACAATTCATATCTCTTAGCCCTCTTATGTTACCTCAGAGTAAGTTTTAATGTTCACGTAGCCTGTATCTAAATAAACTTCTTATTCTGCCAAAGAATTTTTAGATGGTTTATAGACTGAATTGGTCATTTTAAGAATTAACTTGTTGGATTTTTCTGAGCTATTTGTCTTGTTTCTACCCTTCAGCTATGAGACTGAATGATATGCTGTCAAAAAAAAAAAAGGCATCCATTTGTCTTTAAAATGTATTAACTATGTTTCATACGGAATAAATGTTTCTGTTACTGAAAATAAGCTTCCAGGTACTTCTTGGAATCTTTTCTTACACTTCTTCAGATCAAATTGTTTTACTGTTGTAATGCCATCTGCTTTTCTTCTAAGACTTGTAAATCATGTTTATTTCTCTTACCTGTTACGTGTATTTTTTTCCTGTGTCCAGAACAACGTAAAACTTAATTTGGGTGAGATTGTTCTATCAGTTGCCATTATCATTATCCATTTATTTTCTGTAGTGTGTTTTTTTTTTTTGGGGGGGGGGGGTGGGGGGTGGATTTACTGTTCGTTTTTTTCCCCCTCACCTTTTTAAAGAACAAAAACCTCAAAGATGCACACTTCAAGTCCTGGCTTACCATGGCATGTATTAGTCTGGTATAAAGACAAGACATTTATTTCTCAAAATATGTCACATGTATACTCCCATATAAGATTAAAAAACAGTAATTAATTCATACAATGCTAGTTCGCACTGAATTCCACCTTGTTCCAAAATATAAAACGAGAGAGACATTTCTACTTTCTATTTTACTAGCTAGGAACAACTTGTTAACCTGACGGTTTTTGCCTACTACTGTACTTCTATGGATCTGAATTGAATTATCATTACTCTGAAAGAAATCAAACAACTTTAATACCAAAACTCAGGGAATCACTGTACTATGTTAATATTTGTGAATGTATCTAATTCTTTTATTTTTAAAAGTATTTGTCCAGAACTACTTTCAGCTTCAATAATTTTAAAAAGTTCTGCTCGGACAAGTATGAGGAAAGTATAAATAAGTACGTCCATTGTAACACAACTAACATAACAGTTAAACACTGTTTGGCAGCAACAGTAACACCATTCCCTCCTTTTTAGACACTTCAAGAAGCCATGCGCAAGAGAGTGAGATTTTACAAGACATACAAAAGACCTTCGGGATTTGGTTTCTAACAAGCAGATGTGGCATTCTTAGTTGCATTTTTGTTGTCTGGTTGGTTGGATGGTTGGTTTTTCCTGTCAAATGCTACCAGAGCATCACTAGTTTACATATCTAGAGTCTCTGTTGATTAAATATTGGCTGATGATCCTGTTGGAGATACAACTATTTGTCTGGAGCAAAAATTGTGTTTTGTGGAAACAGGTTAATATAAATTACACTCTATGGTTTCTGCCCATCTAAAGAGCCTGATCTCATCTTATATATATAAGATTTGCAAAGGAATGTTTACAAAGAAATTGGGAAATAGTGCAAAAAGGAAACAGAGTTGTCAGAGCAAAAAGGATCAAGACTTAACTCAGATTGGACAAACAAAGAATCCAAAATTTTCAAATGCTTTAAAAAGCACTGTTAAAAAGATTGCCAAGTGTCCATCTGCTCACAACTTATCAACTGAAGAAGAGGAAAGTAACAGAGAATTTTCACTTTCCCCAACATTCAGTTACAGAGTTGCTATTGCCAATGGACTGCAAAAGCCTATTTTTGTAACAAACAATAACAATGAAGATATAGTTCAAGATCTGTCTTCAAATAATAGTTCGTATTCTGAATCATTAAGCGAAGTAAGAACTAATAGCAAGAAAAACAAGTATTTATCACACACAATGCCTGTGGGACGCAACAGAAAGAGTTTAAGCAGCCTTGCACCATCTGATGGAAGTTCTGATGGAGAACGCACTTTACACACACTAAAGCTGGGAGCTTTGCGAAAACTAAGGAAATGGAAGAAGAGCCAAGAATGTGTTTCATCAGACTCAGAACTAAGTACATGGAAGAAAACATGGGGTTTAAGAAGTAAATCTCTAGACAGAACTGGTCATCACCAGAAATCAAATACTCTTGAACCTGGCTTCAGTTCAACAGGTTGTATTAGTCAAACCCATGATGTTATGGAAATGATCTTTAAAGAACTTCAGGGAATAAGTCAAATTGAAACTGAACTTTCTGAATTAAGAGGGCATGTAAATGCCCTGAAACAATCAATTGATGAAATTTCTAGTAGTGTGGAAGTGGTACAAAATGAAATTGAACAATTGAGAACTGGATTTGTACAGTCCAGAAGAGAAACTCGAGACATACATGACTACATTAAGCAGATAGGCCATCCGGGAAACAAAGCAAGTCTTAGGTTTCTAAATGTGCCTGAAGAAAGGCTTGAAAAAACTGAAAACATAGTTTACAAAATATTAATAGATAAAATGGGGTTCTCAGAGGCACAAAGCACTATTAAAATTGAGTTTGCCCAAAGACTGGGGCAACAAAGAGACAGTCCAAATGCAAAGCCAAGACCTGTTCTTGTTTACTTTGAGTCATCACAACAGAGAGATTTGATTTTAAAAAAGTCTTATAAACTTAAGGGAAGTGGCATTGGAATTTCTACAGACATTTTTTCCCATGACATAAAAGATAAAAAAGAAAGAGGAATGCCTTCTTCACAGACATATGAGAGTATGGATATGAAGCTTTTAACAATGGAGACAAAAACTAAAATGCATGATTGGGAGTCACCTGACAGTGATAAAGACTTGGAATCGGATATAAACAAGAACAGTTGCGCAAAGTTATCTAAATCAGCACTTCAAATAAAAGCAGGCACGACAAAGGGGAGTACTGAGTCCCCAGATACTAAAGACTTTAATAGAACTGGTGATAATAATACCTTTGCAAACAGAAGAAATTATGATAATCAGTCACCAGAATTTGACAACATGGAAAAGCAACCAAAGGCCTATTATTCAGACATGACTCCTCTATGGCATTTGCAGAATGACTTTGCAACACCAAAACTTAGCCGTTCAGAGTCTGATTTCTCAAAACTGTGTCAGTCCTACTCTGAGGATTTTTCAGAAAATCAGTATTTTAACAGAACGAATGGCAGTTCACTATTGTCTTCCTCAGATCGAGAACTTTGGCAGCGAAGGCAAGAAGATTCTGCCAACTGGCATGGCAGTTCCCAGGAACAGACTTTTGTCCAAGATACCCAACAGGACCCAGAGCAAAATGAAGTAGAGAACACAGAAAATGTTGACAGTGGAGTAAGCAATGGAATAATGTGTGCATCTAGAGACAGAAGCCACTATAGCGATTCTCAGCTTTCTTTACATGATGATCTTTCACCATGGAAAGACTGGAATCAGTTGGAACAAGGGGCAGATTTGGGCCTAGACTCATCCACCCAAGAGGGTTTTGTGTATGACATGAGCAGTCCTTCAGATCAACAGACAGATTTTGGAAAGTGTCAAAGTTCTGATCTCCAGTATGATACTGAAAGCTATGATTTTACCCTTGATGGAACTTCTCCATCATGTCCGGGCCTTGACAGTGAATCACAAAGTCAGTGGACTGGTCAATACGATGATTATCAGGAAACAAATTCTAACTCCTCTTATCAGAATCAAAACAGATTGCCTATGATGTACCGAAGTCAGAGTGAACTACCAAGTGATGATTCAGAAGAAGCACCTCCTAAATCATGGCATAGCCGATTAAGCATAGACCTTTCTGATAAGACTTTCAGCTTTCCTAAATTTGGATCTACACTTCAACGTGCTAAGTCAGCATTAGAAGTAGTGTGGAATAAAAGTACACAAAGTTTAAGTGGGTATGAAGACAGTGGATCATCTTTCATGGGAAGGTTTAGGACTTTATCTCAGTCTACTGCAAATGAATCAAGCACAACACTTGATTCTGATGTTTATGCTGAGCCTTATTACTATAAAGTAGAGTATGAGGAAGACTTAATTGAACCACCCGGTGAGAATGAAACAGACTATGTTGAAGTAATGGAACAAGTCCTTGCTAAACTAGAAAATAGAACTAATAGTAGTGAAACGAGTGAGCAGGTACAAGAATATGAACTGGGACAGCCTTCATGCAGAACTCCTTATGCAGTACTTCCAGAGGAGCAATATGATGGACAGTTTGACAGTTTAGTCAGTGAAGAGATATTGGAAGTTGAAATTGGCATGGCTGCTCATATAGAAGTAAAGGAAGATGAAAATCAGAATGTCCCAGAGATGTTTACTGAAACTCCAAAGAAGAAAATAATAAGACCGTCATTCAAAGAAGCTGCTTTAAAAGCATACAAGAAACGAATGAATGACTTGGAAGAGAAGATCCTTTCTGGAGGTAATTTTGTTTTATTTTTTTAATATTGTCTTTTAAGCAAAACATTGTTCTCAGGATCAGAAACAGTACCTTAATTTCTGTCTGCTCGTGCTTCCTTTGAATTTGGTGACAAAGTCTGCTTATTTCTGGGTTTGTTCATAGGGTGAAATAGTCCCATGGAAATCAAAAGGCTAAAATTTTACAAGTGTTTTGAAGGAATTTTCTGGGTATGTCTAAATAGAAGTTTACAAGCAATTGTAGTGCTTTGAATTTATTACTTAAAAATTAAATTTTGCAAGACGTAAACACTTATTAAAAAGAACTAAACTGAGTTATTCTTAGTTTCCTTGGTATACTTGTAATCATAAGAGCAATGCAGAATGTTCAGATAGTAGTGTTTCCTTTAACAGTTTCCAAGGCATGATTGATTCTATATTCATCCTGATAAGCAGTGTTCTGCATCCTGTATGCAGCCCATAACTTATTACAGACTTGTGAGAGTGCAAGTCTAAACTGACTTAAATTTTGTCCTTAGCTGTACTGACAATAAGCCTTTAAATGAGTGGTCAGTCCTCAATGTAAATAAATAAATAAATAAATGGGGCAGGGGAAATAGGAAGGTAGTGTAAGGGGTAACATCTATGTATAAGGAGGTGGGGGAAGAAAGAGTTCCCGTATTAGCAGACTTCAAAGCAGGCAATCATATATATATGTTAAAATCTTTAGCAATACACAAAAATAGTGATTTTCAATATTAATCTACGCTGTAATTTTAAAGTAATAAAATTGCTTGTTTTTTTAATTGGGATCACATAATTACCATAGCTAGCCAGATGGTAATTGTCACCTTGCAGATGGTAATTGTCACCTTTACTGAATCTTTGCTTTCTTTATCTACATTGCAAAAATAATCATCAGATACATTCATTTTAAAGATGAAGAATTGTGCCTTTAGCTAAAGAATGTATTAGTAGTAATTAGTGTCCAAATCTTGAGCTACTATGAGGTTTCTTTTGTACATGGACAAGCACTTTTATAATAAACTTATAGTCAAATTGAAAGTGTGTTCCACAAACAATTGTTAATATGATAGTCTGTATTAAATTTTATTTTTATATTCAGATAATGACGCTAGGTTGTAGATTTGTGTTTTGCAGATATATTTCTACAGTGCTGTGTTAGACACTAGATGATATATATATGAAAAATCATCTAGCTATAGCTAGTATTTTCATCGATTTTTCATTAATTTTACGAGGTATTGTGGGGTAGGGGGAACAGCCTTTGTACCTAGTCACTGTTCTACAATAGGAACATAAATATCTGAGGATCTAATCAAAGAAAGCACGCAGGAAAAATGCAAGCTAGTGCATGTTGCTTCAAATATTTGAAGTCTATGTCTTAGTGTATGTTATCAGATAACATACTGTAACTAGAAAATGAAAATTATGAAGTTACATCTCATGTGATCAGTCCTTTTAAATTCCTTTAATCCAGCAGGTAAAAAACATCCTTCAGTCTCTTAGTCCATAGACATTCTTTTTTCTTCTGAACTACTAACACGTTTCTTATACTATAATTGCAGATAAGCCAACCAAAGTCTAGTTTATGAAAGTGCATTGTTAGATGTAGATTACGGGTCATAAAGTGTTTTCATGGTTAGATGATGTCATACTAGGACATCCGCATTCATTTTCAATGAAATAAAGAGAGAAGGGTATACAGTAAAAGGTTAAAGGGAATTTACGTACAAACAGCTACAACGGTACTTCTTAGATTATCCTGACAATGGCATGCATTAATTTTTGAGTAGCAGTTCTGTTTTCTCTTCACACTTTTTTTTTCCACTCAACGCAGGAGGAGATGTGTTCCACATAGATACTCTGCCTCATTAGTCACTAATTGGTTTGTTAAAAGTACCTTCAGGTCCTATAGTATGCCTGGCTATGCTTATTAACAACATAGTTTTCATGTTTTACGTCCAGTGGATGAATGTGATATTTTACCTTTTAATGTCTGCAGGACACCTAAGAATTCTTTAAACTAAAATGTTTAAAACACTCAAAATATTTCTCATAACTGTAGTAATCTACTAAAATAATACATTACTTGAACTCTGCCTTCTGCTGAGTGACATGCAGCATTATTACAGTAAAATCTTTCTTGATTCTGCCTTCAGTGAGCAGGATAGCTTATAGGCTGTCTATTCACAGATGATGGGATCCACAAATGAAATCTCCACCCTAGGAGAGCTCAAAAGCTCTCTGGACATGGTCCTGGGCAAGCTATTTTTCGTTACTCTATTTGAGCAGGTTTGTTAGACAAGTTGACCTTCAGAGGTCCCTTACAACCTCAACTATTTTGTGATTTAAATAATAATAATAAATTTTTGGAACACTTTATATGAAGTCTTCGAAGAAGTACCTCTTAATGTCAGTTTGTCCTCTAAAAGACAACATGTTTAACTTTGGTTTACTATTTGAATTGTAAAGAAATTTTGTTTTGTTATACAAAACATTTTGCAAGATCTTAAGGGAGTTTTACAAAACACACAAACTGTACACTTTGTAGCCTTTAAGTTTTCACACTATGGCCCCCTTCTTTACATGTGGATTCATGCATGTCTAGAGAATACTAAATTTATTAAGCAAATAATAGTTTGGGGTATTATATCTTTGTAATTTGCAGGAGCAATAATATCTTTAAGGAAAAGTGACAAATAGCTGATTTAGATTTTACATTACTCTTTATGAAAGGCTTTCTGACACTTACCACTTTGATTCATAGTCATTTTCTGTCTTATTATCTGTGTATGGAAAAGTGCTTGCTGCAGGTCAAGTTCCCTGAATTCATCTTAATTGTATAACCATAGCATCACCTATTTTTTAGTGAATTGTTTAATCTGTCCGTGTAGGCAGGAAAGGGTAGTAAGCAATCTGGCCAATCAGAGACATGGCCAGATAATACAGTAGTGTTGTTTCTCCAATCTAGTACAAAAGAAAAGTATCAAATGCGGCTATTTTCATTCTAGTAATACATGAGGTAAAGTTATTGAATCTTTGTTACACAAATAATGTATCAGTGTGAAAGAGCCTTGTTGGATAACCTTATTCTCTAGTTGGAAAGAAAAAATATTCTATGGGCTGATTGCTTATGTATTATTTGTTACATCAGGTTTTTGGAGACACACTGGAGTGAGAGTAATAGAATATGTGGATGAGTGGAGATATGACCAATATACAAGTAATCCTTGGATTTAAAATTCTGTAAGGACATAGAGGCATTGTAATGATACATGTATATTAATGGAAAGACTGATGACTTTTATAGAAAAAAATAGAGAAATTTTAGTCAGTGGTTTGCTTCATAATCAAGAAAGACTTTTACCCTCTTATTTATTGTTCCAGTCCTCACTTGTTAATTTCTCTCTTTCTAGATTTTGCCCTATCGGCTTCTTCCATTCCATGCCCATCTTATTCTCCTTATCTTTTGCAGGTGCCTTAGAATAAGTTTCTCTCCTGATGAAACTATCACTCTGGGTAAGCTTCCAGAGGTGCATGCACTCTTGTGAGTTGCTTTTAATGATAATTAAAGACTTCCATCTGTGAAGGATAGTTTACAATCAATAGCTTCATGATCTTGTTGAAGAAGATTTTGCTGATCATTTGGTGACTGAACAGATTTTAAAAATCTTTTGGTCTGGAGTTTCTGCCACAGAGTAACCTGTTTGATTGTCTATGGTTTCAAGATAGCTGAACTCATCTTACTCTATGAATACACACACTCGGTGGCAAGTCAGATTACAGGGGCCAGGTATGGGATCTGTGTTAAACAATGGATGAAAGTTGCTTTCCTTCTTGTTCTATAGGAAGAGATTTGTATTACATTTTGTGGTGTCTGACTGGAGAACAGAACTCTCAGAGACCAGGATCAGTAAAAACATCGTTTTTTATAAGTATGAAGGAGGAAAATGTGATGCTAACTTTTGAAACCAAACCAACCAGTAATGCATTACTGTATGCCCCTTGCAGTGTGTTCATTGTGATCCAGATTAAGGAAAGTTGTCAGCAATATATTACTTACATTATTACTTACATATATTCCAAACTCTGTCTAGTCCCACTATGCTGTTTTGAAACGGATATACTTTGTTATTTTGATTGCATTTTTAGCCACTTTTTTTTTTTCTCTAGCAACTGTTTTCTGGAACTGTACGCATCAGGTTATTTTCTCAAATAGTATAAGCTTTAGAAAATAGTCTAGCCTTGTCTCAAAGTACTGTCTTTTGTTTCTTTTGAATCTTACCTCCATCATGTATTTTTAATATATTTGTGTAGGTACATATATTTATTAGTTAACTATATATAACTATACTTAATTTTATTGTACCATTTTTGTTGTATGAATATGAATCTTAGATTTGGACTTGAAAATATCAGTGCTGTGTTCCAGATGAAAATCAGTTGATCTACAATTGTTCAGTCATTTTATACCCATTCAGGTGGAAACAGTAAAAACAGTTGTCTTGGTCACAGCGCTGCATATTTGTTGGTGGTAATTGTAAGGGAGGAAATAGAAACCTGTTGAAAGATTAGATTTTTTTTAAATATTGAAGAATTTTCCTACAGACAAACTAAATTAGATGTGCTGGGAAGTGGTCTCTAAGCAAGTAGCAATGCTTTTAGAAAGGAATGAAAGGTGGGTGTATGTCCCATCTTATTTCTTGATTGCTTGAGGTAACTGTTGACTGGTTAAAATACAGTTAATTATTTGCGGTTTTTGTATGCTATTCTTACGGAAAAAAAAAATCTTAGGAAGCTGGTGTAGATTGGGTAGGGGAAGGTTGTCTAGTGAGATGGCAGAATTCTGGTTTGGTATATAAAATGCTACAGTAATTAATGATAATAGAACTTGTTTATCAGCATGTTTTATGCCAAAAGGAGATGTTAATTCATTGGTTTACCAGCAAGAACAACTTAATGCAAGTCAATCTTTTTCATACCGCAGTATAAAAACAGTTGTCAATAATGGTAGTTTCTTCCCATTTTACTTAGTCTTCTGTTGCCATAAAAAAAGTAATAGTTTGTAGAGTTTGTAGTCCTCTGAGAAGCCCCCTTTAGAAGGCACAAAGCATAGTTGTGGATGGCTACAAGTTTCCTTCAAGTTTAGCGTCAACTTTATACTAAACAGTGTATTAACAGTGATTTTTTTTTTATTATTTTTTTTAATATATCCTCTTCTCAACATTCTAACATCAGGCATAGACTAAGTGGGAAAAAAATCTTAGTGAATGAATGCAAGTAGTCTTTGTATGATCAAGAAAGAATAGTCCAGACAGGAATATTTTCAGTTAATATTAATAAAAGCTAATAGCAGTACCAAACTCAGGTTTTCTATTTTGTCTCAAAATGTTAAAGAAAAGTAATTAGTGAAGAAAAGAAAATGTTTTGTTTTTATTTTCTACCATATGCCTAATCGATTTATTCCTTTTACCTGGAATGATGAAAAACTGAAGTAACATAAGGGCTGATTGTATGTTCTCTGTGGCTGATATAGTTGATCTAAAAAGAAGTAACCAGAAGTATGAAGTATACAGAGCTGTATTTGGGGACATAACTCAACATAACATAATTCATCATAACATACTTCAACATAACAATTCATCTATTGTTCTCTTCATATGTAAACAATATAAACAGGTAGATTACAGAGACTTTTCAGCAGTATAAATACCCTTTCACATTCTCTTCAGAAGGTGGTGACAGTGGAACAGATGTACTATGTAAACAGGCTTGGTAAGAAATTAATACACTTGCTTTTGATTTGAATAGATTCATTGCACTGAGGAAACGAGATTTATAGCAAGTTATGGAATCTATTCTTTAAAAACCTGTTTAATATCTCTTTCAGAAAATATAACAGTGTTCTTATGGCAGACTGTATTTACTTCTGTAATTACAGGCTTTATGTTTAACTGAAATCCTTGGATTGTAATAATGCATCTCTTTGAAATAAAGGATAGTAACCAAACTGAGGTTGAAAAATGTAGTTTAGCATCATAACCCCTACTGAATCAGTGTGCATTATGTCAGGAAAATATGTGTTGCAATTACACTTAGTCTGGGAATCCAAAAAAAAATTTTGCTAACTTTCTCTTGGATAGCTGTATCTGTTCTTTAACCATCGATAAAACACATAGAACAAACAAACAAAAAACACAAACACACATTCTCAATCAGTAAGGTTTAATATAAATATCTGAATTTCCTTCTTCAATCAAAAAAAAAAGTCTGTTTAGAGGATTAAATTTTTTTGGAAATATAAGCAATTCATTAGAACTGCTAACTTCATTCACCAAAGAAGTGTCTGCTACCCTAATCCTTACAAGTACAGAAAACTATTTAACATTATTTCTATCAACTTTAGAATTTTTGTATTTGAGAACAGATTTAAAATAAATTTTCTAGAGCTGAGAGAGAACCTGAGGATAAATGTCATTTCCAAGGACTTATTTATTCTGATTCTGCTGTGGAAATGAGCACAAATTAAGACTTTATAACCAAGATTAAGAAATAGTTTTTATTTTTGTCTAAAATATTTAAACTTTGTATGTCAATCACTGCATTTTAGAAGCAAAATATCACTGCGTTATTTTATAGAGCAGCTTTGGGATAAGAAGAAACTTGTTAAAACAACTGGTTGAAAAATACCTAGATGTGCATTTTGAAAAATGTAATGTCTTGGAAAACATGAGTTAGCAAATATGCTCAAATTTGTCTCTGATCTATTGGGGAAAGCAGAATATTACAGTAAAGTGCAAAGGTAAAGAGATTCTCTGTTTTGCTGCTGAAGAGTAATTCTAACTACTTTCATGGGACAAATTTTCCCATTATGCACATGAGCCAGGTGATCAGTAGAGCACCTAGACAGCTGTTTCTCCTTGTGCCTAGGAATAGTAGAAAAAACCTGAAGACTTTCCACTTTCATCTGATGTAAAATTATTGCCAAAAGTGATGAAACTTTGTTATCTGTGATATGTGCCTCCTTGATGTGTAGAGAGTATTCTTAAGATGGCTTGCATGAGCAGACATTTTGGTAAATCTGAATATAAAGGCTGAGTTTATTGATAAATATGTATCTCTAGAAAAAAAAAAAGAAAGAAAAAAAGACACATACGGCACTTGTACTTTTATATTGTTAATAAACAGCATTTTTAAGAGTTTTTTTTCCCTGTACTTGCCTTATGTTAAATTCTTATACATTCTACTGAAAATAAACTAATTTTCGTATTAATAACTGGGTAAAGAGAAAGTTTTTCAGGTTTTCAGGTCCATGTCTTCTAGTTGTTTTGCCGATACAGCTGTTCACAAATGTCCTTGATACTATGGTGAAGTGTATGGTGTATAAGTTAAGCATTAAAAACAAACAAAAAAAATGGTTGAACACTAAAACAACTAAGCAAGTAGTAGTAAACAGCAAGCTGCTGACTGATAAGCTGGTAGCTTCTCTGCAGTTGACTTATGAAACTAGTTGGACTTCTTTATGTTACATCACAATCTTGGACATGTGATATACCAGAACATGATTTTGATTCTTCTTGTCTTTGAGAATTGAGTTTTCTTGATCACAGAGACCAAACAGCAGCAAGAGATTTACCAGCGGTATTGCAGATTCATAACCATTGTATGGGTCAAAGTATCACCAATGCAATTGCAGCCTCACCAAAGAAATTGTTGTCCATCAGCTGCACATCTACCAAGATGGAATGAGAAGAGAGACATGATAGTTCTTTTGTGCTCTTGCTGCAGCACTCATTATTCCTAGAAAATAAAATAATAATAATAATAATAAAACCCACCATGTTCATAACATAGTGTTAACGGTTTACTGTAGACAGGAATCCATAACACTGTTTCCTATTTTACACTTTCACATCCGTACCCTTTTCTTGTCATATTTTTCTTTCGTCTTTTTTATAGTGCACTGTATGAAGAGAAAAGTTTAGTTGTTTGCAGTAGTAGTTGACATCCCTGTGTGATTTTGCAACACTTATTTATCTTTAGGTAATTTGCTATTAACAGTGATCTGAGCAATATATACATCACATTTTTTTTATTCTTTTTTTTTTTTAAGCTACCATAGCCGGGTCCTGCACCTGGGCTGCAACAACCCCAAGCAGAGCTACAGGCTGGGAGATGAGTGGCTGGAAAGCTGCCTGGCCGAGAAGGACCTGGGAGTATTGGTGGATAGTCGGCTGAATATGAGCCAGCAGTGTGCTCAGGTGGCCAAGAAGGCCAACGGCATCCTGGCCTGTATAAGAAGCAGTGTGGCCAGCAGGTCGAGGGAAGTGATTGTGCCCCTGTACTCGGCTCTGGTGAGGCCGCACCTCGAGTACTGTGTTCAGTTTTGGGCCCCTCGCTACAGGAAGGACATGGACGTGCTCGAGCGAGTCCAGAGAAGGGCGACCAAGCTGGTGAGGGGTCTGGAGAACAAGTCTTACGAGGAGCGGCTGAGGGAGCTGGGGTTGTTCAGCCTGGAGAAGAGGAGGCTCAGGGGCGACCTCATCGCTCTCTACAGTTACCTGAAAGGAGGCTGTAGAGAGGTGGGGGTTGGTCTATTCTCCCACGTGCCTAGTGACAGGACGAGGGGGAATGGGCTAAAGTTGCGACAGGGGAGTTTTAGGTTGGATGTTAGGAAGTACTTCTTTACCGAACGGGTTATTAAGCATTGGAACGGGCTGCCCAGGGAGGTGGTGGAGTCACCATCCCTGGAGGTCTTTAAAAGACGTTTAGATGTAGAACTTAGGGATATGGTTTAGTGGAGTACTTAGTGTTAGGTCGGAGGTTGGACTCGATGATCTTGAGGTCTCTTCCAACCTAGAGAAATCTGTGAATCTGTGAATAGGCAGTGTATTCTTGTGATCCTCATGTATAGGCTTGTCAATAGAAATCATACTATTACTGTACATACGAAAGGAAGGAAGTTCAACTACAATTCAACAGCAGTTCATTCCCTTGTGTCGTGCACCTTTTGTCACAGCAGGTATGAAGGAATAATTGGAGAGTAAATGGACCAGATGAAAGTGAGCAAAGCCAGAAGTGTTTAGTGGTATGATTTATTTTTTGTTAAAAATAATGGGAAATTGTAAATATTTTTCTCATGTGTTGGGAGAAATATATGCTGCCATGTTGGTCTTTTTTATAATATAATATTTAAGGCTATTTCAAGCATTTTCTGGCTAAAACATAGCAGATTGAGTTTCCAGATCATGGGAAAAAAAATTAGAAAAGCCTCTAACTACCTAGCTATGCGTAGTCTGTCTGTCTGTCGTTCTTTCTGTCTGTCTTTCTTTCTTTCTTTCTTTCTTTCTTTCTTTCTTTCTTTCTTTCTTTCTTTTTATACCAACTTATATCTCACATATTTCTGTCAGTGTCATGTTCTTGATTTCTTTGAACTGTAAACTGAAGGGGTAGAAGGATAGACACCATGGAGTTTTAATCCATCTTTCTCTGAGATGAGTCCGTTTCATACATTCTTTTAACTCATTGGAAGTCTCTACAACACTTCCGGATATCTTGTTTTAATGATTTATAACATATAGCTGCAGTTGCTGTTTTTTTAATATTTGGCCTAAATCATCATTGGATATCTTGTTTTAGTGATTTATAACATATAGCTGCAGTTGCTGTTTTTTTAATATTTGGCCTAAATCATCATTGTTCCAAATTAAGCCTATCTTATCACAGGACTAGTGCCAAAGCAGTGCAATAGTATGTGAGGAATATTTTGAATTCTAACTCCATCCTTTCAAATACTTGCAACCGATTCCAATTAAATGTTTTCTGCAAGCTATATGAAATTCTGTTCAACCAACTTGCTAATAAGAACATTGTCTAAAATTAACCCATATGATATTGTGTAATAACCCACATGATATTTCTACCCCATGAATTGGAATTACTCCCAAATATCACAATACAACTGTACATTATTTTCTACCAATTTCATCTTTAATCCATTTATCTTGTGTACATAAGAGAATGTCATTTAAAAAAAAAGTTCAAAAATCATATTAGCATTGAAGTATTTCAAGTCTTTTCCTTCAATCATACTAGTTAAACCAGTTTCTGTATCAACAGAAGAAAATCAGGTTTTTCTTATCTCAGTAAACAATGATGGCGAATGTCAGGTTTTTATTCTGTTGATGATTATACATTGACTCACATTTTCTTCCTCTAATGCCAGTCTTGAAATTAGTCATAAAGTTTTCCAGTACATCTGGTTTTGAAGTTTTGAATGTCATATTTAAGGAGCTTAAGACTATTCTAGATAGTTTCTTACACCTTAGCTAGGAAGTGAATGCAATTCCACAGGAGAAGAAACTACCAACAGCAGCTATGAACAACATCATAGTCTATGGAATGTGACTTTCCCAGGCCTTATGTTCTGCTCCTTTGTTCTCAAACATAGATGTGCATACAGTTCTTTATCTTTAACAGTAGGATAATTACATGATCTGTGGGTTTGCCACCATTAGCATTTTATTTTACAACAGGATTACACTTTGGAAGCAAATCTCCAATTGGAGATTTGGTTTGACTGGGTGGTCTGAGTGTGATTTGGATTTGTTTTTTTTTTTTTTTTTTTTTTTTTTTTTTACCAGTGGATCCAAAACAAGCATTGCTCACAATGCCAAGATGAACGAGTCTGAACTAAATGCCCCTAGAACATTTGTGTTGTGGACACTTTGGTATTCAGCACCTACTTCTTTGACCTTCTGGTCTGCTCCTATGGCAATAAACTATTTGCTAGTGCATGCATAGTCTTTGTTGCCCAAGATGGCAGTGATCTGTTTCCCAAGAAGCCATATATTCTTCCCGCTCTGACCTACCGACACCTCTGTCTATGCTGCTACTGCAAAACAAGCTGCACATCTCAGTGAAATCCTCTATAAACAAAGTTTGTTTTACCATTCCCCCGGGTTTTGGATTTGGAATAGAGTGCTTAAAATGCACTCTGCATTTTACCCTAACATCACTGTGACAAGTATGAAAGTGTCAAGAAAGCCAAGTCTTTAAGAGGATTTTAGTTTGAGATCACCAAAAATTTAGAAACATTAATATCATACCAATGATTTATTCTTTTAGAGGTAAATTTAAGAAGTGGGTAGAAGTATCTAGTAGTTGTTCGAAGATGACAGAAAACAAGAGCCACTATAAGTCTAATGGGACTCAATTTTTAAACACCAGAGATGTTTTTAAATCATGTCTTCTTCTTTCAGATTTGCCAACCAGTTTGTTAGTAAAGACAGCTGCAGTTTTTATCTCCACTAAGCTGACTTCCTGCTTTGGTTCTCTGTCTATGCGCTAGTAATTTTTCTACATCACTGCTAGTAAAGTGCTAGCAGCAATTCTTCCATTTCTCCTGTCAACCAAGGTTTATTCAAGTTTGACCGTCTCCTTGTCAAACAAGCACTCATCTCTTATGATGTGTTAGCTTTAACATTATCTTTCAGGCATTATATAGTATCTCTTCCAGGAATATGCTTCAGCGACACAACATCATCTAGGCATCTATATACTGTAATATTATGTTCTGTATGGATAATATCAGCTCCTGGGTACAGCATTTATTATTTTAGCTTGTCTTAATTTGTGTTGTTATTTTGGACAATCTAAAGTGCTTTTGTTTGGACTTGATTTTCTTCCTTTGTTTCCCTTTCTTAGCAATTGCATACTAATTAGAATTGTCCAGCTTAGACTATTCACTACTGACTGGCTGCTTTTACACATGCTATTTCCATTGAACAGTTGTATTTTTTATCTAATTCCAGCAAAGATTATGTCTAAAGGGTTTCCTTTCAGGAATGATGTAATTATCAGTCAGTTTGACATTCTTGGAAGAGTTTTGTAGAACTAAAGATTAAAATTGTACTTTGAGAGAATAATGAACTTTTTCTTCTTCTGATTTGATGTTATACAATTATGCATACTTACAAGAGTGGAAATTTAGGGTTGTATATTCACAATAGCATCATAATCATTCTGAATAGTTTAGATAGATTTTTTATTACCTTAATCCAGTTCTTGTGCTATCGGGAGGAGGGTGAACTAAATTTTTGCAGTCATGAAAGAAACTGTATCATGTCCTGCTGTTCAGAGAAATGCTAAAAATATAATAATGCCACAAGGCTTGAAGGGTCCCTATGACTGATGAAAAAAAAGTCTTTTAAACCACTTTTATATAAATATGTCAAAAGGTTGCCAGTGGGGCTATTGTCTAGTTGTATTTCTGATTTTCTAATGGTATCCAAAAAAAAAAAAAATTAAATTTAGATCAGATATAAGGAAAAAAATCTTTATTTATGAGGGTGGTTAGATACTGGAATAAGTTTTCTAGAAAAGTTGTGGATGCCCCATTGAGGAAGTGTTCAAGGTCAGGTTGGATGGGAGTTTGAGCAACCTGATCTAGTGAAAGGTGTCCTAGTGCATAGCAGGTGTGTTAGAACTAGATCTTTAAGGTCCCTTTCAACCCAAATCATTCTACAATTCACTTCTATATCTTCCCTGCCTACTTTGTCTTTCATGTTGGAAGACGTCTTTTCAGCATACTTTAGAAATTTCTTTTAAGAAGTTTAGGTACAGAATCTAGTTATTTTGTATGAAGAATTCCAGTGTTGATTATGGTAAGTTAAAGGTGGTGACGTTTATAATTGGATAAAAATTGGATAAAACAGACCACATGTGAATTTGAAAACAGTTGGTAACAGTGTAAGGTTCAGCTTTTACAAGATCTGTTAGTTTTCAGACTAAGAATGAGTAGTAATTATGCAACACAAACACCTGTTGGAAGTTTTATTTAGCCTTCTTCAAAGCAGGTAAGCTGATATATGGATGGAAAATCACTTGTGGTCTTATTTGAGGGGACCGAAAGAAAGCAAATCTGTGATGGTTAGTCCCCATCCAGGGTCTAACTTAATGCAGTGGATACATTTTCAACAGAAGCCAGGATTTAGTGGGTGTGTTGAAAGTTATACAGCCTTTCAATGTCTGGAACTTTTTATTAACAGGGACCTTAAAGACTAATAATTTTAGCTTATGATTATTTTGAACTTTGTGTCTGCTTGTGGGAAGCTTATGGAGTGGTAGAGATAGAAAGAGGAAAGCGTAGAGACAGAAAGGAGAGTTAGAGATTAAGTGGTAAAGATTGATACAGAGCTGTAAAAAATATTCTAGCTAAGCAGGAACACTTGAAAATACATTTTGCTAAATATGCCTTAAGGTTGTCCTCTCCTTCCTTAAATGCTTTTGTGTTCTATCAACGGCTATTAGGAATACTGCATAGAAAATGAACTTATTTGAAGAAATGTGATATAACTGATTATCAAGTATTCCCTACTTTAGTTAGTGATGGTTTCACCTTTTCTCCTTCTTTGCATTAATTAATTAACTCGTTATAATTAGATAAACTTAAATGGACAACAGGAGCATTTAACCACTACAGTAAGTGTAGCTAAGTTAAAACAGCTTTTCTCTCTTTTTGCTTTATTAATTTACCTAGTTAATTATTATTGAGTTTGAAACTATCAGAGTGACCAACAGAAATATAAAAGGATTTTTCTTTTGCCTTTTGTGTTTGATGTTTGTAAATATAGTTTTCAATAGTAAGTAGCTGGACGACCATCCTACTCTTGTCATCCAGGTATATTGAGTATGTATGTATGTTGAGTGCACTGGGATGAAATAGTAGCAATTATGGAGCAATATCACTTCATGGATTTTCCCTATAAAACTGACAGAGCACCCTCCAATTATCTAAAATTGAATATGGCATAGAGGTACAACAAGCAGGTTATACTGTTATTTGGGAATATAGTGATTTTTCACATAAAATATAATCTAGGAAGAGACAAGCTATTTGAAAAAAAAAAATCAGAAGCATCCAATAAGGTTAGATAACTGAATCAGTGTTACACTGTTCTTAGTACATTCATAACTATTTTTTTTTTTTACATTTCTTGTTCGCAACAGAATGGGTGAATTGCAAAAATGAGTTATATGAATATAAGTTCTTTTAAGTAAATCATTGTCTTTCAGCAGTATAATCAGAGATGTCTACTCTTATATCCCTGTTATGAAAGTACGTTCAGTGGTCTCTTACATAATCACAATTCACTTCTTATCTACATCAAAGAATGTTGCTGTCTATTCTGGCAGCCTAATGACTACCAAAGTGAATTGCTTGGTGACCATACAATTTCCCAATCTGGCGCTCTCAGATACACAAAGAATACTTCCTTAGTTCAGATTATTTCATTCAAGGTGTGTTTAGAAAAATTAATAAATGCTGAAGTTTTTAGACTAATTTTTTCTCTGAAGAAGTAGTCATTTCTTACAAAAAAAAAATATATATATATATATGTATGTATATTTTGTGGAAATATGTGCCAGTTGCCTGCTTTATACAATTTCCATTGAGAAAGGAAATAGGAATGTGTTTGAAATGAAAAAACAAATACATCTTTTCTAAGTACTAAGTGCAAAGATAAAACAAGTTAAAACAGAAATGTAGTGCCTTGTTTCCCTTTCTAATTGTTGATTGTCACTCTCCTTCCTAGTTTTAGGAAAAAGCAAAATTAGGTTCCAGTAAATGAAGTGTAGTGGAATTAGATGAAGCTGGCTGAAACCCAGGAGAGGTAAAGAAAATTTCTTATGTCCATCTCATGTTCCAAAATACAAAATTCCATTTAATGTGGAATGCAAGTCTCAACATTTTTTTATTTTTAATATAAATTTCTGAACAAAAAACAACTGAATTAAGCATATAATTCATGTGATTCCTTAGTCATCTGGTAACAAAATTTCTGATAACTGTAAAATATTTAAAAATTCCCTTTCACATACATAATAATGAGATTTATTGTGAGTTTTTGAATATGAATATTTAGTTACGGTTAGACATTCTAGGCAGAAGTTATAGGTTGCATGAACAGATTATGGTAAAACTTCTTGTCTTCCAAGTGCTCTCCTGCTTAAAAATTCCCTTAGTTCTCAAATTTCTCTTCGCTTTTTGAACTCTACCCTTTATGAGTTTAAGAATTACTTCAGTAGTAGGTCCCCCAGTTTAGTGCCCTGTTGGTGTATCCTATCTTTCGTTTCTTCTCTTTCACCTGTCCAGATGTAGTTCCAGCACTTCATTTTTAACTATTCTTCATATTTCCTTTAGCATATCCCATAACTGTGTATCCCCTTTTGCTTCCATGGCTGGTTAGGCTTACAGTCATCTACTTAACTCCAGGCTGTACTCTCACCCTGCTTATGAAAAGCTATAGTAATTTTGGAGAGTGGGATCCATTGGCCATCCAAATCAAGTTGACAGTGGTTTGTTAACCTGTTCTCTATAAGCTTGTGGAGAAAGAGTAGTTAATTACATCTGATATTGTTAGACAAATTTCACAAATATATGCAAAAAAATGCAAATGTAGAGACTAAACTCATTTCTATGAATCTACTTAATCAAATAAGGGTAATTTGACATATATACAGATGGCTATGACAATTTAGTCAAGAATTAATTTCTGAGGCAAAATAAAAATTCTAGTATTTGTGAAGGGAAGGGGAGAAGATTTGAAGTGAGAAAACGCTAAGATAGTTTACATCCCAAGAGAAAAAATATATATATTTTTTTTTCTAAAAAATAAAACTAAGAAAAAATACAGTGTCCCCATTTATATTTGGGAGGACAACTGCAGAAGGAATGGATTCATGGCAAGCAGATATTCTTATTGCACAGAGATGTACTTATTCTATTTTTACTCAATCATGAAAGATTTTGCTACTAGTAATAGTTTTAGTTTAGTATTCTGTATAACTCATAAGTTATATTCTTTGGGACAATAAACCTTAGTTCATTCTTTTAGGCACACTGTTTCTAAATGGATTGTTCACAGCATATTTTAAAGAAAAGATTTGTAGACAAGAATAAGAAAAAGGCAATTTATGTGGGCTCACAAACAGGAGTGTCTGCTGCACAGCTGGATTTTCTGTAGGTTCAAGTTTGGTGTGGCCACATTGCCAATACCTGGTAGCCTGATCCACTCTTTGTTGAATAATACAAAATCAGATATAATCTAACTGGTAAAAACATGTTTCAAACAACTCATCTCCAGGTTCTATTCCGCCCATTCTTGTGCATGTACTAGCTTTAATTACATAAGTAGGCTCTAAAATTAGTGGCACAATAATAGCCAATGCTTGTAGCACAGCAATGTCCTTTGATTTTACTGGATTGTCAATACTACAGGGTATACTCTTTTAAATTTGCCGATATAGTGTTTTTTCATATATGTATTTTAAAGTGATTTTTTCTTGTAGTTAGCTTGTTTAAAATATAAAAGATGCCAAGTGTTTAACACCCAAAAATGATTATGATATATATATATAATGTGGAGTAGCTCTAAACATATCAAAAGATCTGAACTGTATAGAGGACCTGTAGGAACTGTGTACTCTGTTTGGAGAGGAAAAAAGAGAAGATCAGTAAGGTGACAATTAAAACAATGAAGTTTCATGTATGCACTCTACTATAAAGTATCCAAACAGAAGAAAGTTTTATTGATGCTATAGTGTACATAAAAGCAATTATTAAATTACTTGTATTTTAAAATTGTCAAGACAATAAAATAAGGCTATATTTTCCTGTCAGAAAATATTTTTGGTCTGATAGTAAATGTGAATGCATCACAAATTGCATTAAACAATTTATGATGATATATATTATATATAAAACTTGCATAATTGTAACTCTTATATAGTAGGTACTGAGTTTTTGCAGGTAGTTTCTGTCATTGCATGAGTAGTTGTGCTAAAACAGAGTAGTTAGAATTCAGGAGGTTTTTGTTTTGCTTTATTTTAGCCTTTAGGAGAAATTCTCATTTTTGAAAATGGAGCAATGTTTTTGAACACTTCTCCAGTATTTTGTTATTGGTATTGAAAAAATCATAATAAGTAAATAAATAATGCTGTGGAGATGGGATAGAATATATAAATTTTGTGGTGTCCATACAGTCTTGCATAAGTGTCATGGATTTTTACCTACTGAAAACATCTGTGTGCTTCTTTAAAAAGTAAAGACAGTAATCCTACTACTATGAAACACTTAAGCACAGGGGTTAATTGGCTTCTGCTCCCCATTTTGTTTCTGCATTAGCAGATTTAAAAAGTAACATTTTTTCACAGCTTAAGATATTTTCTCAGAAGTTGTTTTGTCTAACCTATATTCCCCTTCTTCCCAATTCTCTTTCAGATAGCAGTTCTGTGGATGAAAAGGTTTAAAATTATGTATTTGTGATAGGGATCGTGCATTTTGTTGTTGTTTGTTTGTGATTTGACCTCTTTTGTTCCTTCATTTTGGTTGTGAAATTTGCATGTTTTTTCCAGCTTTTCACTCTTTTGTTCTCCTTTGAGTGTGTTGCATTTATAAATAGGATAGTCCTCACTGTTGTGCTTATCATAAATGCGAGCACAGGGGTCTGCTACTGTCAAACATTATACCTTTTTTTTTTTTTTGTCATCTACATTGCATAAAACACAAGACTTAAAGGGCTACAATATT
Organism: Anser cygnoides; assembly: GCF_040182565.1. Taxonomy (NCBI): domain Eukaryota; kingdom Metazoa; phylum Chordata; class Aves; order Anseriformes; family Anatidae; genus Anser; species Anser cygnoides. Next base: position 19,428,899 of record NC_089883.1, on the reverse strand, counting down.
TGGGAAGCAATATCTTACATCTTCCCATGCGTTCTTCCCCTGGTTTTCACTGAATGCTACTAAAATGTATTCCAAAGCAATGGTTACAATAGCTTTGGCCTGGAGCTGACCCTTCTAAACATTTTTCATATTAGGTGTTACATGTTAGATGCAGTTAAACTTTGTCCAGTACTTACTAACAACTATATAACTGTACTTTTTCTTTTTTTTTTCTTTTTTTTTTTTCTTTCCTTTTTTTTCCCTTCAAAGGCTCAGATAGTAAGTGGAAGTTCCGTGGATACTTCTAAGTTTTATGCAATCCAGGCATTTAGTGGGTAAGTACTAATATGACTGTGAATTTTGTTATTTATATCTGCAAATTAGTTTCGTAATGTTAGTCATTTTTCTAAGGTTTGTTCTTATAAGAAAATTTGAGAGGCTTTTTTTAAGTCATCCAAAATCAAAAGAAACTAATGAAACAGGTAAGTCCCACAAGTCAACCGGAGGCCAAATTTTTTTCATCTTTGCATACAAATTAAATTATACTTGGAGCTGCAGTTTGATTTTATGCCTTCATTTTAGTAAATGGGCAGTAATATAAAAACATCAGTCAAATATTTGAAATCTAAAATGCCAAGAGGAAAAAGATCTTCCATTTGCTGAAAGAGAATGAATGAGCTGAAACTCGCACACTTTGATTGTCTCTAAATGATCTTGCATCAAGTTTTTAGGGATTCCTTCCTTTGAAGAATATATCTCCTTCCTATTTTGAAGACCCTTTTATTATTTAATTTGGAAGGAGAAAAAAGTAAAAACTGTTGGTAAAATTTCTGTTATTTATATAACTATTTAAAAGGTATATTATCTTCTTGGTGCGCTATTATAATCACTGTTTGCTGTAGGGATTTTTTGTTACAGAGACAAATCTAGATATTGTGAAGTTTATCCACTTAGATTCCTATGGCTTCCAAATACCTCCCCCCAACCCCCACTACTTTATTGGCTTATTATTCACAAGTTGTTGTGGAAACTATAGTTATGATAACATTTGTAGTTATTGCTAGGCAATCTTGGACAAGTTTAGGAGCACTATCCAGTTTCTTAGTAGCTTAGGTAGTTTCTGTATAGTTTGTCATACCTCAAACTGTTGTATTTTTACCTTTTCCAGCCTGTAAAAACATGCGAAGGGCATAGGTGACATTATGCAGGATTAGTTGTTAAATGAACCTCCCCGCCCCCTCCCCCCCCCCAATTAAATACTGTGAGTGATAATTGCTGACTTATTTTATTAGCTTGATTTTGACATTAAGATAAAACTATAGTATAATATGGTATAGTCTCTTGGCTTGCGAACCACACAGGTGGATTGTTTTAACTTTGCTCAGTTGCAGTTTTCTCATAAGGTTGGAAACTAAACTCTTGGAACTAAAATTATAGAAACTTTTGCTTCGTATATTGACCAGCACTATATATCACTATGCTAAAACTACTACTCCTGCTTCATTGGGATTTTCTGAGTACTATGCATTTCTTTATCCTCCTATATCTCTACATTTCAAAAATAGAATAGTACAAGTGCTGCAAACTTTTATTCCTGACTTCTAAATGCAAAGCATTGGTATTTGTATTCAAATTATATTGTTCATCAAAAAGAAACTAACATCATCTGAAGCAATTTTCTTTCTCTTGATTAGATTACTGATTTAAAGACTTATTCAGCAATGCATTAGCAATAAAAACATTTACTAAAACTCACTAAGTTGTTATTCATATAATTCTTGTAATAGAGTCTTGCATAGCTTTCATAAGACATCACAATTGTGACAGCAAATTATGACAATGTGTATTTGGTGTCTTCTTTGCTCTAAAAAAATAATGCACATCAGAACTAGGAGACATCACAGAGGCAGCTTCTGATATTTGCTACAACATCTTATCTTCATCGCATCTTCAGAAGAAGATATATCCTTCCTTTCTTTTGTGCTATGCCATGTCAATTCACTTTTACTTATAGGCCGCTGATTAGTGAATTTAGGACATGAAGCGCCACAAATAATAATGTACCTCACCACTGAGAAGCAGGAATCTTACATCTTGACTGCTATAGAATAAGCTGTGGCTTACTGAAACTAAGAAAAATCATACTCATAATCATTAGTGTGTAGTACTAACAAAAATACTTTTCATCTGAAAAATAATAAAAAAATGCTGCTCATACCTTCCCACAAATATTTTTGAGATGTTTGGTGTGTAGATCATGGCACAGTTTTCAGAACTAGTAAGAAAAGAATATTTGCCATCAAAGTCAGTTCAAATTAATGAAATACAGTGTAGAAATCGACACTCTTAGATACTTTTATAGGTGCTGTTCAGTGCAGAATTTTTTGTTACATTCAATGCTGTAATCCAAGAATAAGAAGAAATGGTTTTATCTCAGATTGGTTTTCTGTAGAAAAAAATAGAGAACAGAGAAAACAAAGCTAGTCCAGAACTGTCTTGGAGATTTCTTCTATTCATTTTAATGACCCAGTTTGATCATTACATTTGGTCAGGCTTTCACTGCTTAAGTTAGAGAATTGTTTCTTAATATAACCAAAATCAAGGAGAAAATTGTCAGTTTCATATGATTTTTCATTTTCCATTTTTTTGTTGTATAAGTCACTTCTAGTTTCTCTGTTGTCTTTTATTGATTGTCCCCCTACATGAGAAAGCTTAATAAGAATTAGCTCATTCACTCCTGTTGCTTGCAAAAAGAGTTTTCATGCTCTTCATTGTTTTAAAGAAGCAGTTTATCGTCTAGTTACTAGTTTAGTTACTAGTTTAGGAATAGCATTTTGTAAGCAGACTGTCAGTGCAGGTTCTGAAAATGAAATGTTGATTTCTACACCTGCAGAAAGCTCTGTGGTCATATGATTTTGCTGTATGCACTACTTTCCATAGTCAAACAATTATAGTTGCCTGAATTAAATAAGCATAGGACTTAGAAAAATATTGTACGAGTGTATAGAATTCATATTTTGCAGTGTGCAGCACATGTGGAAATCAGATGAAAGGACAGAAATCCATCTTGCATATAAGGATACCTTTTTGCCACTGACAAGGACTTTTTAGACAGAAATTGCTCTTTTTTGCCCTCTCTTACATTCACAGGTGAAAAGGTTCAAATTATGAAACTTCTGAGGATGAAGTAAGTCAATCCCATTTACAGACATCCTGTAACAACTGCATAGGACTGCATCAAATGACTAACAGTAATTCAATACTAACTCATGTTTTTAGATTAAACCTTACTTCTTTTGCTGACACTTTAGACTGGGCCCCTACTCTCTGCAAGAATCTGTTTCACCAGGACCCCTGAAAACAATCATACAATTTTCATTTAACTTTTCATTCAGCAGAAGAGCCCTGACATCTCAAAGATTGTTGTGGCTCCGTTTTAATTATGCTTTCCAGTCTATTCCTACATTCAAATACTAATCCCAAATGATAGCATCCCTCAGTCTCTTCTCTGCCAGTATAGCTGGCTGCAGCCTTATCTATGACTCTCTTTTCATCTTCTCACTCACTCTACACCAAAGGTGTTGTCATTTGAAGGGAGGGGAGACTCTTTCCCTCAAAACCTTTGATATCTTGCTTGATCTAATTATAAATATGTTACCTCTTTTCTGCCTTTACTCTCCCATCTCTCTCATAGTACAGCATTCTGAACCCAACTTACTTGCACCAATACATATCAAGTCCAAGGCATGGATTGTATCTCTTCATTCTCTGCTATGGTCTTCGCCTGTCTGCTTGAAATAAGAAAGCAGAGAGAGAAAAGGCAAAGACCAAGTACATTTTGCCTAGGGCTTCACATTCTACTTCCCTGTTATAAGGCAAAAGCTCAATTTTGACTGTTCTTTCCATGCCAGTATGAAATAATACATTCTCCTCTGCTTTTTATTTATTTTACTGGCCATCATCTTATTGAAGCTGAGATACTTCAGAATTCATCCTTTCAGTACTTCTGAAAAGTAAATAGAGATCAGCTGATTTTTTCATCATGTATATGAATCTAGAGTTCTACTCCTTTACTCTTTCTGGAGACTTGTTCTGTGTTAATTCACTGCTTGCCTGATGGTGGTTACGTCAGAGACTGATCATTTTACCATGTGGCCTAATTCGTTCTGAAATTTTCTAATGGTGCACAGATGGAGCTGCACGTAGATGATTACTCCTTTTCTTCGGTGACATGTTCTTAGTGGTAAAACATTTATTTTGCTTGCATTCTCTGACAAATCCAAATAGATTGCAATGTGGAATAACTTCAGAAGTTCACAAAATAGCTTACGGCATTCTGCATTTCAACCACAGGAACTGTGAGTTTCTTAAAGTAGCTGAAGCTATCCAGTAGTTTTTTTCTTGCTTTAAGTAATAACCTGTGTGCCTCCAAATTCATTTCTACATCAGGACATCATTGGGTTGCTTTTACTGGAGGTGGGAAGAGGAGCAGAGAATTTAATGTACAATTTACATCATATGAAAATTTGCCTATGGCCATAGAGTTCAGTGTTCCAAAGACTGTAGATAATGATCAACATTCTACTGTCAAAACAGCAATGCCCGGTTTGTTTGTAGAAAACAAATGTAACTGTAGATATTTCCCCATTTTTCAAAAAGAAATTGATATTGTGTTCCAGATCAGTATGTTGATCTTTACTTCCACTTTATAGCCAACAACCTTTGGATATTCGCTCCTAAATGTTATTAGAAGGATACAATTTGTTCCTATATGGAGAATTTGTGCATAAGAGAATTTCTAGTTCACATCCCCAAAGACATGGCTGTTTCAGTAATGACAGAAGAAACAGTACTAAAGGTGGTTTTTCAAGAATAAGTTTTAAATATGCATTTTCAGCATGCATATATGGTCATTAGTGGAAATGTATTTTCCCAATGGTTTATTCTCTAACAAAACTATAATTTTATTTATATGAATATATATGTGCATATACAAAAATGTATTACTTCAATGTTTTATGTACGTACATATGTATACATACACATAAAAGTAGTCATACACCTTATAAGCTAAGAATCAAGCCTTTAACATAGTACAACATTCAGTGTTATGTAACAACATCAAGAGGTGGATACTTTCAGCAGTAAATCATGCTATATTGCAGACTTGCATCAGAGGGGTTCTTCTACCATTATGCAATATTTAAGATGTGTAGTGATGTGGGTTTTTTCTTTTTTTTTCTTTTTTTTTTTTTGGAGGGGGTTGGGGTTCTGCCTTCTGCCTGTTTATGACTTTTATGGGATGTTATCCTAGACCACCTACTTTCTGTGATAAATTTCCTGTAGTTTCTCTCCCACATTTAACTAAAGACTATACAAACTTGAAACTATGATTTTAAGGTATTTTTAAATTTTGGAGAACTTGGATTGTGGTTGGTAAATTTAAACTTGTCGCTATACTGTTGGGTGGATATAAACTAAAGAAAAGTTTCAGGATTAAAAATCATTCTTCCAGCTTGTTCTCCTGAGGTTTTAGTTCACAACCAATGCCAACTCAGAGTGAAGGAGTAGCACCCTAGATTCATATGCATGGTGAAAAACTCAGCCGATCTCTATGTACTTTTCAAAAGTACTGAAAGGATGAATTCTGAAGTATCTCAGCTTCAATAAAATGATGGCCAGTTAAATAAATAAGAAGCAGTGGAGAACGTATTAGTATTAATTACATCAAGAATGCAATGAGAACAATTAATGATGATCCATGGTCCACATGATGTAGTGGAGAAGTAGTAGAGAAGTAGACACTAGACCAAAACTAGTAGCTTTTTCCACAGCTGGTCTTATTTCTCTACAGTGTATGTATTGCATTAGAATTACTGAAGGGAGAGAGTACATTCAGATAATACTTTATTCCTCAATTTTTTGTGTTTCTTTTTGTTGTTGTTGTTGTTCTTGTTTGTGTGTGTGATTCAAGTATTAGCCAACGGTTAATTCTAGCCTGGCTTCAAACATCAATCCAGTTCACACAGTCTGGTACTTGGAACCTCACTTGTTTCAGCAAAGACTTTAATTAATGTGTTATTCTGATTTCAAGATGGTTAAAGACTGGAAGCAACCATTTTGGAGTTTGCATATTTGTTTTTGGTGATGCTTCTAGAAATAGTGGGCAGTATACTTGCTTCTGTATTGTATTAACGTTTGTTTTTTCTCCCATTTTTCAGTTCAGATGAGAGTTTTTGTCTAGATCAGCTGGGATTTAATTTTTTCAAACAGAAAAATGATTTTTTCAGTGTAACGTGCTGGTAGTTTGCACAGCTGCCTTCCCATTGCCTGATCAGGCATTTTATGTACTTTGTCTTGACAAGGTATGATCAAGGAAATCACAACTTGGTTCCCACTAGCTTGTATTCTAGCCGTTCTTTGTTAAAGTGACTCATTATAATAATAAAGAAAAGTTTACTCGCATTTGATGGTGATAATCAAGAAATGACATTCTGGAATGGTTCAGCAAAGGACTTAGCCTTTTGTGATGTTTGGGGTGAAAGTCACTTACTTTCCTTGGTAGGCAGTAGAACTTCATTAAATGCATAAAAGAGATAAAAATTAGTCTTTGTTTACAATAACATTTTGTCTTGTAGCTGCTAAAGTCGAAGAAAGTATTGTAGTGAAATTAGTATAAACTTATGGTATAACCTAAATTAAAATACTTTCTTACAAATAACAGCTATGAAGGAAACAATCATCTTTTCTACACTAGGAACTAAAGCTGTTAAAGGCATAAGTCCTTAATGTCTCAACTTTTTACTTTGATCTTTACTATGCAATGATTGGATGCTGGGCAAAGAACAGACAGGAAGTATTGTTATTGTATATTCATTCTTATGTCATTCATCTCGTCGTTGATTTGTTGCACAAAAGAGAGAAGATTATTTTCCTTTCAAAATTGCACTTCCCTAAATTGTGGTTAGCTTCTTTAATCTCTTAAAAGTATTAGGTGTGAAGTATGCATGTGTAATTCTCTGACATTGCCATATTTAAGCAATTATAAGAGTTGTAGAGTTGCAGAACCAGCTTTTAGAATAGATACACTTCTTGATAGGTACAGTACTGCCTGTGTGTTGTCAGAGGACATGGTGGTGATCATCTAAAACCAAAATGTTTCATGTATTTAATATTTTGCAGATGACAAACTGAGTTTTAGTAATATTTCTTTTTTTTTTTTAATAGCTATATACGAATTTCTTGATTCTTTGTTATTTTTAAACAAATTTTTTCAACGTACAAATACACGGAAAAGAAACCAGATATAGATGTTTTTGTTAAGCTGAATTTGAAAATCATAATGACAAGATTCGCTGAGGAAGAAAGTACAGACTGGGGAGAACATTAAGCTACTTAAAGAGACAGATATGAGTTATGGCAAATTAATGACTGAACATAAATTACACCACTCATGTCATAATAAAATCTCCTTACTTTTTCCTCTGTACCCACCAGTCTTGATTCTGCCACCCTGTCATTCTTGTTGTTCCTTCAAAGGCCATGTCATCTGTTTCTTTCTTTGGTAATATCATCAGCATTCTTAATTTGTACATAATTATTTTTCCCAGGAAAAGACTATTATTCATTCTTGAATTTGACATTTTTTTGTTTGCTATATGCTAATCCTTAGTGATTGGTAAAGGGAGTCCAGTAAGGACCTCAATTTTAATCTTTTTTTTTTTTGTTATAGAGCAGAATAAGAAAAGGGAGTAATTTTTACAACCATTGCTTGTCAGAAGTAGCTTGGTCTAGCATAAGAATCCTTTATACACATGATGAATTTTATTCACCGCTGATGAAACTGCTCCTGAGTAACTGAGCCCTGAGAATCCAAGTTCTTGAGTCTATCTCAGTCTGTACATTTACTTTTCACATCCTCCGAAATGTGATTTTATTTGTATCATGCAATTTGTATCGTTTTATTTGTATCATGAGATTTGTAGATGTGTCTGGAAGGTGCATTTTGGATCTACCTTAATCTTTATGTTCTTGAGAGTAAGGGGGGAAGAAAAGAATTGAAAAGTTGAAACCTGTAAACAATGACTATGTGAAAATATAAAAGAAAAGCATAAACAGCCTATGCATCCCTTTCCATTTCTTATAGAATGGTGCAGGTACATCCAGAGGAGGTACAGGAGAAATAGATTATCTCCCAAGTTTATAGGATTAGGATACTGCTTGGAAAGCCATGATATTTTTTAGGACTGAAATAATCTCTCCAATATTCTGGGTAAGTTCCTTGCCCACTCAACTAATTTACAAAAGGGATGACTATTTTATTCTCGTGGAACAAGAAACTTTATGAACACAAACAGAGGGATGCCATTGAGGATTTTCACGTAGCCAAAAGGCAATTTGTGAATTTTCTGTGAAAAAAAAATAAATAAAATTTTATTTCAATATGTGCTTGATGCATTAAAAGAATTAGATGAATTGTACTTTTAAAAAGAAATGTACACTAGACATTCTTTACAGATCAAGAATAATGTGTCTAGATTTGCTCTGAGAGGTTGAAGGCTGTTTTTGCCCGTGTACTAGCCACTGTCAAATCAAGTTAAATTTTTCCTCCTCATTTCAAGTTTTTGTTCTTGTTTATCTCTTTTCAAATATGTTATCTGTTGCTGGTTTCTCTGCTTCCATTTCACCCTTCCTCTTAACTCTCAGGTTAGGTGTGCTCTTGTTTTTACAAACACCCATAGTCACAGCCTCCCAGATTCCAAATCTTTTCTGCATTTTTCAAATTAACTTAACTCTCCTTATTTCATGATTGACTGTCCTATGAAAAACTTGAATTGAAAAAATTGTCTTCACTTTCATTGAAGAAGTTTTAATTTGGACACTACCAGACCCAAACATTTAGGTTAGGAACAGTCCATTATGTATTCCTGTGTAATTCTTATTTCTACAGATGCAAGGTCATAGATAATTAATTAATCAGAGGTGGAAAAGTAGTAAAGCTGATTGGCCACGATCCAGTGACATATCATGCTGAAAGTTCACAGCTACATAAATATCAGGATAAAGAAAGGAAGTAGGATTTGGAGGTTTTTTTTTGACAAGATACAGTCTCATCACCTTCATTAGGATGTTACTTATGTTTCAGTACTGCTTTTAATTGGTTGTATCTCTTAATGCTCATATACAGGATACTTATATACTTGTTAGAATTGGAAGCTATGATCCTGTGATAATGACAGCCACAGAGATACATATGTTCAAAGATCAAGTTCTAACAAGGTCTTCATTTTGTTTTTGCAGATGAATTTTTCTTGTTAGAACTTACTACCTTCAACTTACACATTCTCGTAAGCTTTATGTAAATTATTATTATTTCTTTTTCTTTTTGGTCTTTTATCATTATGGTCTTGCTGATACTAATTAAATCATTCACATAGACTGCAAAGATAGTAGAAGGAATTCAGAATGATTCCTTCATTTTGTAGTACTGCAACAGTTCTGCTAAGCAAGTGTTAATTTTGAGAAGTGTTCAGATTTTTCTTTATTGTAGATATTGACCAGAGCTTTCTTCTGGACAATTTTTGCAATGCTGTAAATACTTTGTCTTCACTATTAGTACTACAGATCAGCTCTGGTCTAAAGGTCAAGAATATCGGAAAATGTACTTTTAAAAGATACATTTGCTGTTTTTCTGTTGTTTGTTTATTTTAATAGCATGTATTTTGGGGGGACTTAGGAAATAATTTTAGTTGTGAAGGTTTTGTTTTATTTTTTTCCAAAATATGGAAGAACTAAAGGATAAGATTTAAAAGTTGAAACGTTGGTACTTTGAGGCTGCACTGCCCAAAGCTTGCATAAAGTCATTTTAGTCGGCCAGCATCACCTTACTGTTATGTGACTAGAATGGACAGAAGGAAATGAGGCCAGAACTTCTTTACAAACAACTTTTTTTTCCTTTTTTTTTTTTTTTCCAAATGCTGAGATCGTCCTAGAGACCTGTTAGCTGAAACAGTCAACAGATATGTGATCAGACAAAGGAAGAGGGAGGCTCAAACCTGTCTTTGTAAAGTCTTTTCCACTGCCTTAGCCAGAATCAGAGCAGCTGGCAATATATTCTGGCATGTCATTAATTCATATTTTTATTCTAGAAGCATAATTAACAAAAATGATTTCAAATTTGTCATGAAATTAATATGAGTATGAACTCATTTGAGAATATAGTCTGTCAAAATTTGAGCGAATATTGTCTTTTAGTATGTCCTAATGTACCCCTACACCTTCTGACAGCTTTCTGATTTGGCCAGGAGAGCAGTTTTTCTCTTATTTGGTTCATTTCTTTCATTTCTTAATGTGATATTGTTAGCTCATATAAAGACTCGTTTAATCCAACTTTAATTTTCATAGAAAGTGCTAGGTATTTCTTTGGTGGCGTTTTAATATACTGAGGACCCAGGAGAAGCTGTAAATCCAGTCTTTTAATCTCTTTAATAATGCTGGTATTTTCTCCCAACATTCATACAAAATTTTATATTTCCAATTATGGTTTTCCACTCCAGCAAAAATTATGGAACTCTACCAAAGTGTGGATTTGTGGGTCTTCAGATACCTTAAAGAATAGCCATCTCATTATTTTCATTAACTTACATGGTACTGCTTTTACGCTATTACAAAAATCTCTGGTTACATTTTGTGGTTATCTTATGCACTGATGATGCACTTCCATTCCTCACCCCCCAGTTAAATTTCTGAAAAATTCGTTGCAATTTTCAAGAGATCAGAACAGCATTATATTTATTATATATTAATTATAATTTATTATGCGTCTTTATTATAGAATTATAAACCAATATTTTACATAATATATTGTTATAGATTTATAATAAAGTATAATTAGTTATAGATATATCTATATAATATAATGATATTACAATATAATTTCTATTTAAGTTATTATATAATTATATTATACATTTATTATATTGTAATTTATTAAATACCTAGATTTTTATCTCATTTAACTTCATAAGATTAATTATTCTATAAAACAAATTCATTTAATCTGAAATATTCTATAATCCTAACCACTTCAAGAAAATAATGTATCCCTGTAATCTAAAGTGTAAATTCATTATTGAGTGATTTAAAAGAGATAGAGAGAGAAAAACCTCTTCATTTTTATCATTATTTGGATCTGGAAATAAGCTCAGTCTTACACAGAAATAAGCTTAGTCTTAGACATAAAAGAGTGTTTGCAATTCTTCCCAGATTTTGTCTGCCTAGAGATGGAACAAAAATACATGTATATATGTTTTTGATCAAAGAGTTATTGTTAAATAAGATTTCTTTCATGAAATTGCAATTTTTTATTTGTAATCTACCTTGAGCTGTAATTTTTTAAGAACCACTAGTGAATGTGTGCTATGTCAGAACTCTCAACTAATAATCCAGTTCTCTAAAACTGAGGAGTGGACTGAGGGGAAAAAGATCAGAAAGTGGATTTTCTTCACTATCTCCAAGTGGATACATGTCTCCATTTGCCTTTTTTATCTAATTCCAGCCTATGTGGAATTATCTACAATTAAAGTAGAAAAAAACGTCAATGAACAGGAAAATTTGTTGTTTATGGCTTCTTAACGTTTTAGAAGGAAAGTCCATTTATTTATTTTGATAAAGACAAACTCTTTTCAGAATACAATCAGAACTGACTGCAAGGGTATGAACAAATCTAAACAGAGAAAATTGGAGGAAGAAAGAGAACTGGATATAGTTTTTGTTTGTTTGTTTGTTTGTTTGTTTGTTTTGATTGCTTGATAGTTAGAGTTGCTAATAATACCATGGCTGTTCTGGAATACCATATTGCTAAAGGAAATAAGATCCTTACCAGGCATTACAGCCACTTCTTATATGGGCATTAGTATTCCTCATGATGCAGTGATTAGTTTAATGAAAATTATTTAAAATATCATTAGAATTATGTACAGTATATAAGAAGAAAGCAGTGATGGGTAATACTGTAAATATTTCATTTAAGTGGCTTGCAGTTGTGAGCAGCTCTTTCTGTTCACTCAGTTCATTTTAGGAACTCTTATGTCTTATGTACATACAGGAAATATTAATAATAATAACAAGAAAAAAAAAAGAATAAGAAAAAACAGGGATTCTGCCTTTTATAGATGCATTTTGCAGATGCATAAGTGAGAATGAAGCTCTACTTCCACACAGATGCAGCACCAGATTCACACATTATCTGTATCTTCTGTTTACTGACATTGTATTTCCTTCCAAATAGCTGAAATATTTTGGGGTTTTATGCAGGCACTAAATATTACATTCCTAGCAATAACTTTACTTTTTATAGCTTTTTAGTAGGCTGCTACTCTTTCTTTTAAACATTATCCTTTTGTTTGTCTTCAGCATAGCTTTTACTGGCTAGCTAGCATTTACTCAAAGGTGGATGTTTGACTCCCTCCAGGCAATCCATCAAGATAGACAGATACAAAAATTGCCAAAGAAACTTATTTAAACCATGCTAATTTCTTATTACATTCTCTGTTTTGTACAATTTACGAATCTGTGGAGTAGAGCATAGTCCTGTCAGTCTATCTTAAAAATCAAAGTGAAAGGTGTCCTGAGTAACAACATATTTTTATATTTTTTGTGGTGACGATAGATGATACTTAGCCTCTCAAATTTCATTTTTTTTCCCTGTTCAGTTATATAGTAAAAACTTATGTTACAAACAGTAATTCAAATGACAAGATTTTTTCCCCCTTAATTGTATGGTTTTGTTTTATAATAGAAATATATGTTTTTGTTTAAGAATATAGCAGAGCTAACAACTAAGATTTTATATCCAAACATTAAAGGCTAAAGTATTTTATGAAAATGAATAGTAATATGTTCTGTTATTTTGATCTGTAAACAGTGCTAGTCATTTTGCTTTCATTGGTCTACATTACGTAGGTAATCAAACTGCCGATCTGTAATTTTAGCTTAATACAGTAGCAATTATTTTTAATCTGACTTTGGAAAATTCTATACAATGCACTAGATGTCTAAAGTAATTTGTTAGTATTCATTTGTTGGCTTGCAGTTTTTTGTGTCTCTATCGCGCCATTATATATCTTTGCACTAACAGAAAACAATTTGCTTGTTTCTTCTCTGGAATTTAAATTTGAATATTAAGGACTATTTTGGGAAAAAGTGAAGTGACAAAAAAAAACAAACACATAATCTTCCCTGCTGTCTACAGTTAATGAAATATATTTCAAAATATAACTCCACAGGTTGTGAAGATTAACAATATAGTTTTCAAAGCCAGAGATTCTTAAAGAAAAATTAAATAAAAAATAAAAAAATAAAAAATAGAAGGAACTATATTTATCTTGTGACTCTAGAAATTACTATTTCATAACTATAATTATGAAAATTCATCCATATTCACGGTTCTAAAAATGTTGCTTAGCAAGAAAACATAAGAAAGCTGAATCCTAAAGTTTACATTTTCACCATCACTGAATTTCCACTCCACCAACAGATACAGCTTTGCAATGGGAATTGCTGTGTCTCAGCTGAGACAAAATACTCAGCTGAATGTTGCCTATGGTGCTTAGTGCAGTACAGCTTCATATCACTTTTTTATGGCTTATGAATATTAATGGCAATGAGCAAGAATTACTATCTCTGAGAGCAGCTTAGTAAATATAAAGTGAATCAAAATGCCAGTCAAGATGTGTGGTGTAGTTCCAGTCTCCCCATATTCTCATAGCTTCTTTTGGACAATTAAATCTATCAAGTAGGCTGCAGGGGATATCATGCCAAGAAACACAGTTTCCAAACACAGAGTTTAGAATAGCTTAGTAAAGAATCTGGTTTGTTTTTGTTTGTTTGTTTGTTTATTTTGTGTAAAAAATGGGCTGAAAGGAAAATGTATTTGAGGTACCAAAAAAGGTACTTGTATATACATACACACACACCATGCTCTTTCCCATGCAGGATACCTACCAGTTACACAGCAGAAATGATTGCATGTTTTACTACTGGAAGTTGCATCTAAATTACTACACTAGATTGCCAGACTAGAAGAAAAATCAGGTTTTATTGGAAGATATTATTGTTTTCATAAGAGTTCACTTTAGATGTTTAGATGTTTAGATGTTTGATGTTTTAGCTTTCAAGTCCTATGTTTACCTGTAATAAAGAAGGAAGAATAATTTCACTTGACTGAACAGTGTGGATGTGATGAACACTGGCAGCTTCAGACTAAATAGGGCATTGTTGCTGCTGTGATTAAGTGGAAAGGATCTATTCTAATGTTTTAAAGCTATTCATGTGACTTGTTTTAAAATCTTATTGACAGCTCAAGTATCTGGTTATCTCTGGGGAGAGTTTTTCTTCATAACTTAAGTATAGACAGGCATGATATGAATTATCTTAAAATGTTGTGTGACACCAAATGTAAGTGTAAGACAGTTCCGATTCTCTCTAGAAAACCCTGCCAGAACTGGATTCTCCCTTGCTGGAGAATACTGGCAATGAATTCATGCTCTTTATTCTCCCATCTCTTGGGTGGCATTTTGAACCTAGGAATTCCCCAGCTCCCAGTTTAGGTAAAATAAATTTAAATAATAATAATAATTCTATAGTAGGCAAGTCTTGACTTGGTAGAACTCTAGAAAACTCTAAAACTCTAGCTGTCTGTTGTCTTGTGCCTTGTGGCATTTATCTTTAATTTGTTTTGATAAATATGGATCAAAATGAAAGTGCAAACTCTCTTCTAAAGTTCCAAAATTACCTTCAGCTTTTGCAGAATATGAGTTTGTCTGTGAACCAATAGGTGATCATGCAATAAATTAAATTGTCATTTAGTTAAATGTGATCATTACTTTCTGGATCATATATAAACAATGTGTACTAGTACCTTAATAGCAGCTCATATCCCTAGAAAAAACATCAGTTAGCCTCTATAATAGGAAATTCTCATCTGTAATCAGAGTGTTACCCACAGAACACCTCATAAGTGTAATGTAAAGGGTTTAAGCTTGCTTGGCATGCTTAGGATCAAGCAATTTAATCCATTACCAAGTCTCTGCTAGTTGGTCAGTTTGTTTGTAACAATGTACAACTTAAGGATGGAAGCATCAGTTCATCTTTAATTTGGAACCATGTTATAAGTGTAAACTATATCTATTATTTTCTTTGCAAAATAGAAGTTGAAAATTCATTGTCAAGTAAGATTTCCCTGAAGAACAGAAATGCTTTAGAAGACCAAAAGTTCTCATGCTAGGAAATATAATTTACTCTCTTACGAGCTATGTGAAACTAGTTGCTTTGTGATATGATTGTGAAATTTGTTTGTTTGTTTTAAACTAATGGGAAAAGGGATATAATTTATGGAGACACTTTAATAGAATTTATTTGAAAGAAGTATTTTCATCATCTAAGTTTGGCACCATGTGAAATAGATTACTAAGTTTTTGATACTCATAAAGGAAAGATCTTTGAATTCTAACTGGATGATGGTGTTGGGAGAGCTATATATGGAGCTTTTAGAGTTTAATCTCAGTCCTATTTGAATTTGTGGAGAAAGATTCTTGACTCCGTAGATTTTTGAGTTAAGCCCATAGATTTGGGGGGATACAATATACAAATCTTGTGTATATCAATGTAAATATTAGGAAATCTTTACTGAGGACCTTCCAAGTATTTTGGACTAAAAGGATTAAGTGAATGTATACATTATCATGAACGTTATATGCCAGTCTTTTAAAAAGGTTCAGTCTTTAAAAATTCACATGAGAAACAATGTTCAGAGAGTCTTTGGTTATTACAGGATAGGAGAAAAGGAATTTGTTTCCTCTGTGGAATTTATCTGTGTGTCAACAGAGCCAAATGTGTAACATCTAACTTTTGAGCTTTAGTATTTGGCAGCTATGATGAGTGCTTCATCAGACTAATACAATCTCTGGGACTGGAGAGTGCAGCAGTATTTTCTGACTCATTACTTTCTGGTATTAGTTTTGACAGTTAACAATTCCCTTGATGCTAATAGATCTCTCACATCCAAAGCACAGATTTTATCCATGTCATGATACCTATTGGTTTTGCCGCAAATATTTGTTTACTTTGTGTTTTATAGGTTTATTTTTGATTCCATCTTTGTCCTCTGCTTAAAAAAAAAAAAAAAAAGACAACAACAAAATCCCTTTAATTTTAAGGATATCTTCTTAACTCCTTTTGCATTTTTTTTCTATTTGGAGAGCTGTTCACTATGTAGATTTGATGGATCTGGTAGATTTGCTCTGTTCATTTCATCACTGTTTTACAGTGTAACTGTGCTTGTGCATAACATTTCTTAGAGACAGGAATTTGACAAGAAGGTACCCACATTTCTCTGTAGATCAGAATACGGATCTGTCCATAATAACATGTCATAGAACATATACATGTTCTAGGAACCTCCAAACACAGAAGAGTTAATAGCAGGATGACCAGCATGTGAACTGAGTGGAGTCTTTCTGGGCACCAAAGTCCCAATTCTCTCTTATATCAGATTTTAGATATTCGTTGATCCTGCCAGCTTTCTCCTTTCCCAGAAGTTCTGTCATAAGGCTGTATTGTCAAAGTGATAGTACATGGAATGGGTGGTGCAGAGGAAACCCAAAATAAAGATGAAGTTTAATTAGAACTTCAAATTTTTGGAAATATTGAACAGAAGGTGAGCAAATATCCCCAAAACTTTATATTAAATGATGTCATCTTACTTTTCTTCTCAGTGTCTTTCCTCTAATCTTTCAGTTCAGTTCAGTTAATATTTACCGAAGCTGAACTTTTCAAGTCTACTACTAAGCAAACTGCAAGAGAGCAAATCTGCTTCATTTTATCTGTTGAAAGTAAAGCACATCAATAAATATTGCTAGTCTATTGCTGTGCCAATTTGTTCCAGAATCCTGTGGAATAGTACTGGGACCAAATAGAACCCCATTTTATTCTATGTGAGAGAGAAAAGCTATGGTATATTGTGTCTTAAAAACAAACAAACAAATACACCATACAAACAACAATACAGCATCTGACCAAAGGTCCATCTAGCCCAGTATCCTGCTCTTCCTGACAGTGGTCAAAAGCAGATAAGCTGGAAATTTTTAGAAAAAAGCAAATAGCATAAGCTGATATTTCCTTAGAATACTCTCCTAGTCTCCCAACAGTTTGTATTCAGAGATTACTCAAACCACAGTTAGTGTCCTTCTTTCTAATGTCTATTAATGTATTTTTCTCCACTAAAATCATTTGGATTTCCAATTTAGGAGTTCTGTCAGCTTGTGCTGATGCAGTTTGAAGGTAATAGTAGCAGAGTCGGAGATATTTCTGTCCCTGAACAATTTACAGTCTGCCATACTAGCATACTAATCCAACATTGATTTCAGTTTGTATCAATATGCCAGGCTCTGAATTCTGGCAGCCGATATCTCTGATTCATAATTCCTACTCTATTTAGCTGCAGCTGTGGGACTGTAACATCTATTATATCCAACAGGAATCATTGGCCATAGTCTTGAGTTGAATAAATAAAGAATTTGTCAACTTTACTATTGGGAGGGTTTTAATCCTCAAGGCAGGAGAAGAGATTTAAGATGAAGTACTGACCTTTCTGAAGGAAGTGAAAATTCTATCGCTAATTTCAGTTATATCTCCTTTCACTCAATAACTGTGATGTATATAAATAGAATGAGGACTTGAAGATGTAAAGATATTTGCTGCAAAACTTCTTGATTTATGTGTTGAGAAACAGATAAATAAAAGAACACCTGAAAAGGTATTTGAGACAGTACCAAACCAAAGGATTTTGGCAGGGAAAATGTTGGATCTTGAAAAATGATATAACAAGATCTGATTATGTGTCTAGTTCGAATTTTAACTCTTATGCCAAACATAAAATTACAACATATCCTGTAAAATGTTGCTGTATATCTCAACTACAAATTTACAAGTCTTCTGGATGAAAAGCTACCGTTACACCTTTCAAATCCATGATAAAAAAAAAAAAAAAGTGTTAGGAGGTATTAAGCAATGTTTCAGCTACTTTTCTCTGCTTTGAGAGAATGCCAGCAGAAAACATACAAACCAAGAACACTCTCATTAATTTTTCATAGTAATTAGAAAGCTTACATTCTTTAGCTGATGATTGCTAATTTTTATGTTAACTGTACACACAGATATTGTAAGCAGTTCTAAATAGTGCAAGCTTGTAAGCCACAGATTTTTATTTTCTTTACCTTTTCATCTCCTACAGAGCTGGCTGTGGGCTATACGGAATTGATAGCATGCCAGACCTGCGCAGAAAGAAATCTTTTCCAATTGTTCGAGATGTGGTAAGTTGCTTCTGGCAGCATAAAAGTGTTTATTCGTCAGTTGTTTGAATCTTTCTTTTAATTAGTTTTAATTACAGAATCACAGAATCATCTAGGTTGGAAGAGACCTCCAAGATCATCTAGTCCAACCTCTGACCTAACACTAACAAGTCCTCCACTAAACCATATCACTAAGGTCTACCTCTAAACGTCTTTTAAAGACCTCCAGGGATGGTGACTCAACCACTTCCCTGGGCAGCCCATTCCAATGCCTAACAACCCTTTCAGTAAAGAAGTTCTTCCTAACATCCAACCTAAACCTCCCCTGGCACAACTTTAGCCCATTCCCCCTCGTCCTGTCACCAGGCACGTGGGAGAACAGACCAACCCCCACCTCGCTACAGCCTCCTGTAAGGTACCTGTAGTGAGCGATAAGGTCGCCCCTGAGCCTCCTCTTCTCCAGGCTGAACAATCCCAGCTCCCTCAGCCGCTCCTCGTAAGACTTGTTCTCCAGACCCCTCACCAGCTTTGTTGCCCTTCTCTGGACTGTCTCGAGCACCTCCATGTCCTTCTTGTAGCGAGGGGCCCAAAACTGAACACAGTACTCAAGATGCGGCCTCACCAGAGCCAAGTAATTGTGCATGTGAATGATAATTTGTCTACAATTAATTACTTTATGGAAGGAAAAAAGTATCTTAATTGAAGGGTTTGTGACCAGTAAAAGCCAATGATACAGTTATAATACACCAGGTAAATCTGAACATCTCACTGATTATTTAGAAATTATTTGTGGAATCAGATAATGTGCATGTTGAACTAGTTTATGAAAACAGCTGCTCTTGAGTGCTTGGGATACTGTCTGGTTTGATTTATTATGACACTGGAAGAGGAAAAAATGTTTTTAGAAAAATAACATTGACTTCAATATGCATGTTTCAAAGATTTACATATATTTTCACTACAAAGTGTGATATTTTAGCAGTCATGGGTAATAATAATTTGGGGAAATAAATTTCAGAATTTGAAAGGAATGGAAGTTCCTTTGAGATTTATTCTGACTTTCAATGTAAATGAGATTAAGTAGAACTCTCTGCTCTTCAAAAAATAAAAAATAAAAAAAAATATTAAAATTTAAGTGCAGAAGTCATAATTCAATAAAATACTTATTTAGTCTCTGGTGGTGGTGAGCCCCAAAACCAGTTTCTCACTGTACAGTGAGTCAAGGGGAGTCAGCCAAAGTAAATTAATATAGTTGTCTTCAAAAGATCAGCCTTTACCAAGTTATCACTTAGTGTCTTCTTGGCCACTTTGCTCAGTTACTATGCCATGATATATATGACACTATAAATGCATCACAACAAGAAAACATAAAAGCAGTTTTAGATTAGAATTCCTTTTAAAATAAATGGAAAGTTGCAATTTACAATGTAGTAGAGCCTGCAGTCACTAAAACAATATTTTTGACAGCAGCCAATCTATGGTAAATTGTATTACACAAGTATAATTTACAGCCACATTGTTATTCGTTTACACATAATAAATAGAACTTTGCTTTATTCTTAATTGTTGGAATTGTTTACAGATAGATGTTTCTTAGTATAAGCTAAAACCATCAGAATCCTAACAATCCCTTTCTTTAAAAAATGTAATAAATTATCAAAATGAAACAAAAAAGAACATTCACTTTCTGAAAGGATGGAATAAAATTTGCATTTTATTATTCAAATATGTCAAAGGTAATGATTACCGCATTTGTATCCGGTTATTTAGGGATAATTCCTCCTGAAATAATTCTAGCTTTAACAAGTAGAAATTAAAGTTTTAAAATTGAAATTTATTCTGAAATTTAATCATTATGAACATATAGCTTGACTCTTAACAATAACTCTTTAACTGTATGTTTTTCTAAATAGTAACTTATATTACATCTCAGTTCTGCATCTGTAAATCTAAAACAATTTTACCAAGTTAAGAGGAATTTATTTCAGACTTATGTGTAGGTCCCCTTCATCTTTGAAATATTATTTGTATTTGAAGGTTTGTGCACTCTAAGCAATCTCCTTTGAACTCTGAGCTTTTATTAGATTGATTCCAAAATACCTCATTTAAATCAGAAATTTAATTCTCAACTCCTTCTAGGAACCAATAAATGAAAATGATGTTTTTTATGTTTATTTATATGGCTGTTTCAGAAACAGAAATAATACTACTTGAAATGATTGCTAGTTTCTTTTGACAGTGAAATAGATACTATTTGATATCTTTTTGATAAATCTGACAAATTATTAACATTCTCTAATCTCTTTCATATTGCGGCTGGATTTTTCAGGCTATGGTAAGTGTTTTTCTATTGATTTGTGTTCTAAAATGTTTATTATAAGCCTTAGATATTTCATGAATGTCCCAATTTATGCTGACCATTGCAAAACAGAAAAACTATTTTATGACCAAGAATTTAATCCTAAATTAAGTTATGGATTCTGTAAATGTCTTGTCCTCCATATCATATATGCCAAAATCATTAGGGAAAAAAAATGTAAAAAACTTATCTGTGTATTCCAAATATTCTTCTTTCTAATGATGTAAAAAGACTGTTTAGGACTCAATCACGATGCTTCCCATATGGAACTGAACAACCTTAGAAGATACGTAGATAATGAGAGATTGGAATTGTTCCCTACTTTGAATAAGCATTTCAACCAGCTTGAATTATTTGATCTCTGTTGCAAAAGATAGATTTCCCAAAGCAAATGAAGACTCCTAGGTACTATGGTGTAATCTTACCTGATAACTAATCAACAACACATGGAAATATTTTCTCTTTCCACTGACTTTGATGTCTGTAAAGGGTTCCTCCTTTTATTCCCAATCCCTTTGTACTTCCATTTCTCTGCATTAGTTTGCATGTTTTCAGCATGTTACCTCAGTTTTATCAAAATAATATACAATTTCTTAAGATGATATCTTTGACCCCCTTTTGTTTCCATAACTTCATATTTTGGAAAATCCAATTTTCATTTAAAATGAACACTAGGAAATATTAAGACCTAACATTACTTTACAAGTAAAGTACTTTATAAGTATCTATTCCAAATGAGATATTTTTTAGTGGGCAGTGACTCCCACTAAGTCTTAAGACTACCCAGTGTCCTGATATTGCTGGCTAATATTTTACAAAACTGTAACTGCTTGCCTAGATATTTGTGTATTCCTTAAATATTAACAAGATAATATTGTGACATTTACCTAATATTGTCATGTTATGTACCCTGTGATGTCCTTTTGTGCCCCAGAGTAGTGCAAAAATATTTTTTTAAATGATAACATTAGCAGCCTTACCAGTTTTCCCTCTCCTAATATATTAAACTCTACTTTCCCTGTGTGTTATTGGATTGAGTCATTAGAAGAGGATAAGGCAGTCAAAATCCATCTACAGCAGCAGTTCTCTTTATTGAATTCACAAGTTTCACTATGGGTCATTGTTAGAGTTCTAGTAAAATATACCTTATAGGATGGAAAGATGATGAAAGCGATCATTCAGGTAGGTTTGAATAACAACACAGAGAGCTAGAACTTACCTGCATTTAATAGTGAGCCAAAGGGAAAATAGTGAGCCAAGGAAAATAAATAAATAAATAAAGAGTGCATGTGCTAATGTAATCACTGACTTCTATTTTAAAAAATAAAAAAATCTCTCAGTTCAACCAGAGAGAGGAATAGTAATAATTATAGTGGAAGTTAGTTCATGTAACTCGTGATTGCCATATAGAGGTGTGATCTCTCCAGTCATAGACAAAGGTAGCTAACTCTATTCTTCCATCTCGTTATGCTTTAATCTTTGCTTCTAATGTCATTTCAAATGTTTTAAAAACTAGAAAATTCCTGGTTTCTTTTGATTTAAAGGTGACTTTATAGAGTTTAATCACTGTAATCAGGCAAATATCTTTTTCTGATTATTCATGAATGCATTTTTACTTGGCTCTATCATTTGATCGTAACAGCACAAGAATTTGTGAATCTTTGTTGCTGTTGAACACACCAGAAGAAAATGCCCATGTCAGCTAAAATTATAATCCACTGATACTTTTATTTATGTAAATGTCTCCACAGCAGAAGCTAAAGCAGAAGCAGAGGCTAAAACTCAAAGTAGTTTATACTCTTTTAAGATTGAAGGCACTCATGTAAATTGTAACCGCAAAATTCTTACGGTTTGTATATTTCCAGAATGCTTATTAGATAAAAGTTAAATATCTGAACTATTTACAATAAATCTGGTATTTGCAGAACATTTTCTTAACTAATTAATTTTAATAGTCAAAATGAATTAAATATTTTAATATCTGTAATATCAATTTAATATATGAATAATAAAAATAGTTGTAAATCTGTGGGTTTCTTGGTGTTTTTTCTTTTCCTTTTAATTCTACTGGATGGCAATCATAATAATATAATTACGTTCTGTTATTTTCATGCTTATGATGTGTTCCAGGAATTAAAAATTAGTTTCAGAAAAAAAAATAATCAGTATTTCAGAACAGAAACATTTTGTTTATGTGCTTTCTCTTGAAGATGTAGTTTATTCTGACAGTAATGCATAAATGGAAACAGTCCAGTAAATTTAATCCATAATGGCTGTTAACTTCATTGGTTTCTCACAAATCCCTCTAGATATCATTTTCTTCTATTATGTCCCAAAATGATAAACAATTTATGAAGAACAGCCTAATTATTTGCTTCCTATTAATCTTTGTTATTGCATATAGGACACTGTACTGTGATTTTAGACACATTTCTGATTAAAGAGCAAAATGGCAAACTATGTGATTCCAGGCATAACCCTTGGAGACTTGTGTCTCAAGGACACATGGCAAAGTCAAAATTGTTTCCCTACTTTGCTTTTTCTCACCAGAAATAGTATCTGTTCATTGACTTATACCAGTAGAGTGTAACTGTAGTTCTCCTGCAGACTCCTGTGCATTGACTGATAGATTGCTGGAGGACAGAACATGGTATCTTTCACTACCCTGCAATCAAGGTTAATGTTCTTAAGCTCCTTGTACTCCTGTCCTGATAAATAGTCCACATTGCACTGTAGCTTGGAATGTCTTGGGCTGTGTTTTTTTAGAATTAAAAGGATCAAACCACTTTCTAAGTATAATAGACATGAAGATTAGAGGTCAAAACTATAAAAGTAATATACTGCAGACAAATAAATGTAAATGGCTACCTTCCAAGACTTTGAGAAGAAACATATGCTTCAAGAGGGATCAGAAGATAAGTGTATTTAATATGAATATTTTTAACCTATAGTTCTACTGATTATGAAAATTTACTTTTCCTCTTGATGTTCTTAATTTGCTTACCGTTTATCACTTTGATATGCGGTTCCAGTAGAATGTGGTTTTGTCACAGAAAGTTTGAAAAAGCAAAGTCTGGGTTCTCTTCCCTTTTACTTTGCCACTCACTGGCATAAACCAATGGGATTTGCCATATTTACAGAAATAAAAGCAAGACATGGTTACAGAGAAGCAAACAGAAATCTTTCATCCCTAATAATGGGAATCAGGAAATAATCAGGAAAACTGATAGCAATTTAATGCCATAGGCTTGGTAAATTGTTGAGAGTTTAAAAGAAGAAAGGGGGTTCTTTGCATCCCACATTAACTGTAATGGACAATGACAAATCAAATCAAACCATTCTGTTCCAAGGATGATTTTTTACCCTGTAATTGGTTTCACAAGATTAATAATTTTATGTTTGTCTGCAAGTTTAATAATTATTACGGGAAACTTACTGAAAATTGAATTGGTGTGCTCTCAGGAGAAAGTAAAAAATTAAAAGTAAAATGAACAACCTTAATATCTCTAAATACAAAAATCTATTTAAATTATGTCATTGTTCATGATTATTAAGTGGGAAGAAATTGGAATTGTCATTCCATCCAAAGACTAATGACTCAGCTCCTCTGCTGATATGAGCCCAAATTGATTCTGACCCAATATGTATTTACCAAAAATGAGATTGTAATATGTAAAATGTCATTGAAACTTTTGCTGTAATAGCTGTGTAATGGTGGACTACAGAGACCCAGTTTCACAGCAAGGTGAAAATCTATATCCTCACAACAAAGGCAACAACAGATTTAATGGTCAGTGTGTGGTGGCAGCATAACTGATCAACCTTACACTGCTAGACTGTGAGGACAGCAATGTATGAAAAAGAAGCTGGATTAGGGAATAACAGATAAAGTACAGGTATATGGACAGACTTGGAATGACTTAGAGAAGGGGGAAGGATTTGCGGGCCCAATTTTGCAGGTAAATTATAGGAATATTTGCTTATTTTTATGGTTAATATTTGGTCAAGTGGAACAAATTTTAACTTGTTTCTGTCAGACAAAAAGGATTACTGATAGCAAAAGTGATATTCAGATTTGAGATATTATTTGGGAAGCACATAGAACTTGTTTTCCTAGAGTCTTTTACCTTTTAATTGTTATACCCTCTAATTCTCAGGGACCCATTTAAATTACACTAATATGGCAGATAGGAAGAGATAATTTCCTTGTTTCTTGTACATTAAAAACTATCTTGAGTCCTTTTGTATGTACTGTACTACAGCAAATGTGACAACCAAAGACATAGGCCTTGTAACATACATGAACTGGGAGGTGTTCATATACTGATAACATCTTGTGGGCAAAAGAGCAGAGACTGAGCCTTTTGTCTTCCTCCAAGAACCAAGGTATTTCTTTACTGTTGAATGAATATTAAGTGTCTTTGAAGAAAAACTTTTAGGTTTCGTAAAGACTTTTTCATTTAAGGTGAGTAGCATTTTACACATATTTGCACACTTCAAAAAATGCTCAGTGAATTAAAAAAATTATCAGGACTGAAAACGTGAACTATAAGACTGCTGCAAAATGATCTCCCATGTTGCTGCAGGCACAGAAATCTTCCAAATTAGGGCAGGTTGCCTATCCTTTTACCATGTTAATTTGGTTGGCAAAGCGGAAAACCAGTGACAGCCTGTGATTTAAAAAACTGAGTCACAAACCCTGATTAACAGATTTTATATTAGAAATGGCAGCTCAGCTAGACACTGCTGATAGAAACAGTAATGATGATGGAAAGCTTGCTTCCATTACGTGCTGAAAACTTAAAAGTTGTGTGCTGAAAACATTAACTGAAAGTTTTTGTAACTCCTGCTGTTACGCTTTAATCCAATTAGATTAGCATAATATAGTACATCTTACCTTACATCAGATTCAACAATTTGAATTAGCACTGTAATTTTTAACAGTTTTTCATTTGCTTTAAACAGACACTTGCAGCTCGAAAATCTGGTATTTCCATGGCCATGCTCATCCGGACCTCCATAAACAATGAAGAAATGGTAAGTGTTTTCAATTGAAGGTTTAATTCATTTAAATAATGGAGAAATCTTTGTTTAAGGTGTTTTAGAAATTTTCTTCATTAGACAATCCAAAAGGGTTAAAACTGAGTGCATAAGCATTTCTTTCATTGTGCGTGAACTTCCAGGGACTTTAATGGCACGAAGCTGCACTAAGGGAGGTTCAGACTGGATATCAGGAAAAATTTCTTTACCATGAGGGTGGCCAAACACTGCAAAAAGCTTCCTAGCAAGGTGGTTGATACCCCATGCCTGTCAGTCAGTGTTCAAGAGGTATTTGGATAATGCCCTCAAATAACATGCTCTTTTAGTTAGCCCTGGAATGTTTGGCAGTTGAACTAGATGATCTTCGAAGGTCCCTTCCATCTGAATTATTCCATTCTATTAAGTAGAATTTGCTGCCTGATCCACAGTGACAAGACTGGTTTGTCATTATCTTCTGCAAGTGCAGCCAGGTGCTGTGCTATTTGAATTTTTCCCTCTCCAACTGCTGTTCAGAACTCCACATGAATCAAATTTTGATCCTTAAAACTAAAGCTAACTGCAAAGGATTGCATGGAAATTCACATTTTTAAATGGCCAGGCTATAAAATGGCAGGTAAATGTTGCATCTCTAGACAAAAATTAATGCATGATGGAAGAAATGTCATTAGCTGGCTGTCTATTAATATCATTAATACCACTAGAAAAATAGATCATCTTGTGGTTATGGAGACTTCTCTGAAAAGATAGCTTAGTGCCAAAGGCAAGTCAAAATGACAAATAGAATATCAAGAATTTATAGAAAAATACAGGAAAACACTGGCATTCATTATGCTACTGCATTAACCCATCAAATACTCAGCCTTGAGGCAGACTAGCTCAAAAAATTTGAACAATGTTAAGAATCACAAAAAAAGAACAAAAAAAAGATAATAAAAGGCATAAAATCACTCCAATGCAAGAAAGACATAAACAAATAAGGTCTGTTCTACATGGTGAATGATGTGGTGAAAATGTATATGGAAAAATTATTCACTGTTTCTCCTAGCACAGAAGCTAGCAGTAACCCAATGAAGCAGCAGGTGTAAAACAAAGAAAAAGAAAACTGTCTTTGCACAACCTGTCACATTTTCATCACCACAGGATTAGGGAGGAGCATAAAAGTGTTAAGAAGTCTGAGAAAACAATAATTCTATTGTTATTTAAACTCCAGCTGTTTTCTCCAGACTTGTTTTTGAATGTCATTTTGTCCTTATCCTGCAATCCACCCCACACTGGATTCTGAAGGCTGATTTACTCCAAAAGTTGTCTTCTGTTGACTTGCATCTATGACAGTAAGAATTTTCTATGCCAGAAAACCTTGTTTTCCAAAATATTTATGTGGGGAGACCTTTAGTTTTAAACTGTCTTTCATCATGTTTTACCAATCTGTTTTCAACAGCCATTTCTCTATTACACCATCAATTAGAATGAGAGGACTCTGCAAGGAGGCTTGTGGAGATGTTTTTGGTTTTGTTTGTTTTTCTTTCAGTTCTTATAGATGACTGAGACATGTTTTGATTTTGTAGATATAACTCCTACTAATTACATATGTGATCCTCGATGAAGAGAATTTTAATTCATACAAGAACTGACCAGGATAATCTTTTGAAAAAATCCTGTTCTTATAGCTCATAAAATTTGAATATTGTGGTCTTCCATTATTGATTTCACTTACAGTTTGCAAAAGAAAATGATTTTAAACAAAAATGAAACAGGTGTTATTTAGCTCAGTAAGATTTAAATTGTGATTCAAGCAGATTTATATGGCTGAACTCAGCATGCTTAAAGAGAAGCATTAATTTAAATGTATAAAATATTTTGTGTCCCTCAAATTTTTCCTTTGGTTTTCCTCATATTTCTTGTGCAAACATAGTATTCTAGAATATATCCAACATTGAAAAAAAAAAAAAAAGGAATGTTGACTTTTCCTTGTATTGTTGTTAAGGTCCATAGAAGAATGGAGAAGCAGAATTTTGACAGTCATTCTGGGAAATAAAACCCATATCACAAGTGTACACACATCTATCACTCCTCTCTGATTTGTTGTGAACTTTTTGTGTTTATATGGTAATCATAAAGGAACAATTTGGTAATGCTCATGGATGGATTGATGAGATAGGAAACAGCTGTTGTTTGAAATGAACTTTCAGCATTTATTTTGTTCTGCGATCTTAAAATAGCAAGAAAGGTCGACAAAGCAAAGAACAACTATGGAATCTTAAGTATTGTAAGGCTGAGGGAAAATTCTAGAGAACAGACTTATGTCATGCAATTGGTGCAAAATAACATTTTTCAGCTATGTTACAGTTCATACATAAATATCTGGTTTTAGTGAACAGACCCTAAACTATTCCATGCGCTTTACTGAAAAATGTCTACTAAGTAAAAAAAATTCCACTCATAAATATTACTATCTTTTGTGACAACAAATTCAGGTTCAACTATTCAATTGTATGCCTGCCTTCATGTAAGGACTACCAGGTTGGGAGTTTGGATGACTAAAGGTGCAAATAACTTATGGAGTTGGTACTAATTGCTAGAAAATGCAGGATAAGAAAGAATAATATGGACTGCACTACTAGATTCTGAGTTAAGAAGTACTGTTCAGGAAAAGAAGAAATATCAGTGGGCCACTCAATGTAAACATTTCTCCACTGGTTGTTTTCAATCATGAAAAGCTAATGAACTATGATCCATGAGAAACTAAAAGGTAAAAATGTACCAAAAATATTCTTATGTCATTGTACTCTAATCTCAAGTTAATCCAGACTAAATGGAGAACTGAGTACTAGAAATAGATAATTCTTAGAAATCTCTAAACAAAAACACCAGTGGAAAGTCAGACAACAAAAATAATTTAAAAATATAAAAGTTAATTTGATGAGGATAATATAATTTTTACCTCAAAGAACAGATGAATAAGAGAAGCCTGTCTTATGCCAGTCCTTGTTAAATGTACTAAAGTAAAAAAAAGCAAGTGAGTGCTCTTTCTAGAATAGATACAACGACAACGGTACAGGTGGTAAGACTGACTTGCAACTTTTAAAACACATGAAAAGCAATACTTTTCTACTTAGTCTGCAAGTGGCCAGCAGAACTTAATACCCTGAGACATCACCAAAACAAAGTAGGGCAAGTTATGAAAACAAAAAGAACAGATACTTTCAGGGATAAAACAACTCTTCAGATACTGTCCACAAAATCAGATGAAATAATAGTCACTGATGAAAGTTAAGGAAGAGAATACCCCTTAGGGAAGTTATTCCTCTGATTAAGGGTTTTCTGCTTTTTGCTTTTTACTTTTTACTTTCCCTCAACTTTTTCTGGAGGGAATATTAGTGACTCTGATGGAAGCAGGTTATTTGACTGGTTAAATCAGTTATAAAAATGTCTTCAGTATGGAAATTACTTGAACTAATGCTTTTTATTAAAAATTCCAATGGCACTTACTCAAAAAAATAAATCATGAGGATAAATACTGTGAGCTTTGCCACTCAACACTGCTATCCTTCTGGTATATCATGTTCATGACCCTGTGAGTTTGTATGTTCTCAACTCTGATCCAAAGATGTTTTAAGCACTGTCAAAGTATTAACTTCAGTGAGGCTTAAGCATATGCTTTCTCTTCAGCATCCATTTAATTGCTTTGCTGAGCAAAGATGTAGAGATGCAACTTCGTGAAAATAATACATAGCTGACATTGAAAAAGTATCTGAAGTAATATATGAGAGATACAAACTTCACTTGGAAGGATAGGCAGATTAAATAAAGAACCCTCCTATATGTTAACAATACTAAATATTGCCATGCATATAATAGATACTTTTAAGTGGAGCAGAGTACTAGGAAAGAAAGCCTATTAACAGTAAGATAAATACAGTTCTCCTTTAAAATTGTGCTTTGTTTTATTAACAAGACAGCAGCCTAGAAAGGGAAAGATCATATTCAGCAGCAAAACTGATATTTAGATTGTGTCTTTCAGCTGAAAACTTCATTTATACTAGGACGTATATTACAAGGCGTTTTGAGCTGTGCTATTTCATTACTTACTGCTTTTTCAGAAGCAGATAAAAGTTACTGGCAGAATACCAAAATGATTTATAGCTTATGAAAAATCTGTGAGGCTGAATTAGGGTGAAAGGGTGAGATTTATACTGATGCTACCAGAGTTCAGGAGTGTAAGAGTCATTTGCAAAGAAATATTCAAAGACCTGGTGGTTTCTGCTTTCTAAGAAACACAGTTCCTCAACAAGCAGCATAAATTCACTTTGGGTTGTTTTGGAAGTTTTCTTTTTGATCTCCGTAGCTAGTAAGCTGTAACATGAAGAGCAGGGGGCGGAAATATATACAAAGACAAACTTTTCTTTCTTAGGTGGTTGTGACTAGCCCACTCCCTCTTAAACTTCCAAATTAAACCAAAATAGACCTCCCTTTCTTTAGGGAGAGTTACCAGATAGCTAAGTTTTTTAGAAAAGGCTAAGAAAAGACCACTTGAGAGCAACTCAATATTTTTTTTAGTCATTCCTGCTGTATTAGTTTCTTTTCCTAGCTTTACAGTGTACACAGAGGTGCTAGGATCAAATGTCCATGAAATGTGTGATTTCACAGAGTAGAAGTTGTTATTAGAATGTAACTAGCAACCTTAAATCACAGCTATTAAACCCTAAGCTACTTAACACCATTTGTTTTCATTACTTCTAGTGCTTGAAACTACGAACCAGTTGATTTATAACTACAATGTAATGGTTTTTATGTGGTAGCAAATGTTAATTATTTGATGGCTCTGAGTATGCAATGTTATGCAAATATGTACAAAATAAATCTTTTATTTTTATTAGACAAATTATTAGCAGAGTATCCCATATATTTGAGGGGAGATGCAGGCACATAAACACAAGAACATGTCAACATACTGTTAGAGAGGATAACATCCTGTATTTGACATGTGCTTACCACAGGTGAAGAAATATTAAAATTATTAGTCTTAACAAGCACTGTAACTGAGTATAATCAGTTGAAAACTGCAGCTACAGCCCTTGTGGAAGAAATACATAGATCAAACAATAATGGTTGTATTTTCTTGGTTCCAGTTTAAATTCCTTTTCTGTTTCTCTGACTCCACCCTTAAGCTATTTCTTGTTGCTTAAGGAAGATCAATCCTTTGAGTATATTCATACTCTTAACTGGTATTCTAACCTAGCCATGTTTTTTTATATGTAATCAGAACGGTAGCAGTAAATATAAAGTTCATATGAACAAACCACACAAATTCCAAAATGTTTTTCCCCAGTTTGCTACAGCTACACAACCAGCATTACTTTGTGTTATATCCACACAAGATGAAGTGATGGTAGAATGGATTTTCAGAAATATCCTACTTCTGACTGTGCTACCTTTTTTCATGTGGTTTCTTCCTATCAGAAGCAATCTATTGATTTATAAGGGAGTAGGTCTAGAACTTCTAATACATGCATGGCAGCTACCTGTGCATTTAATGAAAAAATGAAGCAAGGTCATATTTTTGTGTACAGTCCAATTGCTGCTTACAGACTGCAGAGTTTTTCTTATTTTCAGTAAATCAACTGGACTTGAAGGACTTGAAAGATCTGGGTGCCTAAAAACAAAGCTTGAGTAAACAAATCAGATCAGTGATGCTATATAACCCTATCTTTTATATAATACTCCAGTGACTGCTTTGTCAGTTTTCAGCTCGTTAAGCACTAAGGAGCTGAGATTCAAGTTGTTTGTAATACTAATCAGTGAACAGCTGGTAACTCTGCTCTTTCTAGAACTGGTCATGCCTGCTATAAGCCAAAAAAGTCAAAGAAATGGGTGTCTGTTTCTAAGAGAATGGATCATTCTTGCTTATTAGGTAAAAATCATCTTGGTTCCTAAAAAGGAAACCATCAGCATGCTACAATGGGAATACAGAACTACAAAATTTAACCTGGTTTAATTCGATGATGAGATTATTCAGACATTAGTATTAAGGAATAGCAATGTATATAATCAAGGTATATTCTGTGCAGTGTGCCTAAGTCCCCATAGGAAGTGTTTAAATATTGAGAAATAATGTTAGAGAACTAAAAAGCATCAGGGAATGCAATGCTAATAAATTTTTTAATTTCTGCCTCAAGACATAGAAGAATGTAGAGCTCTGTTAATAAAATAATTGACTGAACTGTTTCCAACTTAATTCTCCCATTTCTATAATCAGTCATAAAGGTCATCCAGACTTCCTTTGTTTTCGAAGGGCAAGAAGAAATAAGTAAATCAGTATTTCACAGATGAATTAATACTTCTATGCATATTCTGATATTATTATTATTAATATTGGAAGTGTAATGACATTCTTTAATTCCAAGTTCACTTGTACAAAGCAGTACTTCAAGTGAAGTCCTGATATGTTTTTTTCTCACTCAACAGAAAATACATGTTTTCAAGAAGACGTTGCAGGCTTTGATCTATCCAATATCATCAACTACACCCCATAACTTTGAAGTTTGGACAGCTACAACTCCTACATACTGTTATGAATGTGAAGGTCTACTTTGGGGCATAGCAAGGCAAGGCATGAGATGTACCGAATGTGGTGTTAAATGTCATGAGAAGTGCCAAGACCTTCTAAATGCTGACTGTTTGCAGAGTGAGTATTTTCTGTAAATCTAACACTTCCCAGTACATGACACCTTTTGATTTTGTCTGTATGCTCAGATATTTTCTGAAATAAAGGGCCAAATCATCAGAAATTAGCGAAGACATGTTGATTTTCTTTTGTTCAGGATCTAGCCAGAAACTATGAAAGTTAATTTTGTTCTTGGAACATGAGGAATGTTGCCGGTCAGTTGCAAAATAATGTTTTGTAGCATCAGTATATTATTTACTTTCCATTGCATATGGCAGCATCCAGAGCAATTTCTTTCATGAAGTTAGCATTCTTTGTTTTAACTCAGAATAACAGAAATGTCAAAGCAAAGATAAAGAAAATACTAAGGATACTCATTGTAGTCATAGTAATATGATTTCAGCAATCAAAATACCTCATTAAAATTATCTCTGTAAACCCATATGGTTCATATGTTAGTGGTTGTAAATACTTTTGAGTACGCCAGCAATAAGGATTATGCTGAGAGAATATCTGCTATTTCAAGTCATTGTAACAAAGGAATCTTAAAGAATATAGATGGCAAGGTAAAATAAATATTACGTACTTGTTAGATGGTCTTTCGAATTTACCTTATGAATATTACAGTGCAATTAAAAATGTAATTCTCTTTTCAGAAGTAGTTAAATCACTATAGTAGTATCCACAGGGCAGGGGGAAGAACACAAAAATAGGAGGAGTAAATCAGATCTTTTCTCTTCCAAATACCAAATCGTCTACATATACCGGGAAAATATCAAGCAGGAAGTACTTTGGGACTAGAATTAAGATGAAACATCATATTTATCTTTTTCTTTGGACTGGAAAACTACATGCAAGTCAGCTAGTTCTGAGTATAATACTTTTGTATTTCTGTGTTTACATTACCTCTAATTTGGTTGCAGTTTGCTTCCTCCTATGCAAGGATACAGGAACTGTTTTTAAATGTTTATTTTGCCACACCTCCACAGAGGTTGAGCTGTTATAACCACTCAAAACTAGCAATCCTTTCCTTGTATGTGGTACAACACCTTCAAATGATAATTACAAGTCAATCCCACTTCTCCCACTTCCAAAGAAAGAAACTGCGGCCAAATTGGTAAGAGATGAGCTGTTTTTGTAGGTAACACAAACATGCACTTGGCACGAGATGCATCCTTCCCTGTAACAGCTGAAGCTTGGCTAAAGCTGAAATACATAGAGTAAAATTTTCAGCTTTTCCTCAGTTTCACTTATCTGAAACAAATCTCACTCACTCCAGAGTTTCCCTGGCTCATGAATTATTGCCAGCTCCAAAATACATAAAAAATACTTCAGAGAGCTATACTGCCTTCATAGAATTTTTACAAATATATAAATGATTAGGTTGAGAGAGAGCTGGCAAAAATAAATAGGATTGCTAGTCATCTGTGCTATAAACATGTTGTAAACATTAAACAGCTTAGTTTTGAAAGAGTGAACCTCTAGAAGATATACTATGGACAAAAAGAATTTGACAGATCTGAAGGCTCCTGATATTCACATTTGTACACAAAAGTTTTTGAGCATCCTGACGTGTTTTTTCATCAGATTCATTATGCAGTGAGTTTGAATATTATGCTACTTCAAACATTTTAAACATAAATGAAACAAGGTATGTGGACTTCAGCGTTCAATCAAGAAAAAAAAAAAAAAGAATTGACCAGTACAGTTGGATAAATGGCTATTTGTAACACAGCTGACGTTAACACACCATAAAGTGAAAGGAATGCATTTCATTGTGGTTATTTTTAGCACAGTTATCATTTTGGCTGACCTATAATCACTAGGACATACTGGCCTCTAAGCTTCTGTAATTTTTTTATTCTTCTATATGTAATGACTACTAATGTAGACTGTAGAAACAAATTACCATCTAAAGCTCTTTAGGGTCAATATCTAGGCTTGTTTTAAATTAGGTTTTTAAAAAAGAAATCAGTAGTATATTTGTTAGACTTCTCACCTTCAGCAAGATGCCTCCTTATAGTATTAGGTATAATATTAAATCAATTGATTCCAATCTTGCTGAGTTTGTATTAGTCCCTAGGGTAAAAGGAGCTTGTTAACTTATTGCACAAGGTAAGTTATGATATTGTCTTAATTTGTCTGATCAATACTGCATGAAAAAAGCTGTTGATACTGTCAGCAGTAAAAGATACAAAAACAGTTGTAATAAAAATTTAGTAGAAATAGAAGGCTATGCTTATTTTTCATAATTTTTTTTTAATTTTTTTTGCATTTTGATGCATATTCCAATTTTATACTGTCTCAAAAATCAGTAAGAATTTCTACAGAAATCCACAATTGTCATTCAGAATGTGTCCATGGTTTGTCCCTAGGTTATGATATTATATCCTTAAAAGAAAATGGAAAAGATTGTTTTCATTCATCTTGCAGGAACCACCTGTCTCAATTTCTAGGCAGCTCAGTGATCATCAACTCATGAAATAAAATTACTGGAGAACTCTCCAGATGGTATTTGATTTCATGGTTGCATTTAATTCTTTTTGTATTAATTCCTAATTTTAGTGTCCTTAATCTCCTCATGTCTTGTGAGGAGAGGCTGAGAACACTTGGGTTGTCTAGTCTTAAGAAAAGGAGACTAAGAGGTGAGCTCGTTGCTCTCTACAGCTTCCTGAGGAGGGAAGTGGAGACAGAGACGCCAGTCTCTTCTCCCTAGTAATCAGTGACAGGACATGTGGGAATGGCACAAAGCTGCCATCAAAAAATATGATGACGTTTGATGGTATTGTAGAGAAGGAACTGAGTTTCCTCTACAGTGAGAACAGCACTAAAATATCTGAATTCTAATTGCAGAACAAGTTGTTTAACATTTTTTTATTTTTTTTAACCATCCATTTAAAAGGAGCAATAATCCTTTGTACCTCTCAGGAGCTGTGTTAAAAAGACTAACTAGATAATATTTTTGCAACCTTTTGGAAAGGTAATATACTTATTGCTGCTAGTGATGATGATGATTTTAGTCTCATCAAGAATTGGAATAGCCTGCTTAGCACTGCAGGGATTTCAGTTTATGCTTCCAATATTTGTAATACCATTCTGAAACAAAAGTCTGATTATTTCTTTCCTCATACACACACACAAGATAAAAAGTATGGACATGTTTTTGTAAGTTATTCCAGTGCGATGTGTATTGCAGAGACATTGATCAGAAACACTTTATACTGACAGACAGAGGGCACTTTATAAAGAGAACTGTAAAGTGCCTCTGAGATTGGTTATGACTTTTAGAGATAGAAGACTCTCCACAACTCTCTTGGGAAGAATTATGAATAAAACCTGTAACAGCATGGTGTCCTTATACTTTATTTATTTACAGTAAAAGTTGCAGTGGTTTTGAAGTCCCAGACAAATCAGCACCACTGCTTGAGTATTTTATTTCTTTTCCAGAATTATTTTATAGGATAGACCTGACATACCATCATAGGTTAATACAGTCTAGCAATCATTATCACATAGATAATATACTTTAATCTCTTCTATCATCCTCATACACTTACTGAAATTACTAATAATGAAAATTTTACTGAAGAGTAGAACCTCTCTATTCCATACATATTATTCACCTGAGTGGTTACTCAAGAAGCATTTTACAAAAAGCTGTGAAGTTTAATAACACACAAGCACATGTATTGTGTTGATTGAGTTTTAATATCACAATTTAGTGCCTACTGTTCAGCTTTCTTCTTATGTTTTTTGATATTTGGTAGTACTGTGAGAACAAAGTGTGCTGTCAGGTTGCACTCCGGGTGATATATGGATGATCACCAGCATATCAGCAAAAACAAATGTTATTCTGTCTCATAACTGATCCTGCAATACCTGTGTTCCGTCATTCAGTTTCTGTGGAGACTGGCCTCTGCAGCAAAGAAATGCATTTCTTTGTTGTAAATATATTTGTTTTATTAGGAGGTTCTCCGCTTTCTTCTGTCCTGAAGTTTGCATCTACTAATAGGCCTGTATCTTTCTACTTCATAATAGGAAGGAAGGAGACTACAGATCTCTCCCTCGAATCCTACCCTTGGTCTGCAGCTGTTAAGAGCAGGGTAATGCAGATTCACATAATTCTTAGTATGCAAAACTAGATTTCATAAGATTCTCTAACCTCATCTATTTCTTTCCAGAAACACAATTGTTTATTAAACAGAGTATTCTTTCCCCGGCTGGTCCCAGTGCTAGAACTTCATTTTCTTTAATCTATTCAGTTGCAACCTGAATGTCATATCTACTCTATGAGAGACAGGGAACAGAACATTCCAGTGTTAGCACAGAGCTTTTGTGAACTGGTTTTGCTCACTCATGAGGTTTAAAGAAGAAGAAACAAAGTGTGATAGACTCTGATCTGGAGTGAGGAAGTCAAGTCAGTGTTACAGAACTGTTTGGCAGTTAGGGTAGTCTCAAACTAATCACAATACTTAAATTAAATAGATTTTGAATGCTTCCATTAAGTGAATTTATGTGATAATTGCAATTTATATATTTTTTATGAACACTGTTCAAGTAAGGAATGAAAAAACTTTCCTGGAGTGCAGGCAGAGTCAGTAAATACTGAGATGTATCTGGAAGTGGTCAAGAAACTATCTGAAGCTGCTATGCCTGCTTCTTTCTATTGTTCATTAGATTTCCACTGTGGGAGAGCATAGCAGGAATCCAGGTTAATCTCTTTGCTGTCAAACTAAAAATTCTCTGAAAAATGAGGTGGAAATATTAGCTGGTTTAAACATTGGTTTTGTTAATAATATTTTTGTCCTAATGGAACAAATATGTTTCCTGTATCATCCTACTGTAAAAGGAGAGAGAGAAAGAAATGAAGATATTGCGCTGAATTAGAGAAAAAAGAATATGAAATTTTAAAAATTATTTGTAAATTCATTATTTAAATTTAACTAACTAGTAACAGAGGCAAAGGTCAGAACAAACAGTGTCAGATACTGAACACTTCTGTACACCCTTCTGAAAGAATCAGCGTGCCTAACCATATAAGAAAATCTAGGTGTTGTGATGTTTTCACAGTATCGATCAGTACTGAATAGTACTGATTCAACAAATATTTCTGCATATAACATGTAACTGGTTGAAGTTGAATATTAACTCGTAATATTAAACTAAGTCAATTGATAATTTTTAGGTATCACAAAGAATAACTATAAGAGTCTTGGAATTATCCACATGAAACATACATCTGCTTTGAGTACTGCAGTATGAAAAATTGTCTGGAGAACTAATTGTCTGGAGAAAAAAATAACTAAGAAAGCAATATATTAATAAATGTGTTGACCTTTTCTGTGATTTCAGGAGCTGCTGAAAAAAGTTCCAAACATGGTGCAGAAGATAAAACACAGAACATTATTAGTGCTATGAAGGAAAGAATGAAGATCAGAGAAAAAAATAGACCAGAGGTGTTTGAAGTGATCCAGGAAATGTTTGATATTTCCAAAGAAGATTTTGTACAATATACAAAAGCAGCAAAACAAAGTGTTTTAGATGGGACATCCAAATGGTCAGCAAAAATAACCATCACAGGTAAATTTTCTTCTGACTTGTTTGATATAAGAGTTCTCTCCTTCCTAGTCCCCTGGTTCAGGAGTAAGATTTATTGTACTTAGAGCTGGAACTGTATGTTAAATTGTGAATTTGGTGCATCTATAATTGGCCGAATTTGTAACATCCTAACTGGAAGTGTTTTAAGTAAGAGTTGTTGGCAAAAGTACTTTATATTCCACTTTTCTAGGGAGGAAGATAAGTAAAAGATCTTGTTCTGTTTCTTCTACCTCCTACCAGTATCTCCTGTGCTTGAGATTTTTTTTTTTTGCCCCTTTTAACCAATTACAAGAGTTAAAGTTCATGAAAATTGAAATACTATTAACACTACAGCTCAACAATTTCACACCCCATTGTTCTGAGATTTATCCATTTTTATTGCCTGAATTAAGGTCAAGCAACTTCTTGCTACTTTATAGAAACTTTCCTAAAACATCAGTTCTTGGTGCTGATGTTTCACACCTGTATGTAGGGTAATCTTCCCAACAGATTTTACAAAATATTTTCCGTATATGTTCTGTAAGACCAAATATATTCACACTGTTACAAAAAATACAAGATTGACCTTTACTGCTCTTTATGAGCCAACTGATAGGATACCCAAGCACATAAATGGCATTATCTTTGCCAGTTACTCAGTAAATGTGCCAATGTTTTCATACACTCTATGTGCAGGGTAATTATCAGTTTACTAGCGTTGGTACAAAACTCATTTGTATTATTGAATGGTTTGGTTCTTTTCTTTTAGAAGCAAAACTCATAGTGATTTTAGTTCTGCAGAATCAAGACAATCCTCACAAAGGAACTGTAAAATAATTTAGGAAGTGATGTTGGAAGGAATTTCTGACTTATCACAGAATCATAGAATATCCCGAGTTGGAAGGGACCCATGAGGATCATCTAGTCCAACTCTTGGCACCGCACAGGTCTGCCCAAAGTTTAGACCATGTGACTAAGTGCACAGTCCAATCGCTTTTTAAATTCAGACAGGCTTGGTGCAGTGACTACATCCCTGGGGAGCCTGTTCCAGTGTGCAACCACCCTCTCAGTGAAGAACCTCTTCCTGATGTCCAGCCTAAACTTCCCCCGCCTCAGCTTAACACCATTCCCGCGGGTCCTATCACTGATGTTTACAGTGAACACGTCACCTGCCTCTCCACTCCCCTTCGTGAGGAAGTTGTAGACCACAGTGAGGTCCACCCTCAGCCTCCTCTTCTCCAGGCTGAACAGGCCCAGTGCCCTCAGCCACTCCTCATACGTCTTCCCCTCTAGGCCCTTCACCATCTTCATCGCCCTCTTCTGGACACTCTCCAACAGTTTAATGTCCTTCTTGTACTGTGGTGCCCAGAGCTGCACACAGTACTCGAGGTGAGGCCGGATCAGCACAAAGTAGAGAGGGACAATCACTTCCCTCGACCGACTAGCGATGCCATGCTTGATGCATCCCAGGATACGGTTGGCCTTCCTGGCTGCCAGGGCACACTGCTGGCTCATGTTCAACTTGCTGTCAACCACAACCCCCAGAGCCCTCTCTGCGGGGCTGCTCCCCAGCGTCTCATCGCCCAGTCTGTATGGATAGCCAGGGTTGCCCTGTCCCAGGTGCAGGACCCGGCACTTGCCTTTGTTAAACTTCATGTGGTTGGTGATCGCCCAGCTCTCCAATCTGTCCAGATCTCTCTGCAAGGCCTTTCCACCCTCATCCGAGTCCACAACTCCTCCAAGTTTGGTGTCGTCGGCAAATTTGCTCAAAACACCTCCTAGTCCTACATCCAAATCATTTATAAAGACATTGAAGAGGACTAGCCCTAAAATGGAGCCTTGAGGGACCCCACTAGTGACCATCCACCAGCCAGATGTGGCCCCATTAACCACAACCCTTCGAGCCCTGCCCATCAGCCAATTGCTCACCCATCGTATGATGGTTTTGTTAAGTTGTATGCTGGACATTTTGTCCAGTAGGATCCTATGGGAAACTGTGTCAAAAGCTTTGCTGAAGTCCAAAAAGATCACATCAGCTGGTTTCCCTTGGTCAACTAGATGGGTGATCTTATCATAAAAAGAAATCAAATTTGTTAGGCAGGACCTATCCTCATGAACCCACGTTGGCTGGGACCAATGACTGCATTGTTCCCCAGGTGCGCTTCAATAACTTCAAGAATCATCTTCTCTATAATTTTACCAGGCACTGACGTGAGACTGACAGGCCTGTAATTGCTAGGGTCTTCTCTCTTACCCTTCTTGAAAACTGGGAAAACATTTGCCAGTTTCCACTCTATTGGGACCTCTCCAGATTCCCAAGATTGTTGAAAAATAATTGAGAGAGGTCCCGCGATGACGTCAGCCAGCTCTTTAAGCACCCTGGGATGGATCCTATCCAGACCCATGGACTTGTATGGATCCAGGTGGAGCAGCAAATCCCACACACGTTCAGGGTCGGTAGGGAGTTTGTCATTCCCACTGTCATGGTCCTCCCGCTCAGGGCACCCAGGGTCCCGAAGCCCATCATCAGCATTGAAGACAGAGGTGAAGAAGGCATTAAACGTCTCTGCTTTGCCTATGTCATTGTCTGTGAGGAGATCTTCCCCATCAAGTAGCGGACCTATGTTTTCTTTGGTTCTCCTTTTTCTGTTCACATATCTAAAAAAACCTTTTTTATTGTCTCTCACAGACATGGCCAGCTTCAACTCTAGTTGGGCTTTGGCCCCGCGAATTTTCTCCACACAAACACAAACAGCATCCCTGTATTCCTTCCTCGTCGCCTGACCCACCTTCCAGTAGCCCTACACTTTCTTTCTCCACCTAAGCTCCAGTAGAAGATCCCTGGTCAGCCAGGCCGGCCTTCTGCCCCACCTGCCTTACTTCCGATATTTTGGAATCGCCTGTTCTTGTGCTTTTAGGAGGCAGTGCTTAAAGACTGACCAGCACTGATGGACGCCAATGCCTTCAAAAGCAGCTTCCCAGGGGACCTTGCTGACTAGTTCCCTGAGCAGCCTGAAGTCTGCTTTCCCCATATCCAGGGCTGAAGTTTTGGTGGCGGTTTTCCTTCTGTCACCATAAATTCTAAACTCAACCACTTCACGGTCACTATGACCGAGACGGCCGCCAATTGCCACGTCTCCCACAAGACCCTCTCTGTTCTCCAGCAACAGATCAAGGAGGGCACCTTTCCTAGTTGGCTTCCTTAGCACCTGCACCAAGAAGTTATCATCTGGGTGCTTTATGAACCTCCTGGACTTGCTCGCGTCAGCTGTGTGGTGATCCCAGTTGACATCTGGCAAGTTGAAATCTCCCATAAGGACAAGGGGAGTTATCTTGAGGCATCTCTTAGTTCTGCAAAGAATAATTCATTGGCGTTGTCGTCCTGGCCAGGTGGTCTGTCATAGACTCCCACAGGGACATCCCCTTTATTTGTTCGTCCCTTAATCCTTACCCAGAGGCTCTCAACTTTGCCATCCCCAACTTGAAGTTCCACACAGTCCAGCCCCTGCTTCACATACATCTCCACCCCCCCACCTCACCTACCCTGCTTGTCCCTCCTGAACAGCCTGTAACCATCTATTGCAGCACACCAGCCACAGGACTCATATCACCAGGTTTCACTTATGCCGATGATGTCATAGCTGCGGGACTGGGCCAAGACTTCTAGCTCATCCATTTTATTCCTCATACTGCGTGCGTTTGTGTAGAAGCACTTCAAATGCGCTTCTCTACACACAGCACCTTGTGGAGCCAACCGAAGGACCTCACTGGCACACAGTCCCTCTGATTCTAGCGCACCATCCCTTAGCTCACCACCGGCGTGCCTGGTTTTATCCCCTTCCCCCTTCAACTCTAGTTTAAAGCCCTATCTATCAGCCCTGCCAACTCCTGAGCCAAAATCCTTACCCCTCTCTGAGAGAGGCACATCCCATCTGGTGACAGCAGGCCTGGCGTCATATAGACCTTCCCATGATCGAAAAACCCAAAGTTCTGTCGGTTGCACCAGTCCCAAAGCCATGTGTTAATGTGGTGAGCCCGCTTGTCAGCAGCAATCCCCCCTATCGGAAGGACAGAGGCAAACACAACCTGTGCCCCTGATCCTTTAAGTAGTTGCCCCAAAGCCCTAAAGTCCCTTTTGATTGCTCTCAGACTTCTCATTGCTACCTCGTCATTACCAGCCTGAAAGACTGGTAGCGGGTAGTAGTTGGTGGGCTGTACCAGGTACTTGACTTTCTTAGGTAAGTCTCTCACCCGAGCCCAAGGGAGACAACAGACTTCCCTATGGGTTGGGTCCGGTCGGCATATCGGGCCCTCTGTCCCTTTCAAAAGGGAGTCCCCCATGACAATAACCCTTCTGTCTTTCTTGACAGATGATGTAGTAATGTGGGGGGTAGGTTGCCTTGCCTTAGGCACCCTCTCCAACTGAGATGGGCTTTCGTCTACTTCATTGTTCTGACTATGGTGTTCTAGAGCCTCGTACCTGTTACATAAGGGTAGATGGGAAGGTGAGGTGGGCAGGGATGGGGCTCGCCTAACACCCCGAACAGGAACCTGCCTCCATTCCCCCCCGTGGCCTAGGTCCCCTCTTACTGCCTGGTGGGATGAGGGGACTTTTGTCTTCTGCATAGCAGGAAACACCTGTGCTGCGGCAGGCTCCTGAGTCTGTCTCAGAGAGGGTAGAGTACACCTCCACCAGTCAATTTCCCTCTCTGACTACCTGATGCTCCTAAGCATGCTCACCTCCTCCCGAAGCTCCGCTACCTGTTTGAGCAGCTCTTCAACCTGGGCACACCTCCCACAGGCATACCCCTCGCTGCTGCTGTTGGATACGGACAGAAGACTCGGGCACACCCTGCAGCCCAAGAGCTGGACGGCGGTGTGTTTCCCCGAACCCTCCGTCTGAGTAGCCACATCGGTGACCGCGGCTGGAGAGGCCGCAAGAGATGCGGAGGCCACGGTTTTCTCCCTGGTCGATACCATGGCCAGGTTTCTCGCAAGCAGGCTACCAGCATCGAAGGGAAAGACCGCTGCAAGGGACCGGTGAGGGGCCCTCCCTGCTCGCCCTCCCTGCTCGCCCTGCCTGCGCGCACTGCCGCGCTAACTGCCGCGCCGCGCCCTGTTTGCCCGCCCTGGTCGCCGCGCTCCCTAGGGGCTGCTTTTGATCGGCCGGGGAGGGGGCGCTGCTGGCTCCGCCTACGCCTCGTCAGCCTCCCTCGCGGGGGCTGCCGGGTCCTGGCGGCTCCCTCGGCTGCTTCGAGCGGCCTCGATGCCGAAAAAAAAAGCGCTGCCTGTCTCAGTCCCCGCTCCGCTGCAGAACGCGTCTGCCCCGGAGCCGATCGCCTCGGCAAGAGGCGATATATAAAAGCAGGGCTAACTTCAAAGTTCAGGGCTTTGTCCATACTAGATTTGAAACTCTCCAAGGATGGAGATTCCACATCATCTCTGGGCAATTTGTCCTGCTCACTGGGCAACCAGTTTCATAAATTAACCACTCACATTGTAAAATTGTTTTCCTTATATACAGCTGGGATTTCCCTTGCTGCAGCTTACAGCTATAGCTTCTTATTATTTCACTGAGCAATTTTGAGAAGAATCTGACTTCATTTTCACTCTTAACTGCTTTTTTGGTAGTTGAGGGCTGCAGTTAGATTTTCTCTCAGCTTCCTTTTTCTCCAGGATAAGAAAACCCAACATCTTTAGCTCTTTCTCATATATATATACTCATATATCTATGTATCTCATATATCTATACTCATATATTGCTTACTCTAACCAAACTGGCACTTTTTCATGGGACCTTTTCCAGTTTGTCAGTCTTGTTTACTGGAGAGCTTTAAACTGCAGAAACAGTATTT
This sequence comes from Anser cygnoides, assembly GCF_040182565.1. NCBI lineage: Eukaryota > Metazoa > Chordata > Aves > Anseriformes > Anatidae > Anser > Anser cygnoides. The sequence goes on along the minus strand of NC_089883.1, from coordinate 19,385,075 downwards.
CATCTGGATATGGCTTCACAGGTGTCAAATAAGCAAAATGATAATAATCTGGAGAGGTAATGGTAGTAATCTTTCCCTGCTGGTGTTTCAGAGATGTATACTTCTAGGTAAATGTTTTGGGTTATAGAAGACTCTGCTAATTCTTTCCCTCACTGGCACAACGACATCTTTTAAGGAGGGGGAAAAAATAAAAAAAAAAATGTTTTGCCCTGCATTTAGCCTCTACCCCAAACTTCTTAAGCCAGGCTGCAAGGCATTTGCTGCAGTCAAATTTTATGGGTACTTTATAGGTGAAGTTTTTACTATGCTTCTCATCAGGAGCAGCAAGTAGGGTATAATTTCCCCTGTGTATTTTATACTGTTAGGTCATCTTCTGCAGTGCAGCTAATGCCAGCAGCATTTGTGCCTGAATATTTGGTTCTGCTCTGAAAAAACATTCCATAAGCATAGTTTTATACTTTCATAAAGCTCAGCTACTTTCATATCAGACCCACCGAGTAGAAAGGGAAAATAAGAAAACGTCTCTTTTCTTTCTTCTTTTCTGCCATATCTGAAAGAATAACAAATTGATGGGGGTCTTTGTGACTTGAAGCTTGACATCACCTGTGTTCCACAGGCCACACAAATATCTTCGATTATTATAAAACAGATTTTGTGTCTTCAGTTTTGAACCTTGCTTTGTTCATATCACTTTCACACTGCTGGTATAGGAACAGAAGTGAGTTGGGCAGGTAAAGCTGTGATCAAAATACAGCATTTTGGCTCAAATAAAAGCTAATGGCTTTGTCACAATTGCAAGTCCCAAAAATGTAGTTCATATTACATTTTAAGTGAGCTTTTGTACATTTCCTCTAAAACACCCCTTAATACCTTCCAACAGTTGCACTACAATATTCACCATATTCCTTGGTATACAGCACAAGTATTAATAAATAGGACCAGAAGTGCCAGTATGTGCTGCAAGAGAACCCCAAACATTATCAAGTGAAGTATGCTGATAACTGGAGAAACAGGCTAGACTTGGGGTCTCCAAAGTTGGGTTTGTGTGCGTTGGGGTGCTGGAAGAAAATATTAGAACTAATATTTTTTAATCTAAGAGATAAGGAAGAAATTGAATTTTAATAATATTTAATATACAGCTTGACACTGGCACTGGGCTGATTCAGTCCATGTGGGAGAGGCACCTGTGTAAGGTAGGGTACAAACACAAGGAGTCCTGGGCAAAGAGTGGGGATTCCACAGCACAGAGGGCTGCTCAGTGGCACCCTTACTCATTCATTCACTTTCATCATATTCTGACATAGTGTAGTTTATGTGTTCAGATAAATGGGTTTATGGATTATACTATCTAGTTTTAACCAAACTAACCATCACAAAATGGAAAGTGGCTCAAAAAGATTCCTGCAAAAAACTGCATTTTGAAGGTAATGCTAATAATATGAGTACAAACGAACAAAACAAAATACCTTCTTATCTAATGATCTAATCAGTTCTAATCAGCACTGTCTACAGTCATGTGATACTGAATACAGCACTCTAAAAATTTCATTAAACTTTATGATGAATTTGTAGAAGCCTCTTTGAAGGTTTCTAACTCAGTTGCAAAAATAAAAAATCCACATACAGAAATGCTTGTTCTTCCTGACACAGTAAAGATGGTTAAAATGACAGATGGAAAAATATGGAGACAAACTAAAATGCATTCCTTTGTCAACAAATACTGTTGGAAGATGCATAGAAAACATTGCTGAAGATTTGAAGAAACAAATAGAAAAAATTAAACAGTGTAAGCAGTTTGCTTTAGAGTTGGCTGAAAACAGATATTTCTAACGTGTCTCAGCATGTAGCACTTGCTAGAATCCATTTCAGTAATAAAATTCATTAATTACTTTTTTTTTTTCTGTGAGACTCTAAAGGAAAGACATACCGGAATGAGTATATTCTCAACAGTAAAAAACTTCTGTAATAAAAAGCAAAGTCTTATGGAAAAATTGGCAAGTGGTGGAATGGTTCTGTTAACTGCATTAAAAAAATGGATTCTGAGGAAAGATTACAGATATAGCACAAACTATATATTGTTACTACTCTTTCTTCTGTTATTGCAGCAAATATTGTGGAGCCAGAAATGCACCAAGTGCTACAGGCTGTCATTGGTGTGGTTGATTTTATAAAAGCAAGACCTTTAAATAGACTCCGTATAATACTTACTAATGATATGGAGAATGACCACAAAAATCCCAGTTATTTCATGACAGAGCACATAAATAAGTTGTCAAACTTAACGATGAGTAAGAAATTTTTCTCTTACAAAAAGACAAGTGTTCTAGATTTGTTGACTTCTTCCTTGATGAAGTTTTGTGGTTTTTTTTTTTTCTTCCCAAACAATAAACACATTTAAACTATCTTTTCAGGGCAAAGGTGACATTTTAACATTTAGTGAGAATGGAAACATTTTTTGAAAGTGCTATTGAAAGAACATTTTGAAAACAGATATTTGAAAATGTTTCCATATAGACTTTGCTGCCAAAAAAGTCACCTACCAAAACTCTCATCTGTACACTTAAAAAACATGGACACAGAATTTTCTACTTTGTTAAAAAATCTTCCAAATGAGGGGTTTCCAATGTGCTTTGAACGCATTTGGTAAAAATATAAAAATGCAAAAATTTAGTTTAATTAGTTTGCAAGAACTGATTGACATCTGTAAAAATGAATGGCTGAATTTCAACAAAACCCTTTGCATAACTGGGGGATGGGACAGAAAAAATATGTCATGGTTTAGTAGGTGTAGTCAATGATGCACTTCTTCTATTTGGATTTATGTATCTTCTTCATGAGATATATTCTTCAGCTATGGCAGCCATTAAATCAAGTACCAAAATAAACTTAAAACCAGATCTTAAATCACTGTATCACAAACTGTTAAATCAAGATTTTCATTAATAATGAAGCTTATTCAATTACTTTATTCTCACTAAAAATATTAATGATAATTTCTGAGATAACAAAAAGTATTTTTGTACCATTAATAACAAAAAATATTTAGAACATCATTGTTTATTTCATCTGTCTCTTTTTTTTTTTAATTTCAACTTTTGTGCATGTTTTTAACGTACATAATATTATTCATACAGTGCTACATGCCTATACTTTTTAAAAGTAAATCAACAAATATATAAATTGGGGTTGTGTGCTCAAAAAAAAAATTACAATAGTACTGTTATATTTCATGGCAGTTTTTGATATATGAGGAAGACTTGTTGGGAGATGGACTTCCCATTTCTATTGCTGAAATGGAGAACTGACATTCAGGAGGGGAAGGAGAAAAGCATTTGGCAAGTGGACTGTGAATGAAATATTCTGTGAGAGTTTTTGTGTGTTTTGTTAGCTATGCATGGCTCTGTTGTCCACACTAAAGCCCAATAGCCTTTGAGTCAGTACATAAACTGTCAATGGAGCTGAGGAATAGCAGATATGTGCCAGGAGAAACCTAGGGACAATCTGAGATCATTCATTAGATGGACTGGGAAAAATGGAGGCCACTCTGAAGGTAATGGGCGTGAAGCTCAAAAGCATAGTTGTTGAATTGTGTGACAGTCACCAAACTGTGAGGACATGGAGAGGTGTGTGAAGGAAAATATTTAAATCATATTCATGCTTTTAGTTCTATCTCTAAAGGATACTCTAGGATGCCTTGTGTTCAGGCCAGTATCATAGCTAGCAATCTAGCAATTCTGGAAGAAATTTTCTAAGTTGGCACTTAATTCTTCTGCATTACAAAAAAAAAAAAAATGGAGAGAAGAAAAAAAGTGGAGAGGGGTACTTCCTTGCATTCTGAAACTTTTCCTTTAGATTTGCAGTGAGCGGGGAAGACAAGATGTTCTAGTTCATTCCTAAGAGTTAATCTGTTCAAGAATGAGGTGTGTAAAAAGTACTTCAGTGTTTTTTTTTCACTGAAGTCAGCAGATGTGACTGGAACCACATGGGTAGCTGATATACTGAGTGAGAAGGTGCCATTTTTATGTATTCATTTTTCAGAGCATGCTTCGTCATCCACAATGATTGACAACAGAGAATATTTATTAAATGCTACTGCTGATATGTTTTAAATAATATGTGCAAAATAATAAAACCTAGCTATGCTGATTTTAGGGCCACGGCAAGTGTTTTAATGGCAGTTCTCTGGGTTTAGAAGGCTGCTATTTGTCGATTTTCCTTTCTCTTGAGATTTCCGGTTTTACTAATTATGATGAAAAATCAAATTACATGTATTTATATTTGCTACAAATTGCATATATACGTTACCTATATACACACATGAACTGTCATTTATACTTAAACAGTTGATAACAACTGATCTAACTGTCATCCTGTCTATGGTAGAATGAAAACTATTGTGAAAATGCTCATAGTTTCACATGAGAATGAGAAATTACAGTCAGGACCATGCTCCTTATGACTAGTTTCATAATCCATTGTGCAGATTTTTGAAGGTCTGTGGATTTTCATTTTGAATTTCTTTTGATCTTTGGGATTTTTTTTTAATTTATTTATTTGGGGGAAGAAAAAAAAGAGAAAATTTTATGATTCAGGATATCATCTGGCTCAAGCCGAATTACACATCAGTATTATTTTGCTGTGATGATGAAATCAAAGTTTAAGAAGAGTATCTGGATTATACATGGCAAGAAAAATATTTGTTTTGTGCTTTCTACTGAATCTAAAATTATTAGCCTATTAAACAATGTTTGTAGATTGTATTCAGTCCAGAATGGTAGCTAGAAAAAACCTTATCTAGAAAAAACCTTATCTATCTCCAGAGCAACAGAAGCTGGGAAAATTGACCTAGAAAGCTTTGTTTCAGCAGCCCTCATTCTGAGGTCTTTGTTTCCTGTTGCTGCTGTTACCACTTCATTTTTTTCTTGGCTAAAGCACATTTTCTCCTTTTGTTGCAGTGCTTTGTGCTCAAGGCTTACAAGCTAAGGACAAAACTGGCTCAAGTGACCCCTATGTTACCGTGCAAGTTGGCAAAAATAAGCGGAGAACAAAGACTATTTTTGGAAACTTGAATCCAGTATGGGATGAGAAATTCTATTTGTGAGTATAGAAGATGACATTGTTTCTTGCATTTTTAACTTATATTTTAGGTGATATAATGTTACCAAGTGAAAAACTTACCCAACTTGAAAGCATGTTTTCTATACTATGCACATTTATAGCATTAATAAAATAGCTCTGAATGGGGAGAGCATACAATTTTGTTATAACTGTATCAATATTATTCATAGATCTCATATTTGTTGGGGAATCTATTGTTGGTGTCTATTCTAATTTTATAGGGAACTTCAGTAACAAATTGTTTGGACTTTGACCTTAAATGTTATAGATGCATTCCTGTGCCTCAGACACTAACCATGAAAGTTAAAAAAAAAAAATTTATTCAACAGTATGATTACCGTAGGTGAAACTGAGGCACTTCATAATATCTGGTGCACTTTAGACTCTGGGCTGGGTTGTTTGTAACGGTTCCAAGACTGAGTGTTGTCAGATCTGGAGAGTCTTGTAGGATCCTTCTGTCTGTCTCATTTCCTTGGCTACAGCCCCAGAACTGAAAATGGTATCGTTTTTTGTCAGCACATTACAGAAGTTCAACCCTGATCACAAAGTAGATGTTCCAATCTGAAATATGTTTACTAAGGTTTGAATATGATTTCATGCCAATTCTAACTCTTGCAGTGCTCTCAGAACTTCTTTCAGAAAGAGATATTACAGTACAGGAAATTCCAATTCACTTATGTTATGTTGTTCCTTTCCTTTAAATATTGCTTTAGGATACAACACGTTCCTGACTGAGAATGGTACTAATCTGATAATAATATCAGGTTTTTTTAGTGTTATTCCTCTATGTTTATCAAAAGTATTTCAGCATTTATTCTTTTCTCAGCTTGATTACTATGTGGCACAGTATATGATGTGTATTTAACTGCTATTTTCAAAGTCAATTAAGGATTCTGAAAGGCTAATATAAGCCCTAGACTTTGTTTAGAAAATTTTGCGTGAAATTGTTTTTTGTATGCCTGAAAGCTCAGAAAAGCTCTAGTCTACCCTGAAAGTACCCTGAACAGTATTATCAGATAAAATCAATAGATATTATATGGAAGGTGTGTGAAAACAGTAGTATAGTAAATTGTGAAAAGATGATGATATAATAATTTTAAAAGGATGTAAAATTCCAGTGTTAAATACAACACAGCCTTATTTGCATACTCACTGAGAATATATGCAAACTGGTAACACATTACAATAGTCTAACCCATGGAACTTTGTTATGTAAGTCTATTAATCTTATGCCTAACAGTGTTGTTCAAAACTGAGTGTTAATTTGATACAACTTTATCTGATGAAACCTTGTATCAGTGATGATAAAGGGGATATATCATTTTTATAAGCATCCATGAATTTATTAAGCAGTAACAGAACAGCTCAGGATCCTGCAGACTGCCCAGTCAGGATTCAGGATCTACGGTTAGTCACCATGTGTAAAAGAAAATTTTAAAAATAGCCAATCACCACAAAACAAAATAGTTGTCTTCGGGATATAACATTAATTCCTTCCTTTTTCCTTTTTTTCTTTCACAAGGAAGACATTATTTCTCATTATTCCTTAGGGTTCGGTCATTTGAAATTATCTTTGTCTTATTCAAGAAGGTGCAATGTTGTAACATGAGAGATGATCTCCCTGTCATGTAGCACAACAGCTATTTTCTCTTCTCTGTTCTTTGACTGAAATCTGCTGCCTTTTGATTGCAGAGGTTATCATTCCCCTTGTGAGTTTGAAAGAGGTATGACCCTAATTGCCTCTTCTATTTGTCTGAGGAATGGTACTAAGTAACCCAACTAAACTAAACAATGTATGTCCATTCCTTACACAGATTCAAAGCCAGTACTAGAAATGAATAGTCAATTCAGAAAAGAAAAAAAAAAAAAAAAACACTCATAAACTTCTTACAGGCTACCTGTATGTAGATCATGTTTTCTTTTTGGATTGTGTTACTCCAGTAGATGTTAAAGTGTCATATCTTACTGAATGACTGCGAGTAAAAAAATGCAGGAGATCAATTACTTTCTTGAACTTAATTGTATGAGTTGCATAATATCAAGAGTTGGATGAGCAACTCAGCAAACTTGGTACGAAGTTCTAAATTTATTTGTTCAAAGATGTGAGCAGGGCTACCATAAAATCACTTGAAACTTTAATTTTATTATTTTTTTTTCATCTCTGGGTATTACTATAATCTGCTGCCCAGCAATTATGTTAATTAAAAAAATGCTATACCATAAATCTCCTGAATATATGCTATATATACGTATACAATCTCCTATATGTGCCTTGAACTGAATATATTTTCAATCATTTTTATAACACACTGTCTAAAATAATCTCCCTGAGTTATTTAACGTGTTAGATTTCACTTGAAAGCTTATGAGAATTTCTAAAGCGTATTAAGTAAACTATAAGTGTTTAATCACAAGATTAAATCTAAACCGGATCAATATAACTATTTCAGGAAGTTTAATTTAAGTTAGGCTTTATTAGTGATGTTTGATCATCCTGTCTAAATCTAATACTAATCATCATTATATCTCCTAAATGCTAAATTCAGAAATAAAATACATCAAAAAATCTTAAATCTTGTATTTAATCATATTACCAAGACATTCATTTAAATTTCCCAATCTGTTCTGAAACAAGGACTTGGAAAAAAATGGCTCACCAGTGTGCATTTGTTCTGTCACAGCAAATAGAGTGAGGGCAGTATTCAGGTTGCAGAACCATACATAATCCTAATATGACTGTATGGCTAGCAGAGAGTGAATGTTTCTAACAGCATGTCTTGTAATGTTCTGTTAAATGTCCATGCCACAGAAACCTGGGATACTGGCATAGATTTCAGTGTGAGAACTCATAAGCAATAACTACAGGAGAGCTTCTGTACACCTGTATGCACCTCAGTAAACTATCAACTAAAGAATACCACAGGAAGATTACATCTTTCCTTGAAATGTATATTTTTTGTACAAAAGCTAGAGAAGTAAATAGGCCAGCAGATGTTCCCTTAACTAATATATTATAGGTAGCAAGGGCTTTTTTTTTTTTTTTATTCACATTATCAGAAAGGAGATATCAGAATAGTTTTTTTATTGTTTTAATGAGTAACAAGGCATCAGTGATAGGTGATTTTTTTTTCAGCCCCATAACAAAGACAGGTTCTTACTGCTGTCTGTCTGCTTGCATCTTTAGTTGAACTTGTCTGATATGGGAAGAGAGACCACTCAGTTACAGGGGAGAAAAATATGTTGGCTGTATGGTTTTCAGTTTTGTACAAACTTCTAAATATATTGGTGCTTTAGGAGCATCCAACACAATAATAGAAGTCTTCACTCATTATTTTCTTGACTATTTTCAACAGCTGACTCAAATTGCTGAAATATGGAAATCTGTCTGTTTGTGGCAGTGTTGTTTAGCAAGCATACCTCTCCAAATTGCCTTGCAGACTGAAGGGATCATGTTTCCTCCAACTACTCATTATGTTAACACTTCAGCTGCAGTTGTCTAATCCAGAAGTCTTTCATATAACTGGATGATTATTTTATATTACATCTTCTATTTTGGCTGTCACGAGGACATCATATGATTCGGACAAATAGCTTCAATGGATACCTCATACTCCATTCAGTGAATGAAAACATACACTGTGTGACTTAAATTAGATCAATGAAGAGGTTTTTGTGAAGACAATGATTGCCACTTGGCCGAAATATTGGCACTAAATTGTTAGAATTCGTCTGATCTCTGATATTGTTGAAGATTTCCTGGTGATATACTGAAAATATCATTAAAGATAAAGATATAAAATCCAATTGAGTGTGCCTGGGAAGATTTCCAGTCACTCTCAGGGAAGAAAAAACATGTTTGTACAAACTAGACTGTCTCTGATCATTCTTACTGCTGTATATTTTAGCAGATAATGATGAGAAAAGGTATCTTCTAGCACCAAACAGCATTGATGTAGTTTAGACACCGTGATAGTTGAAATCTCCATGTTGAAGCTGACCATTGCTTCATATTTCAGATATTTCAGTCCAGAGTTTCTGATGGAGACTTTCTGGCATCTTGCAGGTATCCAGCTGGATGTTTTTTTTCCTTAGAATTCCCTTAAAGAGCACCACTTGTACAGTGTAACAGAAATAACCAAAATTTTTCGCTGATTGCTTGCAGAATTTTAATGAGATAGTATATTTTATTTTTAAAATGTTTTTCTCTAAGTTATAGAAATATCACTTTGGAGGAGGGGGAGGAGAGGAAGTGAACAAACCTCCAACTAACCTAACTGTTCACAGTCTGCAAATTTGTTAGTGGATGTAAGATTTTTTTTTACTGAAGAGTTACAAGGAAACTATGTTATTATTATGAATTTATTTCTTTTTAACAAAATGTCAATTTAGTCACAATACACTCTCTATCATCATCTTCATTTACTAGCAGTTATTTCTTTACTGTGTATCAATTATTTGTAATTTTAACTCTGGATGCAGATCTCATAGATGAGGTTTAAAATCAGGTCATGAAAGTATAGCTAATAGCACGCTTATGTGGGGATCTTCTTATAGTACACATTGTTTATTACATTTTTCATTACTCTAGCTATTAGCATAAAAACAGGAATGCCATGAGGATTAGTTATGTCTGTGCAGTATTCTGTAAATGCAGAAATGTTATAGCAACACCAGATTGTTGATAAATTATTAAAACTATCTCTACTATCCATCTTATCTGAATATAGAGGAATGTTTTCAGCTTTCAAAAGTGTCAGTACCTTCAGTCTCCGTGTGCTAAAGAACAATTCACTTCTCGCATTTCCTGTGTCTCACCTTAGTGCACACTTTTACTAAGCATGTAATAGGGAGTGGCTAGAAGATGGAACGTTTTGAGAGTGACATACATTGCATTTTCTTGAATTCTTTGGGCTGATTTTCCTGGACAGATTAAGCAGAGGTAGGAATCCCACATTTTTGCAAAGCCACATAGTTCTGCAAAGATGTTATCAGATAGACTAAAGCAGGATGCGTCTTTACATTATCTCTTTACATAGTGCTGTTTTTGAGAGGCTGGGCAGGCAAACAGCATCACGCAGAGAAAGCTCTGTAAGCTTAATAGTAAACCTCCCTTCAATCTCAATGTTGCAGGGCAGGCAAGTAAAAATGCATTCATCCACCCTGTCCCTTCCAGCATCACAAGTCTATGTAAGTTTTGGGGTCTCAAATAGGAACATTACAAACACGTAGAAGCAGACCTGACTGATCACTAAAGGTTTAGACAAGATGATTAACATGTGAGTATAAACCCATTGGTAGTGCTACCACCATGTCTCACTAACCTAAAATTAAAGCAGAAGAAGATGTAGGAAAGATGAATGAATCAGGGAAAGGCACAGTGGTGCTGACCATCTGAATAAATATTCAGCTACATTAATCAGCTTAATCAGCTTATGTAGCTTAATCAGCTACATTAGAGGGAAATATGTGTTGTCTCGGGAGAATAAAACATGGTATTTGTACTGAAGTACATTTCCCTGAGGTGGCATCTCCCTGGGAAGCAAAACAAGAGCAAGACTTCTACTAACAGCACAGATATGGTGGTGAGGGTCACATAAATGCCTCACCAGTGGTGGATCTCCCTATACCACAGTAGAAAATCCTTGTTTAAAATTTCTAATGAGTGCACAACTAAATGCAATTCAGGGCTCTGTCAGTGTTAATCAGTAATTCAGAGTAATTACCCATTAGGAAAATTATATACTTTGGTTCTGGGTATAGCCTATTTTCTTAAGACAAGGATGTTTCTTTGATCCATCTGCATCTATGTCTTCCTATTTTTTATATGTCCTTGCCAATAACTTCTGAATTTTGCAGTCACTCAAAGAAATCTCACGGATTCCCTAATACTGCATCTGTCATGTTCTCTGAAAACAGACAGAGATGAGAGATACTAACAGTGCCCTCAGTATGAGCTCACCCTGTAATAGACACCAGGGAGTCCATATGAAGGGGTAATTTATGAAAATCCCAATTATGAGAGAAGATGCGATTGATGATTGCAGTTTGCTAGATGTCGGAGAAGTTGGCCATAAGACAAAAGGAAACCAGATTTCATTAGTCTTGCTAATCACAAAACAACATATTTTTTAATTACCAGAGTTATCTTCAGTGTTGAAATTTGGAATATGAACAGGCACAAATATTTTTGTGATATTGAGTGATGTCACAGTGAGGCAGGGTAGAAGTGCATGCCATTTTTAGTGACTGATTATCCCTGACAGTAATAATGGCATTTAAAGCACTTTATACTTCCAAAGCCTATTACCACTGCTAATTAATTCTTAGAACACACCCTGAGGGGTACCAGTTGGGAGATAAGTTATAGTATTACTGTTTTAATGCTGGAATTGCTAAAATAGATCATTGAGCAGTGGTAGTGTTTAGAATAGAATTCAAGCAAGAATTCTTAATCGAGTCTCAGACTAAGACCTTGGAGCTGGGACCAAAAAATGTTATCCACTGGGATCACTCTCATGCATCCAGAAGCTTTTCAAATTAACTCAACTCACGAGGGTTTCATAAGCCACTTCAATTTGCAGTTTTTTAGTGCATGGCAATCTGTCCCTACTTCTCCTTACAAGGGAAACTGAGGTCTTGGAGAAGAGTTAAACAAATCAGTTACTCAAGAATTTTGTGCCCCATACTGAAAATTGTCTCTAAGATTTTCTTACATTTTTTATTGTTACATTAGAGGCCACTACTTCTGTGGTCTACTATATGAACTACATAATGTTCATGAATGAAAAAATACTTGATCTGACTGTATCTTTCCTAAGATATTTGTTAAGTAATAGCATCAACAAGTACACATTATAAGTTAGTGGATAGTTTCAATGTTCAGTAGTTTATAACATTCATAAATGTTATCCACATGTATACATAATTCAGTCAAGTTACTCTCTTTACTTTCTATATGTATTAATTCTAGCTTTCCCCTGGCAATACGGTATGAACTTCTATTTCACTCAATATTGCAGTTGTTGCTATTCTGTCATATAAAGAAGTTAAGCAAGTATACAGAATTCAAGCACAATGAATTAGATGGCAGTACAAATGTATGCAGCTTATATATGACGTTCTTAATTTTATTACTGTTTTTACAGTGAATGCCATAACTCTACAGATAGAATAAAAGTGAGAGTATGGGATGAAGATGATGACATCAAATCTAGAGTAAAACAACATTTCAAAAAGGAATCAGATGACTTCCTTGGGCAAACAATAATTGAAGTAAGAACACTGAGTGGAGAAATGGATGTATGGTATAATTTAGGTACGATTCTTACTGTTGTTTTTTTGTTTGTTTGTTTTGTTTTGTTTTTTAACAAATTTAGGTAGAATCTCAGCATTTGGTACTTCAGAATATGTAGCTTTGGTTACATATCTGATATGCAATTTTTAAAATCTTAGATGTTACAGGTCGATTTGAAAATAAAAGATATTTTCTGGGTTTCAATCCAGAGTTATAATTACGGAAAGCAAACTAATCACAACAAAGACAAATATTTCAATTTAATATAAAAGTTTTAAAAAAATGTAAGAAAAGCCATCACTTCAGACTAGTCCATTCACAGTATTATTATATGATAAAAAGTTTTACTAGTGAATATTTTCTGTGTGTACATTCACTTTATTACATTTTTTAAGATTATGTATATACCATTCTTCTATACCTAATCATCTTTGTTTTTCATTATTTACATCCATCATTATTCATGAAACTTGTTTGTTCTTCTGTTTTATACATGTTAAATGTGTTTACATGTTTAGTCTTAAATTCAAAGTAGTCTGCTGGAGCTCAAAATGCTGTCTGTTATCTTTAAAGATTGTACATTCTTGTCTGGTCAGGTCTTAAGAAGTATCACTCTTTGAACCAGAAGTAAATCAATGATAGTGTGTCTCAGAATGTAATCCCTTAATCTAAATCTAAGCATAAAACTCTTCTTTAATTCTGAAAACCTTAGTGTGCAATAAGTGTTCTGAAGTAACCATTTAAAAGTTAATCTCCTACATTTGATAACAAAAGTTTGTCATTAACTTTTTTATCTAGGTTGCCTGTTCTCAGAAATACTTCAGGTGAATTGTGTGACATAATTTTCTGAAATTGTAAAGCACTTGTTTCCTTATCAATGGTCCTTGTTTCCCTGGCCAATGTTTTGTTGCATAGTAAAATGTATGGATGTGTATTTGATTTCTTTTTAACAATGGAAATAAAGCTTTGCTTAATTTCCTTTTTAAAATTAGATTTTTTTACAAATAAGATATTTTACAAATAAGATGTGTCATTATGAATTCCAAATTTTATTCATTGACAGTTGTCATTGACAGCAATGACAGCAACTAAATGGACTAGCTTTAGAAATAAGTTATTTATATAATTTCTTCTGTAAGACTCAGCTTAGCTGAACTGGAATAGATTTCTTCTAACATTTTAAGTTTCTCTAAGACATAGTAGTTTGGGCTGTTGCTATAGTTTTCATAACTAAAGTAAAATGTTAATAATGAAAATAACAATTAGCGCAGATACCAGATAGAAAATTGAAATAATTTCTGTTGAAAAAGGGAAAGTGTTGCTTAAAGTGCTATGCAGCCTGTTCAGCTTCATGGCCTGAACTGTATGTGAGGTATTTAAAAGGTATTATCTTGTTCTCAACAGCAGGACTTTCTGGCTCTAAATGAAAGTTTTTCAAATGACAGTTTGTATTCTTCATAGTTACTAATGTATTATTTTTCTGCCCTTCAGAAAAACGTACAGATAAATCTGCTGTCTCTGGTGCTATAAGATTGAAAATCAGCGTTGAAATAAAAGGAGAGGAGAAAGTTGCTCCCTACCATGTGCAGTACACCTGTTTACATGAGGTATGTTGGAGAAGTTAAAGAAAGCAAGCTATTATAGAAGTTACTATTCAGTTGTTGCACAGATAAAGAAAAATGTGATAAAAAAATAGAACGTTGATAAAAACTACTGCGACACTTCAGGATGAGCTTATTTTTGGTTGGCATACCAAGGTTCATAGTCAAAGAGGGAACAATGTAGCATCAATAGATCATTCTTGCCAGCAGGAGTCAGAAAAAAAGAAAAAGAAAAAAAAAAAGGAGGTGGAGTCAACAAAGTTCTCCCCCAAGAGTGGTTTGTTTTTTTTTTTTAGTATTTAATCCTCCACACATGCTTGCTAGCATCAAGAAGACCAACCATTTCTGTATAGTAGAGAAATCATATAGATTACTTTTGTCAATAATTAAAAAAATAAAATCACTGATGAATCGGTGTGTGTCTTTCAGAGATTTTCTTTGTATTTGATACTTCTCTATAACTTCATGATTTAATTCATTATCAAGGGTGTATAGGAGAGTACAGAAAGTTTCTGCGCAACTTTATTTTGCAGTCTCTCTGTGCCAGTTCACTGAGGTGACTTTATGTGAGATAGATCAAAGTGCTGAATCATAGGCCTATACTACCAGAGTTCCACTACCCACACTCACACAGACACACAAATGCATTTAGTGTCATGGACATTTTGTTGGTGCCACCCTTTAATAAATAAATAAATAAAATCTAAGTTAATGAGCATATTGCTGATTATACAGGACATATTTTTAGAATGCCATTTAAAAGCTTAAAATTCCTATTTGAAAACTTTCTTACATTTAGAATCTATTCCATTACTTGACGGAAGTTAAAGGTAATGGTGTTGTAAAAATCCCTGAAGTGAGAGGTGATGAAGCCTGGAAGGTGTATTTTGATGATGCTGCACAAGAAATTGTAGATGAATTTGCAATGCGTTATGGAATTGAATATATTTATCAAGCTATGACGTAAGTATTATCGGTTTTTTTTTGCTGTTGTTTTTTGTTTGTTTTTTGGCACTACTGTTGAGAATGTGTGAGAAAACTAATGAGTTTCAAGCCATTGTGCTTTCATTTTCCATTCACCCCAGTTCCTGACTTTTAATTCTTCCAGTCTTTTCTGTCCCTTTGATTCTCATTGAAGGGCTGCTCAGATGCAATGGCATTAAGATATATTATAAATATTTTATAAACTGTTACTAGTATTATCACTAATGTATTTCTTAATCCTTATGATATTTATGTGTGGCAAGGATCAGAAAGATTTCAATGTATTAGATGGGATTGGGTTACTGTACTATCTAGAAGAGGGTTTCACAGGCTACATACTCTTTTCAAGGAATATGGAAATCATCACAGAATGCCAGTGATGGCTATAGTAACTTTCTATTATATACATAATTCATGCAAACCATTTTTAATAGTATTAGAACATATTACTACATTGTCCGTATTGAAGTACCTGTCTGATTACTTTAGAATACAACACCACTGAGCTTAGAAGCCTGGTGATACAAGAGCCCTATCGTATATTCTTACCTTGTCCAGTAAAAAGTTTGCCAGTGAAGGGGGTTATATTCTGCTTCTACTGCAGCCATAGGAAAGCAGAGGACTCCAAATGACAGAGGACTCCATTGACACTATAGAAAGCTGATATTATGGAATTTTAAATCAGAACATTCATTTTGTTTCCTCCATCTCTTTACAGCACATCTTAAAGAATTATTTTTTTCTATAGTATGAGGGCACATAAACATATAACGTTTTCTTTCTATTGCAGAATGTAATGACAACATCTGGTATTGCAATGAGCATCTCTTTCCCTTAATATAGCTAATTGTGAATTATTGTTCTGGATGTCTATTAGAAAGGGAGAGGGTATATTTGTAATATATACTTGTTTAATGTTCTTCCTCCAAGGACCTTAACATTGCACGGAAGAATTAATTATACTTGACAGTTCCCCCATGGTATTGTATATCCCTACTACCTATGGAGGAGTTCATGAACTAGTTTCATGAATAGAAGTTGGAATTTCTGATTGCCTATTCTTTGCTAGTGATTGGTTGTTCATGTTTAAATTTCCAACACCCATTTATGTCTTTACATCTTGATTAATATATGGTACTTATTAACTAGCATAGTATAATTTTATAACTTGATTTAAAGTGATATGCCAGTTTTACCAAAATGTTAATCTCTAAAGTGATAAAGTTGTTCTTGCTATCCATACAAAAAATAACTCAGGGTTATAGGAGATGAATCCTCAACAGCTATTGATGCCAAGGGAGGTTTATTATTACCATTTTGCTTGGGAAATAAAGCAGGTCTCTATTTAGCATTAGTGTTTCCTCTTACCTACGGCCCAAGTAGCTTGTTACTTCAGTACAGCATGGCTGTACTCAATTGAGCAGTCTTAATTGAAAAGGTGACTTTGAAGGTTCTCCTCTTTCATGTCTTTATTATGATTGTGTGAAAAACTACAGGAAAAAATCAAAGTACTGGAAAGTTTGAAACTGACTTTTAAAATTCAAATGTAGCAGAAGTCAGCATTGTAAAAATAGAAATATAATTGACATGCAGGCATTTTAAAAGCTTTTTCATTTAACAGGGTTAGCAATGGGTTCCATTTTCATATTAAGAAGATGCTTTATTTTTATATTAGTATAAAACATAACATACAGACTTTGATTAAAAGGAAGTAAATTTAGTCTGAACATCTAACTTGGAACTGGGCAAATACTGCAACATATTTTTCAGAAATCCTTGCACAAAAACTCTAACTAAGTCATTTTAAGTTACATGACCTACTTCGGCTTGTCCTCCTTCTGTTCTTGTTTTCTTCTGTACCTTTTCCACCAATTTCCTTACTGTTTATAACTGCAAGCCCAGCATTTCCGGCAAGTATAATAAGTGAATTTGAAATTGGTAGTCAGAAGTAATTCACACAGGAAACCAAGACTATGATCTCATTGCCCCAATACCCATGTCCATTTGCATTTTAAAAAGTTCCATTTTAATTACCAGTAATCCCTATTTGAGGGGTAGTCCACATAATACTTAAGAGCACAACTTGTTTAAGTTAGTTAGGAATAAAATCAGTAATGAATGTAATCTCAATATTGCATACGAATGTATATACGTATATATTGTTTTGCTGATTCATCTGTAGACATGTCTCAGTGTGTCCAGACTTTGGGGAGAAGAGTAGTGAAGAAACTGTAGATTTGTCATGTCAAATTATCTTTTGGACTATTACCTGTTGGTTTTATTTGTGTTTGAAATCATGTTTCTCTCCTAGAACAACTTTAAGAGTTGGGAGCAATTTACAGCTTCTTGATTTAGATTCCATTTTGTAACAATATCCTCCTACTAAAAGCAAGCAATTTTCTCCCATAGAACAGAGAGACAATTTGAACCTAATCACTTGGCCCAAAGGAACACTGTGTAAGCATTTTACACTCAAGAATCTAGTTGCAGAATATTTCTACAGTATATCTCATAATTTGTAAATTAAATTTTTGCACTGACAGTTGGTCAGGAAATTGAATGGTAGGAAAGTTGCAAAATAAGGCCAGTAGACCTGGTTTTAAACACAGGGCTCTAGCTTAAGCAGTGCAATATATACTCCAAAGTATGTGAGACTTGACAATGTTTGCTGTGATATCATGTGCCAAATGTGAAGTGTTAGTTATTACTCATGCTATTGGCTGCTGTTTCCAAGGATCTACAAAGACAAGGAATAAAGTTTCCTATTTTATTTTATTTTATTTTATTTTATTTTATTGTAGCAAGTACTAGTAAGCCAGTTGGCTTTCAAATTTTTTACATGGGTTATCAGCACTCTCAGAGTCATGGATATTATTGCATGTGATAAACATGGTTCTGTAAATTTTGACAATTTTATTAAAGACACAGAGAAGCAAAAATTCACATAACTGTTGCTTGACACTGATGCTGTCATCAACATCACTAACCAAATTACAGGTAGAACAGTGCAGTGATCTAAGTAAGGGCATGACAAAATTATATCAATAGGTTCAAATTTTCCCTACAACAAATAAATACAATTTGGGCCTGTTTTCAAGATGGTAGCTCAACATTTACTCATTAGATGAACCTGCAGAAGAGATCTCCCTGAACTTAAAATGTTGACCCAAACTATTTTTCCACAGTCCGTCTTGTTTCCTGAGGGCAGTCAATACAATATTAATGGTTTCTCACATAGCAACTGCTGCTGAGTCCCCTTGGCAGAGCATACACCAGAAGTATGACTCTGAGAGTAATTGGAGTTATTAGTGCCTTCTTATTTCCAGCTTAGGGTTACTCATGCGCTAAGGATCTTTAGGTCTATTAGAAGATTTCTGGAAATTTTAAGTCAGTGATACAATTACGTGTTAATTATTTTGTTGTCAATTTTTTCAAAGATAGTTCTGATAATCTCTACATGTGTTTCTCAAAATTCATGTGGTAAATAGATCTGATGAGATATCTATTAACTTTAAGGTTACCTGAAACTGGCGACAATAATCTGATATCACTATTTTATTTTATACAAAGGAAATTATTGTTTTTCCACTTTGTAGAAAACATATGAGACGTTGAAATATTTTCTTAAGTAGGTAGCTTGGTCACATCTTTATCAGATTCATGCTGAGGTATTTAAAAGCACTTCTGAAAAATACTGGCAATGAATGAAGGTTTGGTATTATCACTATGAGCTGGGAATGCTGAGTTCTAGTCCAGGTCCATGTGATTGATTTGCTGTGTATACTTGAGCAGTTTCTCTCAATTTTACAAAATTTAGATAGTAGCACTTAATGATCTACCTTCTAGGAATGTTGAGAAATGTTTGCAAAGCACTTTGAACATGACTAGCATGATAGGAGTTTTAAGTATCAATATATGCCACCATATCAATGCAAGGATGTGATATATAAACCCAGCATGAAAATACTTTAAATAGAGTCTAATGCTAGAGAAAGCCCCGGAAGTCGGTCTCCTGGCTTGGCCTTGAAAGGCTGCAGATACAAAAGGACCCCTCATATGAAGACTGAAGCCCTAGACTCTCTTTAATATAAGTGTGCCTCTCCTGCCTCCCATCCCCAGCTGGATCTCTTCTCTTCCAGACTCTATGTAAACTAGAAAATCCAGCAATTATTTAGCTCCTTAGCCTAGCTTTGGGGGGATTAAAACCTTGTTTCATCACACTGTCAACTTCTGCTGTAATCTTATGTCCTTAATACTTCAGAGACTTGCAATGATACTCTAAAGTAGCAAAATAAATAAATAAATAAATAAATAAAAGAATATGAATACAAATACGTGGTGGGATTTTCTTTAGGTGTTAGTACATGCATAATTAATGGCCTGATCATTTTCTTGGAAACTGACTTAAATTATAAGAGGATTTATCTAGTGAGATGCAAAAGTGTTAGAAAATTATGATTTTAGAAGTTTTCCAGGTAATTGCTTTTCAATTTCAGGGCAAGTTGGTTACATCTTTAGTTTAAACTACCTTATGGATCACACACATACTCTAAGCACTCATCGACAATTAAAGCACACTTTAAACCTAGGATGAGTCTGAGACTTGTCCTACACTGACCATAGCGATAACCTAGCTGTAATGATAGGTGGTTGTATTTAGGATCACATTTACCTTGCTGTGAGTAGTTGATGTGAGTAGTATTTCAAACGTCTGTCTTTGTCTTCAAATGTACAGGTTTTGTAACCTGTCTCATTAACTAAGGATGTTAAGAATTGTTTGGCCAATAATTTTAGAGAACCCATGTCTGATATCTAGGTACTGAGCAAAAGAGATCAGGCACATTAATGACGATTGATTCCTGAACCTGGACATCTGGAGAGTTTTGGAGTTTCCTTCTTTTTAAATGTGTCTGTGACCTGACACAGATTTATGAAATAAACATTGCAATTTAGATGTCTCATTTCTGAAGTAAATGAAAGTGTTGGAGAGGGTTTGTTTTGGAGCAATGTGAGGTACTGGCAGAGTATTATTTTCAGCTCATTTCTGAATCTGTAAATGAGCATTCATAGTCTGAGTCTGTGAACTGAGAGGGAGTACCTGAAAAGCAAAAGAAGCACCTTCATGTGCTGCCTTCTGCAGCACATCCCAATCTCCATTTTAAATTATACACGTAACCAAAAAATATAGGCTAACTGAAAAAGTAAGAGTTGTTTGACAGATGTGAAATAACAGATTGCCTAAAGGACTATTAAGAAAAACATCTGCAAATAGACTACGCCAGTGATGTGAGAGACCCTGGAAAAGACATTGTTATCTCATTAGCAGAAGCAAACTTCTGGACCCTTAGAACATCAAAGAGTGGGAATATGATGAAGAGGGTCACTCATAAGAACATCAGGCAGGTCTCACAGTGAAGGAATTCAGAGGACCCCTGGGAGACTAAGAGGGTATCAGAAAAAGTAACATAGGTGGAATGTGTGTGTGTAGGCTTGTAAGAATTGTAAAGAGCTTGTTTGTTTGTTTTAATATCTTTAGGAACAGAAACCAATCACAAGATTCAAATAAACTGAAGTGACGTGGTTTGAGGATTATTTGAGCAGTGACAGCTCTGAAGGTTACTTGGCTTAAGTTCAGCAGGACCAAGTTCGGTCAAAATTCAAGTTAATTTCTTGAATGGGCACTAGACCCATATGGTACTGGCCCAACACACTGCTTTGCTTATGCTCTTAAGGAAAAATTGTACGGAGGAGCCAGATACTCCTGTTAGGAGGAGCGTACTGACAAGACAGGACCTTAAGACATGCATAGAGCTGCAGAGTGATTAGAGTTTCTTCACCCTGTTCTGTTGTCTGCATCCTCGTTTTCACCACTTCTTCCTTGGCTAATCCCCCTCAGTATCTTTCTCATCTGTATTCATTTATCCCTTATCCCCTTATCTTCTTCACAATCCTGCCTAACTGCAGATCTTGAAATTTCATGTTTTGCAATAATGTTATTCACTTTCTTCCTGTGTTAGGTCTTTCATACATCTTCTATCTCTTATGCTTTTATATATATATATATATATAAGTTATATGTTATATATGTTATAAGTATATATATATATATAAGTTCTTTGTACATAACAAACATACTTCTTATTTTGAACAAGTAAACAGGTAAACTTAAAACTGGTATTTCTGACTTTTTTTTTTTTTAACATTTAGAGTAAATGAGTTATATAAGACCTCCTTCCAGTTCAAATACTGTATACTTACAACAGATTAACTTTTTTTTTTTTTCTTGGATGACCTAATTTAGGCCTGCCATTATGTTCTCACTGCTCAACAGTGTTTAAAATGTTACCTAATGAATTCTAGTTTCCCACGAAAAAAACTTTATAAAAATCAGAGCTTTTTCCACTCAGACCTGGGTGGAAGTCAGGGTTAGTGGTTTCTTGTACTTCTTTGTCCAAGGTGCTGTGAGCAGTAATGGTCTTTGGTTTCTTTACAAAAAGTGAAACAAAGGTTACTAGCAAGTCAGGGAGTCAGAACTATTCAAAACCTAATACAAAATCATGTCACAGTGTTATTATGTTTGTGATCAGCACTCCTCCCAAGTTCTTACAAGATTCTATTGAATACAAGCTAGAACTGCATCAAAAATACTTTCAGTTATCAACTCTGAACATTGGTATGGCTAAATCTTGGAATCCTGAGGGATGCGTTGAGCTTGGGGACCAGTTGCACTCATGTGCTGCAATGTGGCAGTTTCTTCCTTTTCACTCTTCCTTCTTTTACTGTAGAATTTAACATTATATGGGCATGAATTCTCATATTTGTACTGTGACCTATATAGCTCTATGTACTGGAGTAGGAAACTGCTGAGTGCCAGATCTCACAAGTACCTTAAACAGTTCTAACTGAACTACTCATAACGGGAGTATAAGGTTCATCAAATCTTTCATCCTTCTACTGACAGCTTCAGCCATCAGTAGTCAACTGAGTTCATCACTCTGAGCTTCATTTACATGTTCCAGTAGTGTATCTTGCTGTATAAATAAATGCATGTCCATATTTTTATGTGATGTGCTTGCAGTACACTGTGCAGTATACTCCCTTGTTAGTTCAAGCTCCATGCCACAGGACTGGCTGTGCTGTAGTTTTTCTCTGGCATCAAAACATTCCAGATGTAGGGAGGTGGACAGCAGCTACAGGCTTGTGGGAGAACAAATCTCCTCAGACTCAGCAGAAATTGGGGGATAAAGCCTTTTCTCTCCTGAAGCCCCAAACCTGCTCAATGATGGATTTCTGTATCTTTAAAAATTACATTTTCCAACATGAAGCTGGTTCAGGATTAACAGACTGTCCTGAGCCAAAGTGCAGCAATTTCAGTTAGGCAGAAGTCAAATCATGGTGAACCCGAAAGTTGATGTTCGCCTTTCATAATAAAGGTGCCTAAAATATAAGCCACAGTAAAATAATGTTTTGAGTCTTTGTATTATTATCAGTTAAATTCTCCTCTAATTGAGTATAGATCACTTGTGGCTTTTTATGATTGAAAGTTCATGTTTGGTTTTAAGTTTGTGTTTAATAATTAATGTTTTGCTTAATAGCAATTAAGATAGTTAAATTATATTTTCTCCTTGGATTAACAGAGTGAGAAGCAAATGTGACTCTGATGTGTTCTATTTGAAAATATCAGCATTTAACAAGTGGTAATTATATCAAGCATCTGGATTTTTTCATTTTTATCTATACAATTTGTCATGAAATAGCTTGAAAATCACACCATTGCAGCTGAAAAGCAATTGTGGTGACAGAAAGTGCATAATCCTTGCCACCTTAAATAACTGTCAGTTTGTTTGAATTACAGGCACTTTTCCTGTCTGTCTTCTAAATATATGTGCCCTGGTGTTCCAGCAGTTATGAGTACATTGTTGGCCAATATAAATGCTTTCTATGCTCATACTACAGCAACAACTAATGTATCTGCCTCAGATAGGTTTGCAGCTACTAACTTTGGGGTAAGTAGATTTTATTTTTCAGTAGAATACTGATCCTTATTTTCTAATATATGATACAATGTTAACTCCTAAATTCAGAATAATACTTAAAAAAAAAAGTTGGTCATTTTAAAGAATGAGTGTTGCAGTTAGCTTTTGAAGATTTTACCGAGTCTACAATCAATCACTATAAAAACTAAAGAAGATACTATTCATTTCCTTTTAAAACCCCTATGTGGTTATATGCAAGGAGTATAGGGTAGAAAAAAACAGCACACACACATAGAACTAAAATCTTTAACAACCAGTTTTTATCTTTATTGCAATGGGTCTTGCAGACTAACTGCACTAGACTAATTACAGGTTACAATTGCTCTCTTGGGGCATGTCATTAGCAAACTCATACTAACCTAATAAATCTAGCCATAAATACTTGCAGATAACATGTCTATAACAATTGAATTTTTTTTATTATTTTTTTTTTGCCAAAATACGGTGCACTGTCCAAGCCCTGGTCCTAGATGTCAGAAATTTTAGGCAGACTACCAGAATCTCAAGATGTGGTAGTACTTTGTTGTTGTTGATTTTCCTTCTACGGATATATATTTTACAGTGTAGATAAAATATGACAACAAAATTAAAATACACTGTCTAATCTATTCCCTTGCCTTCACTGGGACTACGAGAGCAGGAAAGAAAACCAGTAGTTCAAAGGCGTTGCTTTCATATCTCTACTATTACACATCACATAGACAGAGGTAGATTATAAACACAATTTGATGCTGAAAAATGCATTCATTCCTTTCCTTATTTGTATATGATATCTAATCATTTCTCATTTAACAGTATGTATGAAAACATTATAAATTTTCTTTAAAACAGTTTATTGACATTAAATTAAATATAAAACAATTAAAATTTAATAAATACAAATTATAGTGGTGTGAAGTAGTGTCAGAGGTTGTAATCCTCTCTTCCATCATTAAGAATAACAGAAACACATGACTTTCAAGATTTTCAAGACAACACTATGAAATTATACATTTGAACTAGTAAACCAAGGAAGATCTATTTCTAATTTTGCTTTTGTCTTCCCATCAGAAGTCACAAACAATTATCAGATTATGCCAAATAAATTAATCCAATCTGTGCCTGGAACAAGTGTAAATTTTTAGTTTTTTAAAGAAAAAAATTGCTCTGGGTGGTAAAAGAAATTTTGATTTGTAGCAAACAGTGTTTGATATAGGAAATATCCTATTTTGAGGGTGATGTGGATACAGTCACACATTTTGAGAGCTATCAGATCTTGCTGCTGCCAACAGTCTGCTGCTTTCACATAGGCTGGCAAGGATTAAGGACAACATTCCTGTGTAAATTTTTCATACTTCAAATAGTTGAAACAAAACATGTCTGCATTTCATACACAAGCATCTTTAAGATAGAACTCATGTTTAAAAAAAAAAAAACAACACATTTTGTGTAGTAATAATACCAAAGATTGTTTTTTATTATTGCTGAATCTTGAGTGTTCTTAGGATCTAATGCTACAGCTTATAGTAAAATACAGTAAATAATTAACAGTTAGTTCTAAATACTCCTAAAATAGTACTAACACTAATAATACTAATGCAATAACGTATTTTTAAATTTAGGGGATGTCAGAAGTCTGTATGTAAGTTCCATTAAATAATCACTTATTTAAGTCCATGCAGTATTTTTTTTAGGAAAATACTTATTTTAAATGTTAATTCATTTTAAATGTTAAGGTTGGTGGAAGAACTCCCATGTATATGAACCCAGGTCTGTGTCTTTAGTTTGGAGATAGCATGTTCTTGAAATGGAATTTTATCTCCTGCTGCTAGAGGTTTGCTTTGAAATAAGAGTATTAATGCTGCTCCATTCTAGAAAGTAAAAAAGTTCCATAGATGAAAAGCACTATCAGAATATTTATGATTTAATTACTGTTTTACCATGACAGTGAAATATGTACTTATTTTGCTATGTACTTACTCTACTTTTTTTATAAACTCATTGATGGTTTATTATGGTATGATTCTACATCTCTGTTGAAACAACACAACTCTTTCCATGTTCAAGCCCAATTAGACTTTTGAGTTTTACCCAGATTTTGAAATTTAGAATGTTTTGAATAGATTTTCTGCTCTTTCCTTCCATTTTGCTAATGATCAGAACTACCTTCTTTTATCCTCAGATTGAAGAGAGATTAAATCCTCTCTCTGATGTTAATGCCAGTTTACCTTTGACGCAAGTTCCAATCCAATTCATAGTTCAACAGATGGATGGAAAGACAGTAGTAAGCATCATTAATAGAGATTTGGAGATCCTTCTTCAAACGATTGACTTATAGGCAAAATATTATATTATTTTTCTCTCTTGGCCAAAAGGCATTTGTTAGTGGATAGCTGCACTTCATCAAAAAGAGCATCTCAAATTCAAGTCCTCAGGCTGCAGCTGGGAAGGATTTGGCTGACTGAATATTTCAGTAGTTTTATAGCATGACAAAAAAAAAAAAAAAAAAAAAAAAAAGGTTCCTTATGGGAACCATGCCAAATTAGTGGGTTTGGATGTAGGTTAGTGCTTCACTGAGTGACAAGTGACAGTGCATGAAGGACTCTGGTTTCAAATTAGTGTGTATCCAATTTGAGGGATAGCATTCTGAGAGCTATCAGATCTTGCTACTTCCAATAGACTGCAACTTTCACATAGGCTGGCAAGGATGTATGCAGATTTTGTGCAGTGGACTAAGGTATATATTCTAATATGAAGACTGGTAATTAAAAACTCTCATTAGTATTACTTGGAAATGGCACAAATCAGCTGACTATCTCACAGCAAAATGTTTTCTGAAGTGTTATTTTCAATCGTACTTTTACATCAAATTCTGCTGTAAATGAACATAAATTCTTACATATTAAAGGGAGGAGAAAGTGTTTTCTTCAAGATTGTAAGCAATTACAAGGCAAATAAAAAACTTTTACAAGCTCATCTGTTTTAGTATGGGCTGGTAACATAACTATGGACTTTGAATTGATGCTCTTACTGCATTTTTGGTCAGAGACTTTGGGCAATGTTTTTCAATTTCTAGGTATTTTGTTTGAGTTATTTAAGAATGTGTCAATCATTAAGAAAGGAAAATACTGTTTAGGAGAGTGTCCATCACCTCACTAATGCATTGCATAGCTGCACAGTGTTGAATGCATACCAGGTAAATTACAATATAGCTTAGAAAGCAAAAACACGGTTGTAAAAGATATCTCAGACCAGGACTTTTATATGAGACAATGGAAAACAATCTATCTTCAAATGAATTAAGAATGTAAATTAGTAGATAAATGCATTCTCTTTTTTTTTATTTTTTATTTTTTTTTAAAAAAAGGGGGGGGGGGAGTGCAAGCTATAATTTTACCCTTGATTACAAAGTTGTGCCAGTTCTTATTGCAAAATATTCTTGTTTTCATTTTACAGAGGGAAAAGTTCATAAAACTTCTGGATCAATTGCATAATTCGCTGAGGATTGATTTATCTAAATACAGGGTATGTGCACCATATTCTACCTAGAGGACAACTCAAATGTGTTTTCCCACAAAGATCCCTGTGTGCTTTATCTGTTTTAGAGGTTTAGAGATTAATCCCTCTTGTGGCATAGAAACTGAAATACTGAGTGCTAACAGGAGACTTCAAATCCTTAGGAACAAAAAAACTAGAGAATTAAAGCATTTTAACTGTTTTCTCAATTTGAAAACGTTTTTTTCTTTCTTTCTTTCCCTTTTTTTTCCCCAAAAGCTAACAGTGAGTCAAGGGATGAGCAGACATTCAAGAAAGAGTAGGTTTTAACAACTTTATTTAAATTAGTTCACAACATGATTAAGTTAATTCGTCTGGGAATTGCCTTCACAGACTTATGTAGTTTAAATTGGAATTACTGCTGCATTTATTTTGAGAGGTTCTACAGTCACCAAGCTGATATCCTAAGAATGTTGGGATCTGACTCCCCATTTTTCTTGATGATAGGAATCCCAATTTCATTCATGCTACATAGAAGCTCCTTCCACTTAGTTGTGTTCCAAACCCAGCCTTTACTGGAAAGAAGCATGCACTGAATACCAGCCAATTATCATACCATTCTGAACTCCTTCTCTTTCTCCATTTCACTGGATGATGAAACATTTAGATGATACATAAGTTATAAGGGCTCCATCAGCTATAGCTCTCCTTTCAACTTCTAGGAATGGCTGCATATAGCTCAGGGATTTCTCTGTTCATCTGGCTTGCTTTCTAAAGTGGAAAGAGGGGAAGGGAATGTTTAAAAGAACCTCAAGGCATTACAGGTAGTAGACGCTGCACATATTCACTTTTTAAGACTTAAATCTTCATGGAGCATGTAAATTCATTTTAAGTTCTTTTAGCACTGAAGAATGTTATTCCAATTTTATCAGGGCATGAGGATGACTTTCATTAGTATGAAACCATTTAAATAACAGCATTTCCCAACAGTCTCCCTGTTAACCTAGAGATCGCAGCAAAAATTTCATGAATGATTCCTTCAGTAACCTTACTACAGAGTTTAAGCCCACAAGTGAATTATGTGCCATGGAAAATCCATAAATGATTTCCATTAGGAACACTTCCGAAGACTTTTTGTACTACCTTTACTTCATCAATGTTCTGAAAATATCATAGTAATTTAAAACATTCATATTACAAAGCCAGTAACATTATCAGAAGTGCTCCTATTTGCATCAAAGGGATACTTATCACTGACTTTCTCACAAGCAGAATTCAGGCAGCAGATGAACTTTTCTAATCCTTTCAAGCATCGTCTTTGTTTTCCCAGATTATTTTTTCCTAGTTTTTCAAGGATCATACCTTTACTTCCCATCTCACGTGATTCCTCTCTTCCTGATTCAACAGGATAACTTTCCTGCCAGCAATTCTGAAAGACTTCAAGATCTGAAATCAACTGTGGACCTGCTTACCAGCATTACTTTTTTTCGAATGAAGGTATTGTCCTTTATTTGCAAAATATCCAGGTGGTTCAGTTCTGAAAGATTTTTTAGAATGAAAATGGTGTAAATTGATATAACTGGATGGGAATACAAAATCACAAAACACCTTGTAACAATAGCTTGTGATGTCATTGTGGTAGGCACTACATAAAGAGAATTAAATGATTCATTAACTTCAAGTTCATATTTATGTATCCTAAGTGGAGTAAAAAGCTGAAGCTATTACTTTAGAAAATGAAGAGTTGTTTCTTTGATATGCAGTGAAAATCATGTAATTTTATGGTTTAATGATATCTTAAAGAAGAAAACCTCAAGATGTAAACCCTTGGGCATGTATGCTAATTTCATTATATGAATAATCTCATTCTAATAAAGATTAGAGATACCATTTAATTGCTTAACTGAAGTGTATGTTTTAATGCATTTTTAAACTAAGATCACCTGAAGCCAACATATATATTTTTTTAATATTTTTACCATTATTATATTTCAACACTTTTCATCTTGTGTTGCAGATCTATATTCATTGCAACGCTTGTATTTATTCTACTCTACATGATTCTGAAATTCTATCATTTATGAAATATTTTATTAGGTCCTTGAATTACAGAGCCCACCTCGAGCTAGTACCGTGGTGAAAGATTGTGTAACAGCCTGCCTGGACTCAACTTATAAATACATTTTTGACAACTGCTATGATCTTTACTTCCAGTTAGTGGACCAGGTAAGGCAAACACGCTTTTGCTTAGTCATTGGTGTTAGTTTACAGTAAGTAAATAGAAAGCATTCCAGTGTTCCCGCACATGAAAATACTGGGGTTATTTTCATTTTATTTATATGAGAAAGATCATCATATAATAAGAACATCCACAGATGGCTATGAATGCTTAAGTGGTTAATAAGATGAGTTTCAAAATGAAAATGTCAACTCATAAATTAGTCTTTGCAGTGGACATGGCTGTAAAATTGTCCTGTGACTTTAAGGAAGATGAAATTAGATTGATTACTGTTCATTTAAGATTTGTAATTGGAAAACAATTTTTAAAACTCCAGTGTTACACTTCAGTGACTGTAGGAGAGAAGTATTAGCATTTGCTGAAAACCACATACTATCTTTCCAGTTTTATATTTTATCACCTGTGATGTGTACTTCAATCCCTGATTTAGTAGCTGCTTCAAGAAAGCAGAGGATAATTACAAAGCATTTCTAAATAACAGTCCATCAGGTCCATCAGGGTGAACTGTATCTGCAAAATAATTATAGTATTTGTCATGTCCCAGATGTCACACAAAAGCCTTGAAAATGCTTTTTTTTTCTCTCACCTAGCCAGAGCTTATTCTATAAATACTGTTAAAATTAAGAATTTGTATCTGCAGAATTATACAACTGTCTAAAAGGAGCATCATTGTTTTATCCCATTACCTCTTGTTCACTATCTTTGTCTTCTGAGTGGTACACTAGAAAAATGATATTTTGGTGACTACTGCCTTGAGAGGGATGAGTAATGTTTTTAGGCAAACACACATTTGCAGTGTAGTGTATAATAAATAAGAACATTAATACTACATGATATGAAATATCAAAATTAATTTGACAGCATATTTCACTTGAATCAAAAATATGAATTCCTACATTCTGAGAAAGGCAGTAAATGCTATGTATTCTACTTTTCTGAAATGAAAGTGTGTTTTCTAATGTGGGACTCCTGACAGAGAATCCTGATGAGAAAACTTACCTCTAGCTCCCAAACTTCAAATGTAAGAAACTCTCACGAACACCTGTAGGCAGAACTCTTCTTCTAGAAAATCAGTTGAATGTATTCACCTGCTTAAGAACTGTCTAATAAACTCAGTAACCTTTAAGCCTTTATGAAGCTGCAGGAGCATCAAATCACAATGAATAAGAAATTTCTGAATGATTATTTGTCATGGGTTTATATTGATTTTTGCTGTTGGGTAATAAGAAATTCTTGAATTATTTGAATTCCTATTAAAACACCTGAAATGTATCTTGCTGCAGATACCTTGATACTACTGTAAACAGAGGTATATTATATGGAAAAAATAACACGATGTACAAATGATATACACATTACCTCTTTGTAATGAAGTACAACTGAGTACACAAGTGCTTCATCTTTTTCCCCTATTTCCTTTTTCATATAAGCATGATAGGGTTGCTGAATAATTGCAGAAGGAAGGAAGTCTGCAGAATTACTTTTTTTCTTTTTCTTTTTTTTTTTTTTACAGAGATAAATTGTATTTATTCTATTTTCCTGAAGCAACGAAGAGAGAGAACAGATTCTGTAGAGATAGTCTGAGAAGGGTGGGCAAAAATTACACTTCTGAAACTAATATGAAATAGCCACAAGTAATGAAGCATTTGTTGTCATTATCTTTGAGAAGGTGAAGGGCTGTGTAAAGTTTCCCACTTCCCTGCACTCATTTTTGTTGCTCGTTAAACTTCTTATATGTAATTTCTTCTCCCTGAGATTACATTTTTTGTTGTCCTTATGTAATTAGGCTTCCAGTTTCATAATGCAGAATTGTTTTAAAATTATTTTTGCCCCTTATCTTTTAAAGGATATCTGTTCCTTCTTTCTGTGATAACCTTGATTGACAGTGTGTTTAGTCTGAGAGCACTAAACTTTTAAATATGAACATAGGGGAGGGATTTTAATTCTATCCAATGACATTTTACCCAAATGACCATACATAACAGAATAACCAGGCCAGCTTTTACCCCTAAAATAATCAAGAAACACACTGAATGCTCATGTGTTTATTCTCCAACAGGTTATATTGCAAGCTAAGGACCACTATGAATTAATAGCGGCAGCAACGTCAAACATCACTTCTATTTGCCTTATAAACAGTCCCTTTTCTTGCTAGCATTTACTCTGCTGCAATGTCATTTTGTTTGTTAAATATAATACAAGTTGTTGCTAGACTGGGTATTGATAAGTCTGCAGAGTTTATCAGCAAATGCTAGTCATTTTAGTAAACTGTTAAAAGAGGAATATGAAGTAATCTTAGTTCTGCACAGCACTGCAACACCTACAAATGCTAATCTTTATTTTAAAACTTCCACTTTTTTTTAATCTGTGAATTCATAAAATAGTTTTTTCTCCCTATTTAGTAGATTGTTTAAAATGCAGAGATATTATAGTCTTTTTGTTTTGGTAGAGAATGTAAAACGAGTTTAAATTGATATCTGTCTCCAAATCATTTTCTTTAGAACAGAAGGATGGATAAGGTGTCATTACATTATTTCTGTCTTACTCAATTATTTTCAAGTCCTGTACTTATTGGTAGAGCAGTGTGGAGTCCTGAAATAGTAATCAAAAAAAAAAAAAAGCAAATATTCACTCAGCTAGAAAAATGAATTAACTGCAGCAGTTTCACTGTATTTACATGCCTTTTCTACTCCCTTTCAACTAGTACTCCAGCAGGTGAGTTTGTATGTAGAAACTTTAAACAGACAAGTGTTTACAAACTATAGACAAACAATTATTACCAAATATGAGAAATTTTAGTGAAAATGTGTGGAAAGCAAAATTTAAAATGAATAAAAATAGACCATATTTGAAATAACTGATCGCTAACAGTAATCAAACATCAGTCACATATATCTTAATAACCGACAGGAAAAGTTTCTGTTTCATGGCAGGTGGGAGGTAATTCTGAGGAAACGAATCTAATTAAACTAGCTTTAATAGAGAAATGAATAAGATCACTCAAATCACTACCTAACTTCTGCATCAGCTCTACAGTTGTACAGGAGACTACCTTCTGCATTTTTCTGTTGCAGTTTGCCACCAATATATCTGTACATGGAACAGCTAAATAGATATCTTGTTGGAATCTATAGCTCTGAAGGATTTTCATTGAATCTAGCCATATTGCAGAGTGATTTCTGGTATCACGATTAGAACGATGAAGTAGAAACCAAAACTGTGATTTCATTAGCCTTGTGTCAAAAACCCTTAACCCAATTACCCCAGGTTCCACCCTTTAGCCTTCTTCATTAACCATTCTCTTATCTTTGCTTGCCTCCCCACGCAATGGAGGCTTCCTCTGCTCAGAGGCAGGAAAGAAAACTGAGTTCATCCTAGCGTGGTGCAGCAGAGAAGGTTCATGTTTTAGCTGTACATCTGAGATTTGAGCTGTGAGAAGTGAGAGCTGAAACCAATGAGCCCCAAAGCAACAGGAAATGGTTTATATGTAGGCCAGCACCTGCTCTCACTCAAGGGAAAGACTAGCAGCTGCTGTCTTGCTTAGGCCCGCTGCAGGCTTGGGGCTTTACTATGGTTCATTTCTTGCCTGAATCATATTGTGAATGATGCTACTCTTACTTAAACAGTAGTATTTCCATCTGGCCAGAAGTGATAGGCTCCTGCATATTATATCCACGAGTGTGCAACTCATGTTAACCACCTTCTACGTTTGCCTTCGTCTTGATCTTTACGGGATTTCTGTACAAGAGAGTTTTTATGGAGGGTACCTCTTTGTGCTACTCAAATTTTGTAAACTACGTATTTTTTGTTATGCATATTGAAGAATAGAATTTTACCTCTTGTGATTCGCATCCACATGTGAAAATCATGAAGAGTTGTTTCAGCTATGTGCCATTGTAGTTTTTTGCCTTTTGTTGTTGTTTTGTAGAAATATAGCTCTTGATAAGATGTTGGAATAAATGTGAACTGGCTTTATCTTCTACAACTGCCTTTTTCTTAGTTTTTCTGAAACATGCAGTAGCTGCTGAGGAAAAAAAAAAAAGTAGTAGGAAAAAATCTTTGTTATAGAAACAAGGTCTTATATAATGTACACCAGGGAAAGCCCTGGTGAGTGACATTAATGCTCCAAAAATCATTTCCATTTTGAAAAGCTCTTTTGTTTGCATGGGCAATTGTAAATTGCTGGTGATATTAATCACACCATCCCATCCATTTTAACTGCTTCTGAGCCTCACCTTTATTTCAGTCACATTAGACACTGACGCTGTATCATTTGTGTATCAGCTAAGTATTCAACAGGGTGATTAATGATACTTTTCTAAAATTCTCCACAGTGACAGCAAAAACAATTTCAATTAAGTGTTGCTCAAATTCCCTTTCTGCCATTCTAAATGTTGTTAATAGATAAAAGTTAATTGAGGTTAAGATAACATTTAATTAATTCACTATACTACTAATATAGGCCTATCCAAAGAGAAACAGGGTCCATTCAATTGGTCAGATGTAGGCTACAAATGAGAAGCACGGGGAATGTATGTTTAAACAACATAAATATACATTTTAACAAGGTAAGAAAGTATTAATTTCTTGATAGAGTTTTTTAAGGGGTGAATATTATACATACTTTTAACTACACAGAAAGGCACAAAAGGTAGGCTTTCCATCCAGGGAAATATAAAACACTGCATTACTTACTAAATATTAATTAATGACTGGACAGTCATGTTGGTAATCCATCTGACATATCAGTGTCTCGTGTCTTGCCTGGTGACGGTTACAAAAATGTAATGGGACTTCTCAGACTGTCTGTTTTGGATATGAAACTGGTTGCAGTACTTTTTATTTAAAAAGAGCATACAAAATCCCATTTCCCTGAATAAAAATAAATAAATAAAAAATAAAAATTAAAAAAAAAAAAAAGAAAGAAACCAAATAACTCACTTGTTATGCTCACAGCTTTAAAGTCCTTGGAGAGACAATACCCCTCTTGAATATTCCTAGGTACCTCTTCCCAGTATTTCTATCTCCAGAGATTTTTTTTTCCCTCCTACTCTGCACTGTTTTCCTCTGCCTGTTTTAAACAAATGCATATTTTTATGCAAATATTGGTTCTTCTAGCCAATCTATCAGTCCTTGGAAAATCTCCATGCGAAATACTTCAGGAAATAGCTTTTGCTATTTTTTCTTATTACAAAATAAAGTGAAATTTATCTGCTTCTTCATTTAGAGTGAAGAGCATAGCAAGCCCAATAACTTCAGCATAGTTTAATCTAAAACAAAAGAAGCAATATTCCTTATAATTGATTGTTCGGTATTTATTGTGTAGGATATTAAAGTTCCATCTCAGCAGACCATTTTACCTACACTCAGTTTCAGCACAACAAGAATTTTAAGAATGTATTTCATTGAATTGTGGACATGCACTATAATTCAAATTTTTCAGCTGATTTGGGTGCCTTGGCACTATGTATGATTTTTGACATGTCCACAACCAGATACAGACTATTATACAAACTACTGTAATCTGGGTAGACTTAAGACAGTCTTCGAAACAGTCTTAGTTTCGAAGACAGTCTTCAAAACTAAGTAATAACATGTAGGTGAAAATCACATAATAGTTACTCTAATTTCTCTAATATAAAATATGTTAAAATCTTGTTTTAACAGGGTAAGAAACAAGAAGTTCCTAAAGAAGAACAGGGGCCAACAACAAAGAATTTAGATTTCTGGGCACAGCTTATTACTCTGATGGTCACCATCATAGATGAAGATAAAACCGCATATACACCTGTCTTGAACCAGTAAGTAATTACCTTCCCCATAAAAATTAAGAATCACAGAATTATTAAAATAAGGACAGGAAATACATCAGAATCAGTAATTGTATTTTAAATGTAATCTGAGTATAGATTTGTTTTAAAATACAGAATATAAAATCAACAGTTAAATAAGGATTTAGTGCTCTTGTAAATGGAAAGAAATATTTTGTTTCAGGAACTCTTAAGACACATGGTATGTGAACCATCCCAAAAAGTCAAGTAGCAAAGTATTACGCAAGAGAACTAAATGGATAGACAGAAAGCAAAGTTCAGTGAAACAGTGTGATGGTATTAATATTATCATAGGATTGTGGCACACCAACTGTACAAACCATGCTGAGACTCCTTTTAGGCATTATAATAGAGTATTAGGAATGTATTTATGTATTTGTGGGGAAAAAAATAAAAAATAAAAAGCTTCACAAAAGGATACTCTCCAAATTTATGGCTACCTGGAGAGAAAGTCTAAGTAGGTAGGCTGATTTGAAAATTTTTAAAATGGAGAATGGTATCTTGGATTTACCACAGATGGAAGTTGATTTCTCAGAACTGAGATGTAATATGTGAGGAAGGACCAATCAATAACTAAGACAAGTTGAATAACTTATTGTTATACTAGTAGCGAAGAGCAAGCTAATTGATTGGTGCAAGAAAAGGAGATAGAGTGCTGGGTTTTAAAAATGAAATATACAGAAAGAGAGCAAAGACACATGTGTCACATATTAAGGCTGAAACAGATAAGAGAGAGATCCAGAGAAACAGATGTTGTGCTAATTGAAATGTGACATGATGAAGACCTGGAGAAAAGTTTCAGCTATCTTAGCTCCTTGGAGATATTTTGCAGAGTCTACAAAATCTCAGCGTAGTCTGGCTGATTTAGAGAACAATTGGAATTGAAGCTTAAACAATTAATAGAGGCATCTGCAGTGGCAGGGGAAATTTAATAGAATGGTCTGAAGAGGAGTGAGAACAATTCTGTTTCTTTCAGCCAATATTTGATAAATACTGAAAGGTACTCTGTACATGGAGATGTGCTTGTCTGTAAGTAAAAGGTAGCACATTGTCTATGGACCACAGGGGTTAGACTTAGTCCCCAAAGAAACTTCCTGGTGATAACCAGATAGTGGAAAATATTTGCCTTCTGATTCCTGTCATTCTTTTAAATAAATGAAGAATTGTTTCAGTCCTGGCCAATAAGCATCTCTTTGTTCAACTATTTCCTGCGCTGGCCTTATTAAAGAACTTCTTCCTACCCCGAAGAAGAAACAAAGTTTTTTTTCTGTTTACTACATTTATACAGTTTAGTGTGAAGTTCCTCTATTAACTAAAGCTCAATTTTTGTGTCAGACTATCTGTACAAAAAATATACTTCTTATAAAACATCTACCTGAACAAATATATATATGAATTTCATTCCAGTATCTTCACTGAAAAGTACATAGAAGCAATTGTTCGGGGGACAACTGATCTTAAAAATTGTTCTAGGTGTATTCTAAGGAAAACATGATGGAGAGAGGGATGGGATAAAGAACAGAGTTCCTCTGAGAGGATTAGGACACATGCTGCAGGACAGCAGAAATTGCTAGTAAAATAAAATTTCTTTTCAATTAAAAAGAACATCAACAATAAAAAATAATCTGCTTGAAATATCTTTGTGCATTTGGAAATCAAGTTCTAAACTCTGTGCCTCTGCACATTTTTAGTAAAAAGAGTTCAATTTAGTTGTATAGCATGTATGTTGTATAAAACATATAGAGGGAAGAAATTCATAAGTGGATACCTTCTATATGCAATTTAGCATTTTTGGAAATGCATGGAGATAATTATATATCAGCAGCTGAATGGCTATTTTATTTGCCATGAAAACCTAACATACTGCTTATTAAGAAGTTTCACCACTTTTTATTGTATGCTTGATTTATGAGTTGAGAATTGGAGACTGTCATGCAAGTTAGGAAGGTGATTTTGAGAGCAATGTTATGGATAAACTGAGATTTTATAGCATTGTTCCAAGAATGACAGAGAAATTGAGAAAATTATGGCCCATGAGACAGAAATTATTGTAGCAAGAGAAACAAAATTACTTACAGAGCACACTCCTGGTTGTCCTCTTGCTTCCCTGAGAAATGTAAAAATGTGTGGCTTTTACAAAGGCTAGAAAACCTAATGTGTAGAGTTTTGCATGTGAAATTTCTCTGAAATTTTGCTGCTTGGAGACCAAATTTTGGAACTGTTTGGAAAAAAAAAAAAGTTGTCTTTTTATATAATCAGTGATAAGATAAATAATATACAAATAATATAACATTACTTATTTACACAGGGGCTCTAGAATTTGACCTTTGATTATCATTTCCCTTTAATAAGTAAATGCTGCTGTTACTGTTTATCTTCAACATATGGAAATTTTCTTATGATTCTTTTTTGTGTTAAGCCTTGTTATCTTCTCACAGATTTGCAACACCACAACAGTTAACTATGATAGTTGTATAATGCCCATCAGATTGTTTTAAGTGTGGAAGTTTTGGAAAGGAAGTTTAGAGACGACTTGAAATCAAGTACTCATAGAGCCCATAAACACTAAATTAAAGTACACAAATGGTGGAAACACGTATCTTACTAAATGCTTAGACATAGAGGACAGAGAGAAGACTGACTCCACAGCAGCAGCAACAAAAACACAAAAACCTTGTGTGCATTCACATACAGGAAAGAAAAACAAATATTCTGGTATATGTAGTTTTTTGGTCACAAGCTTAACAATGCACAAAAGGATAGCATGCATGCACCAGTACAGTTGTGCTTCATTACCATGGTGATGAGGGATTAATCAAATGTAGAATAATGAGTTTAATAATGACTATTAGGCAGATACTCAGAAGACAAGGGACTGGAATGTTAGCTCCATTCTATGATGTTCTACAGTTTCCAGAGTTACAGCTCCTCTACTTTTGAGAGCAGGTCATGGCTACCATTACCCTTTTAGAGCAGATGATGTGAAAAACAGTGTTTGTATAAACTAGTCATTATATGAATGCTGTTTACTGTCCTTCCTGCAATTTGATGAAGGAATTCTAGGATGCATACTTCTTTCTTGACAAATGTGGCTCTCATACATTCTTTCAAATATATCTCCTCCCTCCATGAGTAGGATAAAAGATTTTGCAAAATACAATGAAGTGCATAAATCTTTTCTTCAGTTTCCTTCAAAGAGATTGATCTGATTTTCCTTCAAAGAGTTTGACTTGGGATTTACTCCAGTACTTGAATTTCTGGAGTACAGTTTAGATAGAGCTTAGGTAAAATAGGATTAACTTCAGTCTTTTTGCCCAGACCTTCATCGGAAATCCAGGAACATGAAATGTTATTTTCATTAGAGTAAGAAAAATGTGGTATGAGTCAGTATTTATTTACTTAGAGATGGCACCTCGGCCTTCAATTTTCAAAAATCAGCCCTAGACTATCCAACTTAGCTCTAACTAACTTTTTGACCGGTAGCTTATGCAATCCAGCTGTTTATACAGTAGGAGGAGACTTGATCCCTTTCTGCTGAGCTTGTCTGAGTGCTTGGCATACCCTTTGCTTTTATTTGGATTAGTTTTTGATTCCAAACTGGCAGCTTTATCATCCATTAACATCTTGTGCACAGCAATAAGTCATGCTAAGAAATCATTGAGCTCTCTTACTTGTTTGGAATTGAATAATAATTTCATTCCTTTAATGAAGGGTGGTTTCTCACTGAGCTCTTTCGTCTTTAAATGAAGATCCTCCTGTATCAAACCTTAATAAGAAAGGGAGAACTGGCCCTGAGTGTACCTCTAGTTGTTGCATATTTGGTCAGAGAAACAGAGAACTTCTACATTAATCTAACCACCAGGGTCTACAAAGAATTTGACTGTGAATATATTTTTAAATATGACATATTATATAAATGTGACATATTTTAAAAATATGGTTAATTGAAAAGAATCTTCTTGGGGTGCCATTTAGTCTTTATATCTTAATGCTTTGACTAATTTTTCCTTTCAATTCTGAGTGTGGTTTTGTACGTGTTGGAATTTGCCTTCTACTGTGGCCCCAAATGTGCCAAACCAGCGGAGACTGCTGCAAACTCTGACATATGACTTTTCTAATCAGTGTCTGAGTATTCTATATGCAGGTCACTTTCAGGGGAAAAAAAAAAAACCACACACACACAAAAAAAACGCATAATTAGTAATAACAGAATACCTAATAACAGATCTATATAGCTTATCCTATCATTACTCTTAGCCTGAAAGATATATAACATTAAAACACTACTGTTGTTTCTGACATTTGGAACCCAAGTCCGGATGTACCAGAATTATCTATAGAACAAATTGAAAGTTGCACACTAGAGTTGTCAAGTACTCGTTTTAGCATTATAACATGATGTCAGGAAGGAATGTAATACAATATGGAATTTATAAGAAGCTGTTTTTGTTTTTGCAATGTTACTTTTAGGATCCTCCAAGCAGCTTTAATTGTGGTTGCAAATGTCAAGCCTGTGTTCTTCTGCTGCTGTACCCATGGATGTGTAGATGTTAGAAACTGGACATTAAAAGGATTTTAAAATTTTACATGCACTTAACATTCTGAGAAACAATTATGCCTGTGAGAGCAACAGGCATAATACAATCTCAGTCATGTTCTCCTTGGCGGTTTGCGTTACTGGTTGTTGCATAAATTCTTGATGTGAGCATTTTTCATACTGCTGGTAATTCAACCAGTTTAGTAGGATTCAATTCAATCAGTTTAGTAGGACAGTGGAATATGGCTGATGATGCTAAGAACATCTCTCTGACCAAGTGAAAGCTAGGAACAAGAAAATGGTAAGCTTTTGGGGCATCGTGTACTTAGGGATAGATATCAAATGAATGCTAACAGGTTACCTGAATTTTCTATTCTTACTTATTTTTCATTTTCTCTCAATATTCGTGTAATTGTATGTGTATATACTTAAATGTATGTATGTGTATTAAAGCAAACTAGAACCACATCTTCATGGGGAAGAGGGCTCAGAAGGAAGATCCAAAAGCTACAGTTCTGTTGCTGACTGACAATCACCTGTCACAGGATCTTGAGGGAGTCACTTTTACCTTGTATTCTTCCCCATTCTATTTCTTGTCTTTTTCAAATATGAGCTCTGAAGTCAGCGATTTTTTCTCATTACATATTTTAAAATTCCTGTGTATAAATTTCTTAAATCTATTAGAAGCTTCTACATGCTACTGTAATGCAAATAATAAATTATTTTTACATGAGTAACCAAATTGAAGTAAATATGACTATTCATGCATAAAGCTATCTCTGAGGATAAATTGTGGCAGGAGCGGTGCATACCAATGCCATACCAATCATAACTGCCCACAGGAAAAAAGGCTAGCACTTATATATAGTACTTACATACACAGCCTTGGTTAGTATTTCACAGTGTCAAGCTTTGTATGTGCCCTTCTAAAGTGGGCACATATAGAATTCACAAATGCGGTATGTAACAATGGGGAAGGTTGTTTAAAATGTAGAGTAAAAGTCAAGATTTAAAACATGTATATTCGTTTAAAATGTGACATAGACATGAAACAGTTTTTAACTATTCCATAACCTAAAGTAATATAGACCTTATTTAAGGTTATGGAACTTCATTGGCATGTCCAGTTGATGATTATGCCGTATGTATATCTTTCTCGAGGATACAGAAGTTGGTATCTCTTACCATCAAGTTTAGGTACCTAACTGAAGTCAAGTGGGGTGAATTGAGGATAATGTACAGAACTCATTTAACATAACAGAAGGATAATTGCAGTTTGTGTGTGTATGTGTTTTTATAAGTTAAAATATAAACACAGATATATAAAACTAATCAAATAAGTGCATGTTTATCAGACCCAGACTTCCAGTATGGCCAGCTTTGCTTTATGGACAAAAGACATTCTCAATATTAAAACAACTTTTAAATCTTTCCTCAGAGACACATTGTCAAAATTCAAGTCTGGTGCTCAGAAAGCACTCAGACTGGACTGCAGGTAAAGAAATTAAAGACAGTTACAGTTAATACATTTGAGCTTTTGAATAAAAGTAACTTTATGTTTAAAAGAATTAATATCAATTTCTGTAATTGAGCAGCCATTAGCATAAAAGAAGGCATACCAGTGATTTATGCTAACAATTGCTTCATTGTAAAGTGACAGGTAATGAACTGTGTAAGCACTTTGTTGATAAGATCATGGTCAAGTATGTCCCACTTAAAAAATACACATACTTCAATATTATTTATTCTCAGGGTAGTATGTAGCCTGGTAGAGCTGATATAATTATCTGAATTTGAGCAACACTCATGTAATGCTATTTACCACTGAAAAGAATACATCACTTAGATCATATTGCTAGTGTCATATAGTTGTCCATCATTCTCATTCCTTCTTTGGCAATGAGAAATTTAAAACTTAATTTTTTATATGAATTATTACAGAATATTTTCTGAATTTCGTTAGTGCTTTAATAAAAGGTGAAAATACTTTTCTCTGCTAGTGTAAAGTGGTGTAATAAACATAAGACAAAAGCCCTAGCTCTGTATGTTTTCTCATGAATTTGGTCTTTGATGATTTTATGTATTTATGGTGAATTGCGCTTGTATTCATATGGTTCTATCTGCACCACTGTAGTATTAAAAACTTCTTTATTACTCTGAGGATCTGTGCAGTACTTTCTGTTCTTTAGTTGTGTGGCCTGCTTTGGTCTGCTTCTGTGCTCTGAAAACCATTCATGTTATTATCAATCCCACAACTGCTGTAAGGACAGACTTAAAAAAAAAAAAAAAAAGCTCTCCTTTCAAATATGATGTAAAAAATACAGCGTCTCACTAAAATGTAAGCTTTTGATAGCAGCTAGCAGTGAAAATAGTAACTGAAAGATTAAAGCTTTTTGTTTACATGGAGTAAGAAACAACTAGCATCTATGAAATGTGGACAAATACTTAGTAGCAGCAAAAAATATCTCAAAAGGACTCTTTTTCAAAGACAAATGAAGCATAAGACCAAAACTAAAAGTTTTAATTAGAAGTATGTATTTTTCCGCATTTCATATTCTTTATTATTTTGTCCTTTCTTCAAAGTGAAACTCTCTAAACAGGGTCTTTAGTCTAAGCCAAGGTCCCTTAGTATAAGCCTAATAAGCTTAATATAGCTTCACAAACAACTTTACTATTTTCCAGTGTGATGCTAAAGGAATTAAGGCAAACCTGTATGTTCTAAACATTTGAGCCAATAGTTTCAGGTTCTTCATAAGCTACTTGATTTGCCTGAAGTTCAGGATTTATCTGCAAGATAGATAAATGTTCCTTGGTTTAAA
This sequence comes from Anser cygnoides, assembly GCF_040182565.1. Lineage (NCBI taxonomy): Eukaryota > Metazoa > Chordata > Aves > Anseriformes > Anatidae > Anser > Anser cygnoides. The sequence goes on along the minus strand of NC_089883.1, from coordinate 19,343,142 downwards.
GCACGTTATGTGATGAAATTGGTGCAACATTCATCTAATTCGTTAGGCCCCTGACATTAGACTAGAGGTAGTTTAAGTTTTTATTTGAAGTATGGATGGTGCAGAACAGAAAATACAGTGAGTGGATAATAGGGGAATTATTTTGTGGAAAATAATTTCTTTGTACAAATATTTGCTTTACTGCTGTGCAGCTGTAAGCATAATTTCTAGCAGCAGATGAACTAATGTAATGTGATTGATTGCAGGTTCCCTCAAGAGCTGAACATGGGGAAAATCAGTGCTGAAATCATGTGGACTCTGTTTGCCCAGGACATGAAATATGCTCTTGAAGGTAATTATAAAAAAAATATTAATTGCACTAGAGAGTTCACCCATACTGACCTCCATTGCAAATCACACCTGGAATCACATTTCTGCAGGTGGTAGGACTTCTCTGATATACTTGTTTAAGATGATTCATAGGTTAGTAAAAAAGCGTTGTAAAGGAAGACTGTGACTACATGAAGTTATCTGTGAAGCAAGGAAACAAAAGAATTGTAAATTGAAATGTTAATTCTTATTACCTAAATCTGACATAAACATCAATGTCCAAAAATCACAAATATGCTTGCTAGAGAGGCAATTATGCCTATTACAGGCATTCCAGATTTTTTTACTAGCTGAAAATTGCTAGTTTGCCCATAGGAAACATTTACAGAATGAAGTTATGGAGTAAATACATACAGATAATGAAACCTCCTTTGTGTTCTAAAGACAGGTCTATTTCCAACAAAATCAAATGCAGTTTCCTTTTGTTCTATAGAGTAGTACTATGGTTAACCAAGGGCAAAATATATTTTTCTCTACAACAGGTAATCTCCTACTAATGGTTTCAGACCCATTCATTAAATTGTGATGACTGCAGAAAACCAAGTAAAAATACCTACACCAAAAAATGCTGAAAATTAAGAATTAAGGGAATAGGCTTAATAAATGATAAAAAATTTGCCAGCCCATGCACATACAATCACACTAATTTTAGATCATTATTAAAACCATCCCTTGAACAGAAATTTGTCAAATCCTAACAAATATATTTCTGTGAAGAAGAAAATATGGTCTTATCTGAACTTCACAAATATTATTTATCTGTTAAACAGAGTTCAGATTTAAATGTGGGAGAAATGCAAAAGAGGATTTTAGCTTCCATCTGATGTCAAGAGTATAGCTAAAATGAACTAAATGGATCAAACCTGAATTTGATTGGAAAATTAGGTTTTTGCTGTCTAAGCTATGTAATGAAATGTATTCCACTGGTCTTGTGTGTGTGCAACCTTTACAGAGTTTCTCTAAAGAAAAAAAGGAAAATGACTATCTCAGAAACCAATTGTAAAGAATTCAATGAACTTTTTACTGACAAACTCATGGTCAAACTTATTGTGATGGGAAAGGAATTATAATGTAGAATACTGTTTTTACAAAGCAAATTTCTCTCATCCTTCATATAAAAAAAAAAAGAAAAAAGCTAGTCAGAAGAATAAAGGACTTTAAGGGCTATCCATTTTTTTCCTTGCACTACTGCAGAAATAGCTAATTAGAATAAGCCAGATATTGTGATTTTTAGGAAAGAAAAACTCATGTTGCCTTCAGTCAAGCCTAACTAACTAACTGCAGAACATGTCTGCTAGGGATGAAAATAAGTGCATGTTGGATTTAAACTACAGTGCAACTCAACAGGCAGAAAGGATAAAAAAAAAACGTATTCAAAGATTATTTTCTGTATTATTCACTCCACGATGTCTAATGTGTTAATATGGTACTTTGATGATACTGCAGATTTTTGTCATGATAAAGAGAGAAAAGACAAGTGACTAAAGCACCTGTTAATGGGAGAATTGATTTGTTCATCTACTGTTGTGTTACTTTCATTTGATAGTTTTATTTGAATTTTGGAATTTTCACACTAAGCGCAACAGAAGAACTTAAAGACAGAAAGAAAGGAAGAAGGAAATTACAGGAGCAGTGATTATAATATGTATAATGACAGAAGAAGACATAAGAAACCAAATCTAAGGCATGGGTAGAAGAAGAGATTTGCAAACTAGTATTAGAAGGCAATGTTCTATAGTCATGTCAGAGGATCAGAAGAACTAGTTTGAGAAAGATAAGGTTAGGCAGAAGATCACTGATCTCTTTGAGAGTGATCAGCGAAAGCTGATCAGAGCTGAGAAATATGAAGACCAACTGAAAGCCACTACTTTGGGTTAGGACATATTCCTGGAAACATCAGTGATAACAGCTTGCTATCTAGACAAGCTGTAAATCAGAAGGAGGTATCAACAGATGAGTGTACAGTAACTGAATGTTCTGATCATACTTACAGGTAACTAGCATAAAGACTAATAAGAATTTCTAACTGCCATTATATTGTCAGGCTTCCATAACTTTGAGTGCATAGTTATACTCTGCGCGCAGTCAGACCTGAGCACCCCTGTGCTTATCAATGTTCTGTACTGCAAGAAGGCAATTCACTGAAGACCACTCCAACTGCTAAGTGGAGTGTATTTGATCATATACCTGAATTTCAGATCAAGCAATGTTTTGTATTCTGGTTGTGAAGATAGAACAAGAAGATCTTAAGGCAGAATTAATCATACAAAATTGGAAGGTTGGGCTGGATAAGGACTTGAAAACAAATATTAATGTAATAACTGATTATTTAGAAAGAGGTTGAGAGGATTCATTAGAAGGCACTTGACTATTTAAGTCTATTCCAAATGAGACCCTGTGTATGGCCTTGACTCTTGCTGTTGATACTGTCTTTCTGAGAGGAGCAAATGCCATTTTTCTCAATAAAAATCCCAGGTTACTCTCAGAATCAACAGTGAAACAGTTCCTGTGGATAAAGAATAAGTAAAGGAAATTGAAATTTATTATAAATTCTGATAAATGTACATACTTTCACTTTCTGTGGTTTCATTCCTAAACAGGAATCTTGATAAATGTAGTCACAAAATATATATCAGCATTCTGCTCCTCTCTCCAGCTTTACTGTTCTTTAAATCATTAATTCTTTCCCTGAATCTTCTGCAAACTGAGTTTGATTCTGCAATGGATAATGACAATAAGATCTTTCTCTTTCAATTCTGCAAAATTAGGAGAAGCAAGCCCTTAAATATGGTCACACTCGATCCTCATGTTTTTAATGGAGTTCGTCATTAAAATGCATCGCATTTTGCTATGCCAAGTCTAGCCTTCTAAGTTATTAACGCAGACTACCATCTGTTCATATGTAGAGTTCAGGGCTGTTATCACAACCTCTACCTGATCCAATTTAGTATTAATCTTCTCAAGCATCATTTTGGTGTTATAAAATTGATCCCTTTCTGCATCCAATCAAGAGACAATGAAAAAGTCCATCATTTGAAAAAGTATCACTGATGTGATTAAAACAAACAAAAAAATAGTTTATCTAAGATCCTGCTTCTGTTTCTTGTGTGGTTTTTTTTTCGTTGTTGTTGGTTGGTTGGTTTTTTTCTCCCACTTTATTAATTCCTACCCACTGCTCAAATCAACATAAATTCAGGGAATGAATACATCATAACTCCATCCTCTAACAGAAGATGAATACTGGAACAACTAGTTTGCACTGTTATTTTCCCTTTTTCCTGAGAGCAGCGAGAATGGCTGTCCAGGCTATGTCCTCTGACCAGCTGAATGCCTCATCATCTACTCAGGGGATGTAAGGAGCTGCAGCTACTGCTGTGAAGAACTGCTGCTCTTCAGTAGTGCTGTTTGACCCCTTTGTAATAGGAGCCAATAGGTCCTAGGAATCAAGAAGCAGCAGTCATTACACCCTTCCATCTTGTCTTCCCCCTTGATTCTTCCCCAGAAACAGTCCAGACCTCTGTGATGGGCATGGAAGGATGCTAGGAGACTGCTGCTGTGAGATGTAGAAGACAGAGGGAACAGCAGCTTCCACAGCAGTGGCCTTTTGCTCGATCACAGTGGCTGCACATCTGTATGAATACTATGGTAGCATATTTGCATGTGACAGGGAGATGGTTGCTGTCAGGGCAAACAGCTCACTTAATGGGTGAGGAGAAAAAGGGGCATCCCAAAGCACAGATCCAGTCTCCACAGCTGCTGAGATCAGGGCTACACTGTGCCAGGTTGACATGCCTTGCAAACAATAGACTGCACTAAAATCTGGCACTGAATTATTCATTTCATTCTAGATTTTCTTTTGTTTCAGATTAATAACTATGTTTTGCCTTTGGATAATACTAGAAGTTCTGTGAAAACTTCAACAAATTTATTCTACACTAGTTTTAATTTTCTTTCTGATCTAAGGAGCTTAGGATTATTTTCCTGTATAGATTCTGCATGGAAAAGGTATCACACATTTTTCTTTGAGAACTGACTTAGACTCATAGAATCATTTAGGTTGGAAAAGACCTCTAAGATGATCTAGTCCAACCTTTAACCTAGCGCTGCCAAGTCCACCATTAAACCATGTCACTAAGCTCTACATCTACATGTATTTTGAAGACCTCCAAGGGCAAAGACTCAACTACTTCCCTGGGCAGACTGTTCCAATGCTTCACAACCCTTTCAGTGAAGAATTTTTGCCTAATATCCAAGCTAAGCCTCCCCTGGCGCAACTTAAGGCCATCTCCTTTTGTCTTATCACTTGGTGCCTAGGAGAAGAGACTGATTCCCACCTTGATATAGACTCCTTTAAGGTAGGTTTGGCCCTTTTTTTTTCCCTCTCTGCAGCTTATTCATGAGGTAGCAGTGATATGCAAAATTGATTATACATTGTTTTTTGGCGTTCAGTTTATACAAGCATACCTGAGTTCATAGGATGTTTACATTTCTGTACTGTCTGGTCCTTAAAGTATTCTGTATTTATAGTACAAGCTAATGTGAACAGAGAGAATTCTAACAGCAGTGCAAATAATTTGTTACTGATTTCATATGGTAAGAAATCTTTTCTTTTCCAGGCATGAGGATGGAAAGGTTAAAAGATGATGAGAGAGTAATGAGATGAAATTAGACATACAATTTTAGAAGTATCTTTTTTATTCTATGTCCTCAGAAGTGTTTTTCATACTTTTTCTCTGATTTTTGAATACGTTAGATCAAATGTCCAAAGTTATCCAGTTTGATAGAAATAGTACATTCTAATTGTTGTTATTATGATAATCTAATTCTGGTAATGGCCAGAAGTCAAGATCAGGATGAGGCCAGAAATGAATTAGCTGTTGTGTAGATACAGTAAGAGACAGCCTCAGTCCTGCAGAAGGAATATTCTGAAGTGTCACGCCATATAAAAATAGAAGAAACTGAAAGTCTTTACACCATTTTAGGCACTTAATATAATTTGCTTTTTTAGTTTGTTGTTGTCCAAAATGGTCACACCATTCGGTGACAAATTTCAAGTCCGTTTTCACTCCAACTTAGCAATTTACAAAGTTTCTATTAAGGTAGAATGCAGACTTGGCTTAGAGGAAGATTACAGAGCAGATTTGGGGTGGGGAGGCACAGGTTATGGAAGAGAAAGAAAGGCAGCATCCATCAGAATGCAGGATTTCATGAGGGTATCAAACTATGAAACCTTTTGATTTGTGAGTCCCATTCTGTATTCACACACTTTAACAAACGGGATTTATCCTTGTTTTTCCAGAGACCTGAGGAGAGGAGAGTCAAATGTAACCTCACGGGGAATTGAGAAAGAAAGGGAAAAGGACAACCTGGTTACAACTGGGTTTAATAATAAACTTTCCACTGGCAGATAATAAAATTGAATATGATATGACTGGAAGAAGAAGAGAGTTAGAAATGCTATTTGGTCATTCTTTATTTCTCATTTTAGGTGTATTCATTGTGCCAGATGTTGCTGGAGAAAATGCAGTGGATGTCTGACGTCATTATTTAGTCTTAAAGTTGACACTCAGTAATAGCAGTGTATATTGCCCCATATATTTGATAATGAAAGCTCTGGCCTCATTTAATCTTCTTTTATCCACTGAAAATTAATCTTACTGTGAACATTGTTATTAGCTCTTACCCAGGCAGTCACTGATTGTAAATCATTTCTGTAACAACTTTTCCTGAAGGCTGCCTACTTCAGAGCAAGACAATTTTGCTAGTCACCATTTTCTAGTACTACCACAGTACATTGACAATTAAACAGTATATGATAATTTAAATGAAACCTACAGTGATTAATAACTATGGGTAATTAATTTATACATCACATGTCTCTGTCTTTTCTGTAAACTAGTAAGTTGAGTATGCAAATAAGGGAGATGTGTTCTGTTCAGCTGAAAGGGCTGTATATAAAGACCTAGACATACTGGAGAGAGTCCATTGGAGGGCTACCAAAACGATCAAGGGACCGGAGCACCTCTCCTATGATGAGATGCTGAGAGAGCTGGGACTGTTCAGCCTGGAGAAGAGAAGGCTCAGGGGGTGATCTTATCGATGTGCATAAATACCTGAAAGGAGGGTGCAAAGATGAGAGAGCCACGTTATCTTCAGTCATGCCCAGTGCCAGGACAAGAGGCAATGGGCACAAACTGGAACATGGGAAGTTCCATCTGAACATCAGGAAGCTCTTCTGTACTGTGTGGGTGATGGAGCACAAGCACAGGTTGCTCAGAGAGACTGTGGAGTCTCCCTCCTTGGAAATTTTCAAAAGGCTGCTGGACATGGTCCTGGGCAACCTGCTCTAGGTGTCCCTGCTTCAGCAGGGATATGGACCAGATGACCTGCAGAGGTCCCTTCCAACCTAAACTATTCTGTGATATCATCTGTAGGAGCAGAAAGACATCTCCATCTTATACCAAAGGGCAGCCAAGATTTCCTCTATATTTTATTAGCCTGGAACTATATTATGCCTCATATTTCTTCTTGTGATTTATTATTGTTCTACATCTTTAAGATGATGCAACCTCACTGCAGCTCATATTTTTACAAAAACTAGACTTACACCTTTTTTTCCAGAGTAATTATATTGCTGGGGGGCAGAAGTAATCAAGCAAAAATTGTGATTTTGTCCCCCAGAAAGTCACTTGAGGGACCTGTGTTTTTAGTGCACTTCAACATGTGTTGGGGAAAAGGTTCATCCTTCTCATTCCTCCAGGACATTCCCCTAATACAGGGATTTAGTCCAGCAGCTAGGGCTTGAATTTCCCTTTCCTTTTTCTTGAGAGCTTTTCCCCCTTTTTCTGTCAGAGTGGAGCTGCATAATGCTCACAAAGTAGGAGTGGGATCCAGTTGTATCTTTTCATGAATTCTGTGAGTTAATCACCTTGTGAACCAACTTGTATTTTGTACTTCTTCCTTTCTAGAAGCATTGACCAATGTCACCTTTCTTATTTTTCTTTATCAACTGGAATAAAACCTTAGAGAAAAAGAAACTTGAATATAACAAGCAACCTTCACGATATTTTTAATCTTGCTTAATCCTAAACTTCAAATTAAGCCACTTCATACAAGCTTTCCTACAGATTCATAGAATATTCTGAGTTGGAAGGGACCCACAATGATCATTGAATCCAAACCCTGGCTCCACACAGGACCACACAAAAATCAGACCATATGTCTGCAAAAAACTGTTATTCTCCCAGCCCCAGTTTTATTAAGTTGAAGACTCAGGTTTTTACTTTCAGGACTTATCCATGTATAGAGATTCACTAGTGGGTTTGTTTTGTGTTGTTTTGTTTTTTAGTAGATGCACTGTTAAATTTCCCCCTATGGGCAAGTGCATTAAATCTAAACTAAACATTTGATACCCATCCCAGTACTCCTTGGGAGAATAGTATAAATCCATTAAAACTGCTTGTTTACACATTATCTTTTAATAAGCTTTAAGTGCAATTTCTGGGGTAGCAATTAGAGAATGTCTCTGTGTTTTTGCCTTTTCTTCTGCTATACAGGCTGATCCAGATAAAACACAGGTAATTACTAAAGCCTTGAATTTATCTTGCTGTCTGATTCTTCCTGTTCTGCAGTTTATTCTACTAATTGTTTACAAAATGCTACCACGCCTATTTGGAAGGGTGTTATGCTCAGTTTGCAATCTTCTGTCAAGCCAAAGAGCAGAGAATCAAGTCCAAATGTTTCCAGTATGAAGCATTTGAAACTTCCACTATATTCTTTAGAACCAGCGTTTTAATTATTGTCATAGATCTCCTATCAGATAGAATGGACAATTTCTTCTGATCCATTCATAGCTTGCATTTCCTTGGGCTTTCCATGATAAATCTATGTACAAAGGAAGAATTCCACTAACAGTAAGAAAGCACAGATTATTTCAGTCCTTGGATGCAAGTGGTTATTTCCTTTTGCAATCATAGTAGACACGTATACCCAAAGGCGGATTTTTTTCTCTGAGTGTTTGTTCTTTGAATATAATTGATCTGTTTAGCTTTCATGGTATATAAATTTAACTGATGTTAAATTGAAGAGCAGAATCTATACTGAGGTTGATTTTATTGAATTATTTTCAGTAATGGCATTTTTCTTTGTCTTAGTTGCGAACAGGACAGAGCAAGTTTATGCTTGATCAGTCTGTTCTGCATCTTTGAGTTGTCCTGTTGATGACATAACCATCCACTTCTTTCAGAACTATTTGGGAAGTATTTGATGCTGAAGAATTAATTAATTGATGAGACTAATAAGATAATTTTTCAATAAGGAGTAAAAAACAACTCAATAATATTCAATTAAAATCAAAGTTTACTTGTTAAAAGTAATTTGAAATCTTTAGGGTATCATAATGTTTAGTGTAACATAGTGAGAAAATGGAGCAAAGCACAGGGCTTTGAGCAAATGGACTCATTTTGAGAGCTCCTTCTTGAATATAAAAGGTGATGTCAATTCAGCTTTTAAAGCAGTCTTCATTAAGTCAAGGATTGATTAGCTCACTTCCACTACAGGCAAGACAAAAAACAAACAAACAAACAAACAAAAAACTGTAAATCCTTTTTTTCCTCACAGTTCACAATTAATTCTGCCTTCATTTCTTAGTTTCTGTTCACTGAGGAAATATGATTCTGTGGTTAAGAAATCTGTGCACATCCATGTTGCCTTTCACAATTTATATACATTCCCTTAGTAAATTTCATAGTTCCACATTTGTACATTGTGAATAACACAGTTTAATCATTGCATAAAGATGTTCAAGGTGGAATCCATTATGTCTGTGAAGTGTTCAAAGATATTTTGATGAAAATTTCTGAGCAAATGCAGAGATAAAATTGAGTATGTAGAAGTCTCTTGTGAAAGGACATTTTTTAAATGAGAATTAGAAGAGATTTTTTTTATTATTATCAATTGCAAATCAGTTCTAGGAATTGCAATTTAAAAAAAAAAAAAAAGAGGTAATGACAGAACAAGTTTTTCAGTCTTAGTTTTCAGTTTATTATATTTACCCTGACACAAAGAGCCCTTTCAGAAAGGTCAGTAGTATTTCACATTATCAAAACAAATGTAAATTACACATAATTATAAATTAGTTGCGTCCTGCTCTGTATTTCAGTTAATAACCAGTGACTTCCATTGCCTTTAGCAAAGTGTGAAAACACTGAGATGAAATGTCTAGTAGAATGTAATGTTTCCTTCTAAGCCAGTTATGAACTTTAAATTTGCTTTCTTCTTCATCCATGGCCTGATCCAATATGTTACATTCACTTATAGTCTTTCATTTCATTTCAATAGTACAGAGGTTAAGTCTATAGCTCTAGATCTTCAAACTGAAAATATATAGCCTGTGTTGTTTCACATTTGTATTAACTTGTGTGAGTTTTTTAGAAATTGTGGAAACATCCATGGGTCCTAATCTAAATTCAGAATGCCTACAGTGATGTTCCTATGCTTTCTAACCTACATTCACGGTTATTGTGAATGAACTCATCTAATATCATCCAGTTAAAATTGTCATGGGCTGACTCTTATGTGCACCTGTCTCACCTGTTCTTTTCTTTCTGTATGCTGAAGAAATAATATGCATAGATACCAAATGATTTTGTAGACCATGCAAAGTATTTTCTGATATTCTTATATGTTAATATTAGGATTTTAGTATGTATTTTTCACCTATATGTAGCCACATGTAATATCCTATAAGATTTTTGAAATATTCTTTCCACAGTATAATAGCCTAGAGAAGAAAAAAAAAATCACTCAATTTATCATGAATTACTTGTGTACCCATTTCTAATATAAGTTAGATCTAAACTTCCAAAAGAAAATATAAGTTGTACCCTCCTGGACAAATTTGCCCATCACTGGTAGTAGCTGATTACTAGAAATGAAATAAGCATTTGCATGGTTTGTGATACTACAGCTTTCTTAAGTTGCATAGTGTAAACTAATAACTCGTTCATGTAAAACTCGAAAGAAAAAATTCTATTCATTTCAGAATTTCCACTTTATTGGGAATGCAATAAGGGATTTTTCTTAATTTAAACAATAGATGTGTAAATAATTTGATAGCAGTAAGACAGTTGTTCTCAAAGACTGGTCTCACTTATAAGAACTACCTGTTATTGAGCAAATGTTTGGAAATCTAGCTATCTACATTAACAGATTGTGGAAAAATTCCTACCAGAACAGAAAAATAAGATTCTTCAAGTGTGTAGAAAGTAAGAACCATGAGAGTAGGCATAAATCTTTCTCTATGGTTCTGTTTAAAGCTAGAAACCAATAATTATGCTAGGGAGAATTTGTAGTACTCTCAAATGCAATGTTTAGACAGAAGCTGATTTACTGTTTTTTCTTTAGAGTAATGAAAAGTTAATAAAGGTGCAAATGGTAACACAATGCTAAAAAGGCAGTAAGAGCCCCCGGGAGTATTTCATAAGTTGATTCACACAAAACCTTAGTAATTCACTGTGTAATAACATGCTTCTAAAACTTTTTTTTTTTTTTTTTGGGGGGGGGGGGGGAAGGTACTGTGATATTAATGGAGCATTGATTTAGCATAATAAAAAACCTAAAAAGTTCCTGTTAATGTACCTGGTCAGATCTGAAAAACAGAGAATGTTTCATAGTGTATTTACACTGACAGACTACTGAGTCGTGTATTCAGGTGTGTGTATGACAGAGGATGGGATGCTTCCACTATTATTTTAAATTAGATTCACATCCAAATATGAACGAAAAATCTTTGTAATTTGTAATAAAATTTACGATGCAGGCAGAAGTGAGGACCAGAAAGATGGTTTGAAAGAGGTGAAATGTTTATGCATAATATTTACAAAATAATGTCACTCCTGCTGGGCATCTGTACTAGTTCACTTTTTAAGTGAGCAGGAATAAGAGATTTTTGGTTTAAGGAAGACTGTGAAAGTGACAAGACACTTCAAACAGATGCCATCTGTGGAGATTTTAGGAAGCTGTGTGCAGAAAGTAAAGGAAAGATTACTCTGCTCAAGATTTGTGAATCCACAGTTTCCTGCTGTGGGAAAAGGAAATGAAAAACTTGAGCAAGGATAAAGTGCCTGCTAGCTAATAAAATGAAAGAATGGATTTGGTGTTCAGGGTCTGAAGTGGATGGATAGAAAAGAACGTGGAGCACAGTGGAAAGGCTAAAATAAGGGTCATAATCCTGAAAGAAATATATACATTTGTTACAAACCAATTAAAATAGCCTTTAAAAATACAGGAAGTGGAAGTGGTTAGGGGAGAGGATTTAGAATTGAGCTTCAAGGTGTGAGTCCTTCCTTGACCTGGTATTCTTCTCTCAGGTTTCTTATGAAACAGGAAGTTAGTGAATAAAAAGTTCCAGATACAATTGCTCCAAAGTAACAGGTGGTTTCATTACTCCTGCAATCATCTTCGTATCCATTATGTTAAAAATAGGAAGCCATTGAAAAGGTGGAGAAGCCCATTTGATAATCTTCAAATCCATTTTATTAAGGCAGTTTTTCTACTTGTGCCATCTATAAATCACATGGCTGTAGAGCCGCAAATTTGTCTCCTCTTTCTCATTCTTAACTGAATGTGATAAATGGAGCCCATTTGCAAATGCAGGATTCACAGATAGGACTGACATGTACAGCTGTTACTGCATTTCGTTACTATACAGCTACAGTCTTCTTTTCTAACTTGACACCTAAAACAGCTTTTTATGGAATTTGTAACAACCAAAGAAGAATCTAAACAACAGAGTCAGTAAATCTGTGAGGTTTTCTCACTGCAGCAAAGAGAGTTGAAAGTCCTAACTTGTAGTTTGGTCTTTGTTTTCTGTTTTTTTATTTATTTGTTTGTTTGTTTTTTCCTAAGGGTACTCAGAAACTCCACAGCTGCTACTACCTCAAAAAAAAAATCAAACCAGTTGGGCTTTAAAATGCAAGTACTGCATTGTTACTGTATCAGTAGTGCATTGAGACACAAGAATGTTATTTACTGTCAAAATGTTATTAAATGCTTTTATTTCAACTCCTTCCATTGCAGAACATGAAAAGCAGCGGTTATGCAAGAGCACGGATTACATGAATTTGCACTTCAAAGTGAAATGGTTTTATAATGAGTATGTGCGAGAGCTCCATGCTTTCAAGGATGCAGTGCCTGAATACTCTCTGTAAGTAGTGTGTAGGGAAGTATCCCGTGAGTTTGGGCTTGGTGCATTTTATTTTCTTCAAAAAGTTTTGCTCAAGTTTGTGCAAGATATCAAAAGGTGTAGCACTAATAATTTTAAATATGCTTTTTTCACTTCATCCTCTTTAATTCTTCATTGTACAAAATTAATTTTTAAAACTGTTAATAGTTAAGTTTCCTGAGTGAGGAAATGAATTACTTACTTCCTGAGTAAGGAATGAAATGTGGGAACAGCAGCAATATTAGTTCTTGGCCCCTGCATTCATTTCATACACAAATCTGGATCAAGATACAAAGCTAATGGGATACACTACTGAAATTATTATCACTGCAATGGATTAATATTCATCTGCTGTTTTCATTTTCACCTTTCCTTCTGAAATTAATAAATTCAATCGTACACTTCTGTACAAGCAATATTTATTTACAATCTTTAATCTTCAGCAAGTTTTCCGGTTTGCCAAAATGATTGGGCAGCTGTCACTGCTTCAAAAAAATCTAGGTAAATTGAATAAGAATTGAACAGCTGACATTTTATTAAAGAAAAGCTTTCTCCAAGTTATTTCACATGCAAATAATAATAATAATAAAGGTAAAAAAGAAACAATACTGAAAAAAGAGACATTCTAAAATAAATATGAATATGATCCCCTGAAAACATGGGTTCATTTCTCCAATGGCAACTGCAAATTCTACATCATTGGGGTAGACCATTTAGAATAGTGTGGAGATGAAGCCTGAAAAACATTTTGGTAGCCACAGTGCCTTTGGTGACAAATTTTTTTCTAGGATGAAAGACTTTTTGACAACTAGAACAAATATGGAGGCACAAAGTGCCAAACTGCTGGGTGGGGTGGCACCTCTTCTCTCAGGATCTTTATGGAATGTACTTACTTTACAAGATTGTTTCTAATATTCAGGTGGTTTGAACCATTTGTCATTCAGTGGCTGGATGAAAATGAGGATGTCTCAATGGAGTATCTTCATGGAGCACTAGAAAGGGACAAAAAAGATGGGGTGAGTCCTTATTTTTTAAAGCAAAGAAAAAGAATGTACTAAGGCAACACAGTTATTTAGTACTGCAAAACCAGAAGTACACTTGATCCTGCAGAATGCTCATTAGGCCTCCTAAAATAAACAGTCAGTAACAATACTTAAAAGATAACCCTATGAACAAACTCCTGCTCTAATTCCATCTGCCTACATTCCTCATAGACTTCAGTCTATAACTTTACTAAACACTTATGTGATAATGATGTCATGAAAGAGAATTTTGCTTTTATTTCTAAGGGGACTGAAAGTAACATAAAGGTGAAAAGTCACAATTCTCAGTATTACCAGTAAGATTTTATTTATTTGTTACTTATTCTGATTCTAGGAGGAATTTCAAAAACAGTTATACAGTTCAAACAAGTATTAACTCACTTGAATGTCTTCTTTCTCTAGTTTCAGCAAACATCAGATCATGCCCTTTTTTCTTGTTCTGTGGTTGATGTCTTCACACAGCTCAATCAAAGCTTTGAGATTATCAGGAAACTGGAATGTCCTAATCCAGAAGCACTATCTCATTTAATGAGAAGATTTGCAAAGGTAGGTTAAAATCAGTGCATCTCATATAAGTTTCAGAGAGAGTGCCATTGTGTTAACACTGTACTTAAAAGCTAATTCCAGTGTTATTCAGAAGCAATCCCTTCTCTGACTGTGATCCCTAGAAAGACATACTGTCTGGTTTGTTCTTAAAACACTATTTTTGTCTATTTTCACAAAATCATTTACCAGTTTATAAAATTATATCCTGAGATTTCATATGTATGTATTGCTTATATAACCAGTTATTATTCTTGCTAAGCACTGATTACTATCCAACTAATGGAGCAGCTCAGAGAAATGTTACTATCTAATTAGTCAGTGCAAGGGAAGGTAAAATTCAAGGTATGGCAATAAAGCATTGTTGGTTGAAGCCCTGAGGTGGTAGTTCTTATTCACCTGCTGCTTGATAAACTCAACTTAGTTAGGCCAGCTTTCTGTTTGGATTGTAACACTTCCTCACAAGCTTCATATTTCCAATATAGCTGTGATATCTTTAAAATAGTTTGCATTGACTTTATTCCTGTGTTTCCATTGTAATATTTTTCCATTTGCAAAGTTCTTATTTACAAGGTTATTGCAAACTAAGCTCATATTGCTAAGCTTTGAAAAGTGCTCCCTTGGTCTTATTTTTCCATTATATTTTTAATCTATGCGTTGTCACCCTAGAGGATTTTTTGAGTTTGCTACCCTTCCATTACGTATGTAGCACACTGCAAAGGACTAGAGCCCTCAGTGCTTCTCAAAATCAGTATGACAACAATAGTCCCTCTGGTATTGAAGATTACATTCCATTAAGAACAAAACACCATCTGCCATGCAGGGATTTGAAAATGTGTTCACTGGATTGTTTAAATTAAATCTGAAGTTAAATAAAACATACAAAATATGTAAGCACCTGTAAAATCTGTAACTTTTACAAACCTTTTTGTGTTCATTTTTTATTTTTGTTTTGCGTGATGATATCATTTAAAACTTTCTTCTCCTCTCCTAGACTATCAACAAGGTGCTGCTTCAGTATGCTGCAATTATTTCAAATTACTTCAGCTCATATTGTGATAAAGAAAATGTGGTGAGTAAAAATCTGTGTGTTCTGATTCTGAATATACCTTCTCATCTTTTTTTCCAATTTTCCAAGGGAAAACACTGAGATCTGAAAACTGCCCAGCTGGTTGGGAGAAGGTATTCAGTCTCCTGCGGGGCAACATTGTCTTAAGGGCATAACGGACAGTCACTGGCTGTGTGGGTTTGCTGGCTGGGCAAAGAGGAGTGTGAAATAAGGAAGGAGAGGCAGCAGAGCTCAGGAAACACAGATTTGTCTCTAAGAACCTAACTACATGAATGTAGGGCTGCTGAAGAACTTGCCTTCAGCCTAGAGACTATGAATGCACATATTCATGCATAAAAGAAATATGCCTATTTCTCACATCTTGTGTTTTCTTTTTAGCCCTGTATCTTGATGAACAACATTCAACAGTTACGAGTCCAGCTCGAGAAAATGTTTGAGTCCATGGGAGGGAAGGAGGTGAGTTGTATTTTTTTCCTGGATCACTCAAAGTTCCTTAGAGATCATTAGCACCATGTTTTCAACCCAGTAACAGCCTTCACTTCTGCTTGCAAAGAAAATCAGAATTTCAAAAACAGTATATGCAGAACTATTTAATGCCCTGGCAATGCCAGAAAGACTTAGCATTATTTCACAGAAATATGCTAATGATCTGTAAAGTTCTATCAGCACTGAGTGTTTTGTGTTGTAGTCTGTACTGTCAGCTTTACTTTAACATTTGTATTGGACCATACTTTGCTTTTTTATGTATTGGTATGTTTTGCCTGTATCTGAAAATTTTGCAAAATATGTGCCTTGTGCTTTGTCTGTAATGTGTCATGTCTTTGTCTAATGCCTTTGACTTGCAATCCACTGAGCAGAAGAAAGAAGGAGAGAGATTCTCTTATGAGGTTTGTGATAGTAAGCATCTTTTATTATTCCTGAACATATTTTCTAAGGCTAATAACAGTCACATTTCCTACTAATCCCCATTGATGCATTTGTGTAATACCCTACAAACTAAAATAAAAAAGAGCTATGCTTGGGCTTTCAGTTGACACTCTAAATTGAAATGTTTTACTAGGCAGATAGTGTGAAGTCTTTCAGAATTTCTAAAAAGCTATGAAAATATTTTTAAGTGCACTTTTCAATATCTGAGGGCTTACTTCTATCCAAGATTAGGCACTATTTCAGCAAGAGCTGCTACTCAACAGTCCAGAAAATGCTTGGTTTTATTTCCTTTTATATATATTAAGACTTTAAAAGGGCCTGAAGTCCAGTCAACAGGAAAGGGGCATAAATATGTGTTTCAGTACTTGCCGATTCTAGTCTTCGCATGTTGAATGACCATGTGTATGAATGAGGATTACAGTTCTACACTTGTAAAAATTCATTTGGCTAATCAGAATAAACGCTAATATATTCTTTTTTGAATTATTACCATTTTGGTGATGAAATAGTATTGATTTTGAAAGCCTGGCTGTTGTTTTTTGTTTGTTTGCTTGTTTTGTTTTAGTTAAATAGCACAAAAAAACAAGGTAGCAAATGCTTGCTTGGCCAACTGCTAGTCTTCTACGTGAATACTTCAAACTTGTCATATGTATTTATTTAAACAAAATCATGCTTATTTGACTAATGTATCAGAAAACATTTTAAAATGCTCAAGATCTCAGTCTATTTTTGGAATTCACCTTCTGTAGGTGTGTACATGTGCTTGCAGATAACAGTCATAAATGTTTCTGACTATTTCTAACAATAACTATTATCTGTGTTTTTAACTGCCTGTTTTGAAAGCTAATTATGAAATTAAAATCTTTTCAAGACACAGAAACCTGCCTTCTTGTTAAAAAGCAATACTTATATCATGAATATACTATCCTTATTATCACTAGCTGGCTTGAAGAAAAGAAGTTACATATATATCAGCTTTTTCTTGAGACAAGTTTCATACTTTCATAAACCTTAGAACTAATGCATTAGAGAATTGGAAAACACACAGTTTTTGTATTAAAACATTTACAGCAGGGCTCTGCAGAGGTAAAATACTCCCCCATTTCCTGCTCACTGGACAGTAATGAATAGCAACTTCCAGATGAACCTCCCAAATAAAGGGATACCTTTTTTTTTTCTTTTTAGAAGACCCAGTGAGCAACAAAGACTAACTTATATTTTTAAAAAAGAGCATGGTGCTATGGTAACAGTAACACATTAATAAAAATAAATAGGCCTTTAACAGCTGCTCCAACAAACTCAAGGATGGGCAGAATTAATATGCAATATTTAAGAAAAACAGCTCTATTGAAAAGAAAAGTCCAAAATACTTATTTCCTCATCTTTATAAATTATAACAAATAAAAAAAGCACAAGTTTAATTTTCACAAAAAAAAAAAAAAAAATTTACAGCACTTTCAGTCTCCTCACTAATCTCTTATATACATCTTAGGGTGGAATTTCATTCCAAAACCTGATCAGCACCAGGCTTTGACCTGAATGGGGAAAGTGGCTGGGATGTTGCTGCTGGCAGTGTAGTGAACCACAAAACACTTTGCCCCTGCAACCTACATTCAAGGTTTTGTTTGTTTCTCATTAGGACAATTTCTTGCAGAGAAGTACATTCATGTTCTATTTTTTTTCATTCATATCCAAGTGCCCCTAAAGTATTTGTCCTCCAATTGGAATAGATAATTCCCTAGACATTCCAAGACCATAAATGCTAATGGCCAATTTGCCTTGTTAAACTAGTACTTAAAGCCAGAAATAAAGCCTGTAAGCAGCTTCCTTACAAGAGAAAATAGTTACATTTTTTGCTTGTGGAGGGCAAAAAAAGCCAGATAATTTTAACAGAATAAATTATATCTCAGTTAAAGCAAAACTAATTCTAAGAAAAATTAAATGTTGTTAATGTCCTCAGTGCCACATTATGAGCAGTATGTCTTTCAAATTATGCAGTCAAAATACCACAATCAAATGGCAGTCCCTATATTCAGATTAGGCCTATTATACATTGCAGGACAGGGAGCTGTATAAACAGAGAAAAAACTAGGCTCTCTGCTCTCCTGACATTAAAATAAAATAGCCTGAACAAAATGAGTTTCTTCATTAACTCTTCTTCTCTGCCGTAGCTTAACGGGGAGGAGTTCTTACAGGATTATATGAATGAGAGCAGTTTGCCATAATGAAGATAGTAAAGTGGGATACAACCCACTTTTCTTTTTGGTCAAGTCAATGACAAAATAGTGGTAAGCAGACTATCATAATGTAGAATTTTGTTTTGACCTCCAGTTTGTTTAGTCTAAAAAAGATTGCTTACATCTTCACTAAATCATTCTTTTGTGTTTGACACACTGGGAGCTGATAAAAGGGAAAGAAAAAAGAGCTAATATTTGTTTTGCTTTTCCCCACATGGCAAAATACAGCAGAAATGAGCTATATCAATTAGTTGTCTTTTATTAAAAAATAAAAATAAAAATTGAAAGCAAAGTAGATTATGTGCAAAAGTATTATATCAAATATAGGTAAATCATATTTCCACTCCAGTAACTTTAGTTCCAGCTTTACATGCAATGCTCAGGAATTCCTACAGAAATCTACATGTGGGCCTGAAGACTTTGATAGAATGACAAATGCCCAGACCCATAAAATATTTAGGCAGAATACTTCTAAAGTGTCTAAATTGTATGCATCGTACCTAGGCAGTCAGCTGGGGGGATCTGTCACTGAAGCGACAGGTCTGATAAATAGCTGTCTCTTTCCTAGATGTAAATATTTCACGTTTTTTTGTTTGTTTGTTTTTCTGAACAGAGGTAACCAGGTAGTCCCATTAAGAAAGTATAAGCAAACTATGCTGTGAAATTCCAGATAAATGCAGATAAATGGAATTAAGATTAGAAAGGTTTCAATTAACTCATGCAAAAGTAATTTTCATCTCTGTAGTTTCCTATGGAAACAAATTTGACATTAACAAGATTATGTCTGTGCATTAAATTACAGCATAGAATAGCTCCATTTAACACATTATACAAAAAGCAGCCAAATTTATCAGAACTATAACTCATTTCCAAGGTTTGTAGCATAAAAAAAAAAAATCACAGCTTTAAGCAGCATTTAGAAGCAATTATGTACAAACATTTTTTAAAATACTTTCACCTGTTCAACAAAACTATTTTTTGCTTTTATTTAGCATTAAGTAAAAGTTGAACTACTAAATATCTATTAAATAATCCATAATTAACAGATTGTATGAAGTGTGCCAACAGACTAAGGTGTGTGTTCTGTTGTGGGTAAAAAAAAAAAAAAAAATATTATTTAAGATGGTAAAAAAAATATTTATGAAGACAAATCTTTATAAAGAAATATAATTATATATTTATATAAAAATGTGTTTATATTTTTATTTTAAATGTTTATAAAGAAATTTATAAATTTTATTTATATAAGAAAGACAGAAGAGTATGGTTTACAAATTAACAGGTTAGTAGCATTTCACCTACTCAAATAAAATGTGTCTTTAAAAACAAAATCCAGATTTTGACAGCTAGCAGCATACCACGATATTTGAAGACTAGCCCACATATGTCATGAACTGTAAATGCAACACAAAAAGCTGAGATAAATGGTCTTTCCTCTCTAGCAATTCTTACATTAGTTATGGCACTTTAATGATGTCTTCTTTCCTTCCGCAGTAACCCGTTCAGTTATGTTTTCTTTTTTCTTTTCCTGAAAAAATTATTCAGCATGTTGGATTTGGGGTTTTTGTTTTTTATTCTTGATTTTCATTCTTCTATAGGAGCAAGCAAGACTTGAAGAAAAAAAAGTCTCCAATACTGTAGATGCTTTATCTATATCCTCATATGACATAATCTTCAATGCTGATTAGCATTCTCTTTTGCCTACCTTTCCTCCTAGATGATTGCAAAGTAGCATAACATTAGGACTAGGGTACCCCTAAAATTCATAATCTGTCTGGGTAGCTGAGAGTTCTGCAGCTGAGCATGTTTGTATCTATTTTCTTAAACTGCTACTAATAAAAATTCCATTTACCCAAGTTCTTACAAATTTCCCTTCCCATAATAACTCTGCGCTATCAGATTTGCAGTTTTCCAACAGCAGATGAGCTTGTGAAACAGATGCTTGTTTTAATCATTACTCTCTTGTTAGGAAGCAATATTAGTCAACAATGCTCAGGACTTTTCTTGGTCACTGGATAAATGAACTCACCTCTGCATTACTGATCTGCCTCACTGGGAGTTTTATTTCCTTTACACAGTGGCTTTGAAAGCTGTGTGTTATTTTCTCAAGTAGTAAGTGTTGTTATGTCAACCTGTGTAAGTCTCACTTCATTAAGCTAAACCATTTGCACATTCCTATAGTGCATTTCCCACACAATACTTTCTTGAGAATAAGCAAACCTGGTAAAAAGCACCTTAGCAGTTGTTGTTCACACCATTGGTGAAATATTAGATCTTTCAAAAGCACAAACAAACAAACAAAAAAAAATCCTTTATGAGCTTTTTGTGATTTTATGCTGTCAGCACTGTCATTTTTGCAGAATGCAGACATGTAGTGAATTGCAACTTTATAGAATATTTAAGAGGGAAACAGTAAAAGTCTCTGCTTCCACTGAAATTCCTTTTTTATTCTCCAATATTTTTTTTCAAGGCATCACAGCTGAACCTATTTTTTTAATTAACAAATCAGTGGATTAATTTATGCATCAAAGATAAGACATGCGGAAGAAAATCCATAAAAATTAGTTTGTGATGTGCAGTGGTACCAAAAGCTGCTACATCTTATCTCCACTGCACCAAGGCCATTCTAAAGCCATCTTTACCAATAGTATACTCCCCAAGGACTTTCACAGTACAGAACTTAGTAGTCCATAGTCATTTCATATCAGACAAAAAGTGGCTCATAGCTGAGGTATATTTGGATGGTGCCAGACAAGGACTGATGCCTGAGGACCCTCTGATTTGCCCTGGGAACTCACTGACACACAGAGGAGACATGGTAAAGTAGATGAAAAGTGCACATTTTAGTTTTGGTGAAGAACTCAAGTTGTCCTGTGTTTAAATAAAAAAAACAGTGGTACTCAGAAACATTGTTAACGTATTCTTAGTCATCACAACACCACCAGGTATCTGTCACCTGGATGGTCAGCCTGCATACCTCTTTATATTCCACCGCTCCCTGTGACACTGCATTAGTAAGCACGAACATGTGTATTCACAAGGCTGGATGTCCTGCCAGCTGCCTCCAGCTGTGCACACAAACTAGTTTGTGTAATTTGTGAGCACGAAGTCCCCTAAAACTGTAAGCGCTTGCATACACCTTTCTATAATGTGTGTTTTGTTCACAATATGATATTAGTAATTGACCCTTCTAGTAATTGATCCTCCTAGTTGACCAAACTAAGTCCAATTTCAGGAGAATTTAGCAAATGTATTTTGGGGTTTTCACAACAACCTCTGATAGAAAATAACTACATTGACCTAGTAAAAAGATGATTCTCTAGCTTGTGCATAATGTGGTAAGAAATTTAGTCTTCTGCCTGCCTGTGAGAAACACTCCGTAGCCAATAACTTAGGCTCAGGCAAGGATCTCAGTGAAGTAGTAATTTATTCGTGATTGCAATGGCGGGCGTCCCACAAGCAGGAGCACACCTACTGGTGCCAAAACAGTTTATACACTTTTTGATGACAGGACCCTCCCCTGTTTCCCCACTGAGTGGGTAATCCAGGTTCACAATCTATCTGATGCTTCATAGACAATGCATGGCCTTCAGTTGCTGGCCTGTTAAATTTCAAATTTCTTTTGACTTTTTTACTGTTTGAAGTGGTAATGTTTCTTCAGTTATCTGACTTGACTTAACACCGTGATTTTCACCTAATTGTTCTAATGAGTCTGGTTGTCTGCATTTTACAAGGATGCCTGCTAAGTTTTCTTATCACTGCAAGCATATCTCAATACCCCACTCCTCACCTTTAAACAACGTAACTCTGCAAAAACAACATTTTTATTCCCACACTGCCCAGTATTCTGTGTTTTCTTTAAAGTGTACCATGTTCAATGTGAATGCATTTGCGTTCATTTTTTTTTTGTTGTTAAATGTGTTAATATTCTAGTGGAGTTCTTAAGTTTATGTTTTGTATGCATCCTACCAAAGGAGGTGTTATAATTCCCTAGTTAAACACATCTTCTGGAAAAATTGCTGCCTTCATTAGTCAACTCTAGCTTTGCTAACTAATACAGACGTTTCAGTAAAATTAGTTTTTCAGTCTCTGCTTTTCATATGAAGGAAAGCAATCACTTTAAGTGTTTGAACTGTCAGAGTTTATCTGCCAGGGAAATTACTAAGACATGAAGTGGAGAAGCAACAGAACCTCTCACAATGCAAAATAAATAAAAACAAAATATTCACAGTGTTAAAATAGCAGCTTCTCGGATTAGAAAAGTGCTACACATCACTATATTCTAAAGGACATATGGCGATTACCCTCTTCACCTATTTCATATTTTTGACAAACTAATGAACATGCCAGATTTTCTATGGTTTTAAACCACACATAATCTTTAAGGAGAGAAAGGATGGCGTAAGACTTAACACAGTAGATCTTTGGGGGTGTTTCAGGGTTTATTTAGATTTTCCTGTATTTTGCATTAGAATTCCTGTGTAGTCCTATGTAAGACATCCAATGTGCTGTGACACAGCTTACTCATTTCTCTAAAGTATGATTAAAAGAGTTGACCTACTGCACCATAGTACTCTGAAATACTCTCTGAAGCATCAGATGAAGAATAAGCACTAAACCCCACTCATACAGTCAAAAGATATGAACATGACCTGATTATGTATTCCAAATGCAAAATTTCCTTTGAAATTGGCTGAAGATCTTTATCTGACATTATTGCAGAACCGAGCCCAGAATTTGAGGATTATCACTGAAAATCACTCCCTAACAGTACAGTGCAGATAGCTGAAAAACCTGGAACATCAGCTATTAATTTGTATTCTGCTGTTGGTCCTGATGATCATCAATCATATCCTACAATGGGCTGTAACTATTTTTCCTGAATGTTACAGCTTAAGGAGAAAGAAAAAAGTCTTTTTTTTTTTTTTTTTAGTTGAAAAAGCGTACATAGCAAATATAGCAAATAAAGCAAGCTGCTGGCCAATACCAAAAGAGTACCTTTTTGATTAAATATCTGTGCATGGATCCCCATCCCTGTAAATGTAAAATTACTTTTCTCCCCTGCATTTCCTCTTTTCCTATGTTTAGAAAACTTGTATGAAAGATACAGGAGCTGTTCTCCCTGTACATCTGAATGTTTTGCACTGTGCTTGAATTATGTATGTCTTAATGGCTTTTAGAAATAGAAATACTGAAATTCAGTAGATTCACTTCCCTCATACTTTATCAGTATAAGCAGCATGGATAGTCTTCAAACCATCTTTTCCAGAGTGGGCTGTTCTACTTTCATGAAGCATTAATGGGAAAATGGAAACATCTTCCAAGAAAAACACAAAATAAATAAATAAATATAGGCAGTGGTAAAATGCACCGGAAGGAAGAAGGAAGGAAGGAAAAGATCCATAGACAGTATTATTAACATAAGCACTAACTCCTCATGCGTCCTTCTTTTGGTATGCTTTGTGAATACCATTGGCCTGAAAATAGTAATTCATTCTATTCTTGTGTCTGCTAACAAAATTTTCACTGTCCCACAGAAAGCCATTGCTCCGTGGCACAGTTTTGATTTCCAACAACATAATTCCTCATTATTACAGTCAAACATTTTCCTTTGATTGGTAATTGGAATTTTAGGCTTACTAAGCAATCCTGTGTTGTAACAGGTGTTTCCATATTTGATTTCCCATAGTGCAGTATATCATTGCATATAATTCCAAATTTGTTAATTTAACAAAAAAAAAAAAAAAGCATATAAGAAAAATATAACATTACTTATCTCTTTGCAGTTGGATCCTGAAGCTAGTGTTGTTCTAAAAGAACTCCAAGTGAAACTTAGTAATGTACTGGATGAACTCAGTGTAACATATGCCACAAGGTAACCAACTTATTTTATTGCAAATCTTAGAGAAATAGTCCTTCTCATAAACCTAACTTATTGCCTAAGTCTCAGTGTTTGGATGTCCCGCAGCACAGTTTGCTTCTGCCCTGATATTGTGGTGTGCATCGGTGTTTAAACATTGAAACAAAGCAGTAACTTCGCTGCAAAGAAAACTGAAAATGGTCTGTAGACACTAATGTGTCACAGAAATGAGGCTGCTGACTTTTGTTATGCTTTCTGGAAAACAAAAATAGCTGTTTTTTTCTTGCCTGTTGATATGTTAAACCTCTCTCCGACCATGTATATGTTACTCCCTGAGACTGGCAACTTATTTCTGAGTGTCATGCTTCAACCAAGGATGTCTGCCTGAGTTAAGCCTGCTTGAAATGTCACTATAATTGATTTTCTTGGGTCATTTGCCTACCAATGGGTCTGCAAGAATTTTGAATTGAGCCTTACTCTCAAAATTTTTCATTAATCAGAGCGCACTCTGAAGTCTTGAATAAGTACTCAGACTCACTGGGCCAGCAGCAAATCCGTGCTATGAGAAGCTGCAAGCTATTTTTGCTTCAAATTAGAAAGGAATCTAAGAAAGGGGGATTAGTGCTATAGTGGTACTCATTAAGCAAAGGCTGTAGTGGCTTATTTAATCCAGCAGTGAACCATCTGGGTGGACTGTGTTCATTTTTCCTGCGTGTGCTTTGTTTCTTATTTTCCTCTTTGCTACCAGACCCTGCTTTCTCTGTTGACAGGGCATGAATGGTTATCTCATTCCAGGGTTTCTTTTTTGAATAAGACAGTTAGATTTCTGGAAGAGAATACTCGGTATTATTTCAATCTAGAATATGCTTCAGATAACTAAAATGAGACTACTTGTGAGTCAGATAACTGCCAGAGTTTGTGAGGTTAACAATGTTAGAAAGACGGCTAATGCAAAAAAAAAAATGCCAGTTAATTATTTTTGCTTTTATTGGAGGGACTGTGTTTACATGAGCAGCTTCAATAACAGCTTTATGGTCATTTTACCCAAGGCTCTAGAGTGTGTAAGTAAGTCCATGTCAACTGAAAAGCGTCTGATTTTCCAGTGTTTTCACATGGAGATTTGCATTTTATTTTTTTGATGAGCAATGTAACTGGAACTTAATGCATAATTAAAATGTGTTTTTTTTGTTTGATTGTTTGTTTTTTCTCTTATAGTGAATCCTCTTTCACTTTCATTGCATTAATTTTTGCTATTTATCTTTTCACATTAGAAGGCCTGGTATATTTATGGCCTGTGTTTTGCATTTCTGTTCATAAACTAATACAAAAACAAATTCATTCTTCGTAAATCAATTCATAAACCACGTTACTATGTATACAGAAGCCTTATTCTGACTCTAAACTGTTGATGCCGAGTAACTGCCATTCTGTATCATTTAAATGTACTTATTGACAATTGTACTGCATCAATGATATCAGAAGACTGTCACACACATTTGTCTACCAGGTCAATTAGGAAACTGAACAATTTGGACATAAGCTGACAAGACACAACTTGAGGAGCAAGAGCTTGTTCACATACCCCTTGAGGTGAAAAAGATTCCTTCAAGGAGGAAGTATCTGTAACAACTTCTAAATGTGGTGGGGTTTTTTTGGTGAAAGATTATTTTAAACAGTCCGAATGTGTTAGCCCTTCCAACTAGTTGCAAAGAAATAGGCAAAGTGTCTAGTAGCATTAACTCTACGTGAAACCCAGGAAAAAGACGAGTTGAACCTAACGGGGCAAAATCAGTAGAAGTTTTCTATTTGTCCTCAAGGAGAACACCAAAGCTTGTTTCTTTTATTAACCACAAAGAAAAAAAAAAATAATCTCTGGTCCCTTCTTCCAGTTGTGCCTTCACAGCAAAAATAAAATCTTGAGCTGTTGCTAGCTTGTAGTCAGTCATATCCTAAATTGTGGATTTACAAATTTTGTACATCTATTGCTTTCAGAAAATAACTGGCATTACCACAAATGTAAGAAAAACATAATGACAGAACTGAAACAAGAAAAAAAAAATCAAAACAGTAAATGTATTAATTTTATGAGTTATAATGCATAGGAGGGGATATTTTTGGTCTGTAGCACTGCAGCACCTTGCATTTGCAAACTTTCCAACACTGCAGAGAAAATTCAGTTCTTTAGACAAATCTCATGCAGAATGATGAATACTGTCTTCTACCCCATAATTCTTTCATTCTTGTTTTTCCCTCTATCCTACAGTTTCCAATTTATTATTGAAGATTGTGTAAGACAAATGAGCTCTGAACTCAGTCAAATGAGAGGAAATGGGAACACAGTGGCCAATAAGAACAGTGCAGCCATTGATGCAGAGATTGTGCTTCGGCCGCTCATGGATTTCCTGGATAAAACGTAAGTATGGCAGATTAATGAGTGTGGCACATTAGGAATTTGATGCTACAGTCAAGGATGTGGACTTGGTCTTACCCAGACTAGAAACATTTTGCAGTATTTTTAATATTTGTAGTAGTCTTAGGCGTTCAGAATATTATACATACCACGTTTATTTACACTAAGCAATATTTGTATAGGCAGCATATTTGCCTTTCTAGTGTCTTTTTTTTGTCATGTTTTGAGGTATTAGGAGCTAGTGTAAGGCCTGTGCACCAGGAGCTGTTGTATAAAGAAAATTGTACTGAACAAAATATAGTAATTCTGTATGCTGAAATTGTTTGGCATTTGGTCTAGGCTGGCACCCAGTGACACCCTGCTTATTTACATGCACTTCCATGACATCAAAAACACAATGAAAGTTTGTTTCTATGCTTTTGAAAAACTGCCGTGCATCTATGATCAGTTAAGACACTATGCAGAAGTCAGTGATTGGAGGTCCAAAATAGTTCTCTGGGCTGACTAGTAATACCCAAGTCAAAAATTGATTTAAAGGATACATTTATAATTGACTTTTCACTCTCCAGGTCATTCCTCCATATGCTTGCTTAGTGTTTCTAAACATGGGGCTGATGCGTCTAAGACTGCTGTCTTAGAAACATGACTAGAAACATAGCTCCCAACTATATATATATATGCATAGCCAAAGTCTACAGGAAACGTGGAGCATAAGGGGCGGGGGAGGGAACTGGAAGGGATTTTGCTTTGTCTTTTGCAGTTTAATTTTACTAGGCTTCATTTTTTGAGGGCTTTGGCAGTTACAAGAATTTCAGTGCCAGCTGGCAATGGGCAAGCACTTATTTAAAGTACTTATGGTAAGAGCTGACTGTGTAATACTGTCAAGTGCAGCACCCATCTTCCTAAACTGGCAAAAAATTTTTGGCTGCTGTATCTATGTCAGCCTTTTATTGCTAGCTATCTACCTAGTCCTGTGTGCTAATTTACTAGAGGATTATGTGTGGATTTCAATTGTAATTATTGTTAAGATGTTTATTCCTAGCACAAGTTTTTTTTTTAAGAAAAGCCAAAAAATACTTATACACTTACATGTGCTATCCTAAGGTCATATTTTAAAAATGCGCGTGCTGACTTTTGCCTGTCAGGTTCAATTCCAAATTACCATTGTTTAAGCCACCTTCATAACTTCTTTGAGATTTAATACAACAATGCCATACTGGAAACAAAAAAAAATATGGTTTTTAAATTACTTTCTGAATAGAAAATGTTCCTTACCATTGGAATGTTAAATGAAATTTTAGCAGATGCCTAACCCACGGGCAGAAAATAAAGATGTGAAATTAAAAAAAAAAAAAGACACTGTTAGGGACTATCACCTTTCTTACACAATTTAACTGTGGATAATAGAATTATAAACATATAGTAACATTTTATTATATTTATTAATATTTAGCATTTTCAGTAAATACATGTTAGGAATATATTAAGCAATAAAAGAAATAGTGGGGTTTTACATGTTTTTTCTAATCTGCTAAAAAAAGAAATATGTGTAATAATTAATCTATTGAGAAATCAGTATTGGTAGAGAAAGCTAAACCACTGTGTCCATTAATCTGAATATATACTGACAGAGTACCTCTGAAGTCCTAATGCTATTTTTGGAGACCTTTTTGTGTTTGGTTTTATTCCAGTTTAAGCCTTTCTGCAAAAATCTGTGAGAAGACAGTGCTGAAACGGGTTTTAAAAGAGCTTTGGAAGTTAGTCTTGAACAAAATAGAAAAACAAATTGTGCTTCCACCACTGACGGACCAAACCGTAAGTGTAACAGCTGCAGGTCACACATATTATAAAGGATTCTAATAAATATCGTGCTTAAGCAGGTATCTGATTAAGGGTTCTGATACTAACCTTTTCTGTAGCTCAGTCAGAATAATGCATTGAAGTATGCATTGTATTGTGCTCCAGTGTTTGAAAGGATTTAGGTTGCTTTTCAGTAGTTAGTGAGGAAGAGCCTACTTCGTGATACTGCCTGCCCCACCCTGGAGCAGTTTTGATGGATGTTTTTTTTTATGAGTGTAGGATAAAAGAAGCAGAATCACTGACTCTGCACCATGCTTTTGTATAAGGGCTTCTAAGTATGATTTCTTGTGATTTTGTAATGCAAAGTAACAAGAGTGTTCCTGGCCCCTCCTAGGAATTCAATCACTGACATTGTTACAGCTCCCAAAAAGCGAGGAACCTTCCATCCCATTCTCCAGCCCTGCCTGCCCTTAAGAGCAGGAAACTGAAGCCAATTTTTAGCACTACAATTTTTTTTTATTTTTTTTAACAGGAGACTTGATAGGAGGTTCTCTTTGGGGAGAACTGTATTTACAGACAAGAGGGAAAGAGACTATATGTTAACAAGGAAAGTAGTGCTGCTACACCCAAGACTGCTGTGGGTGATGGCTTGACATGAACCTAGAGTGGGGACAGTGCTGAGGGGACTGGTAAAATCTGTTTCTATCTAAGGATAGAAGGATGGAAAAAAATGGCCTGGAGCACCACCCCCTCTCCCCCACCCCCTTCTTTTCTAGTCTGGGATAATGTAAATGTTAATTCTTCTCATTTCCAATCCTGAATAGAATGAATTCACCATCTTTGTGACAAGCTAATCATTATGTTACCGTAGCATGCCTTTGGGAACTTTACTGTATACATCCTATGTTATCAATAAAGCTGATTAAAAACATATTTGTAAGGATCCATAAGTTAAAGGCATATAACATATTAAAGATGTATTGAAGGAAGTTGCTGGAGGGAAAAGGGGAAATAGAACACGTTGAAATGGTGCTAAGGTAGTAATGAAATAATATGAGCTTTTAGTAATTCTAGAGTAGAGCTAATCCTATCACCATAGCAAGGACTCCATTCACTGAATTTATTCATATTTATTATATTGCTGTTGTTTACTATGCATAAATAGAAACAGGCTCTCTTTTAGTAGTTGTGTCAATTTTACATGTGTAAGGTTTTTCATTTGCTTTTTCAGCATTTTGGTGCAAAATTTATCTGCAACTGCCTAAGTAGTGCTTACATATGGCAACTGCATTTCCCATCAGGAGTTAGGAACATTTATTTGCTTTATGCAGGATCAGTTGTTATGCTTTGAATCATAGAACAGTATGGTTCAGAGGTAAGGGATTTATTTATTTTTTTCTGCTCTTTTTAACTGGTTGTCAAGAATGATTATAGAGGATTTGGTGACCATAAAATATGGGTTTAAATTCACAACACTTCAGTACCTTTAAAAAAAATAGCTTTGGCTTAACACTAGACCATTATCCTGTGTGTTAACACAACTGATGATTTCACCATAGACACTGAGTTAAGCTTTTGCAGGTTCTTCAGGGCTGTTCACTTCCCACTGTGATTATTTACATTAGCATAGCACCTGAGAGCCTTGATTATGGACAAGTATCTCTTCGACTTATTGTACAACAACAATCCAAGCCTTAGCTTAAAAATATTCGACATAAAATTAGAAGCACAAGAAACCACTACCATCAGAATAGGCAATATCACATACAGGAAACTGGAAGGAAGCATTCTTTAGGCATTCAGCTACTTCACCCTATCAAGTGAATTAAAATATGTATCTTGTGTAATTTAAAAGTTCACTTAGCTTTGCAGAACAGTGATTTTGGCTAATGTCTTAGCAGGAACTAAGATCATGTTGACACAGAATGTAACTACACTGTATTGAGTCTGTTTCCTGAAGTTTCGATTTGATTACAGGGGCCTCAAATGATATTCAGTGCAGCCAAAGATCTTGGACAACTGTCAAAACTCAAGGTAATGTAGTCTAATGATGTAGTCTAATGAATCTGTGAATGGCTTGCTCTAACAAAAAAACAGATGAAATATCAGTGACTGTGAGGCCGGACTTCATGACTCGTCCTTATTTACTATAATAAGCTTGAATGTGGCAGTAGCTATTCACAGGTGAGTAATGATTTTACGGTCTCATCCAAACAAAAAATAAAAGACAGTATGCTTATATGATAAAGTGATCAATAGCTCAGTCAAGAAGTTATTCCTGTGTTGCACAACTAGTCCTATAAGTAAGTATTAAATATCATAAAAAATAAATTACGAGATATGTGTGTGCTGTTCTGGAACCAGTTCTGAAAAAATGCTGGGATGGGAGTACTGGTAAATTTGTTCTGTGTATTACTGAAAATAGTTACTGAAACCTCTGCAGTGTACTCATCAGCACTGCATTACTGAAGTCCATAATATAACTTCACGGAGAGCTAAGACATTTGATACTAATGTCAGTTGTTTGGCAATCAGTTTTGACATTATCATTTCAGAATTGAGCAGAAATAGACAAATTTGTGCTTCTATAAATACTCAGTTTGCTAGCAGCATTAAAATGTTGCTTAAGTCAGTAACAGGATGCTTATAGTAGACAAAGTTCACAGGTATATAGTCAGTTTATGGCTATTTGACTTACGTTAAAATGTGAAAATTTTTTTTAAACATGCTGCATTAACAAACATCAGTTAAACTTTAAGGTTCATTAATAAAACAAATTATTTTAGTATCATCCAATATAATTATTTGAACATAAAATTTGTCTGTAAAAGAAAGAAATAGTGATGCAGATGCTGAGTATTAAATGTTGGTTCTTTTTCCCCACAACCTGTTTTCAAGAAACAACACAATTGCTTTAGGTTATAATAAGTAAGAATTCTGAGATTAAATTAATCCCTATTAAACACAGGAGTTTGGGGAGCAAACTCTTCCAAGAATAGACAGGCCTCAACACTGACTCTCTTTCATAATCGACTGCCTTCTTAACTTGCCTTGCAGGACCACGTGATTCGAGAGGATGCTAGAAGTCTGAGCCTGAGGCAGTGTGCAATAATGGAAGTAGCACTAGCTACTATTAAGGTATGGCTTTACATTTTTTTCTGTTCTGTGTTGGAATGACCAAGTATATAATTACATAAAACAGCAGATTCTTATATAGAGTGGTCCCTTAGAATCATAAAGATCCCTTGAATATGACAAGAAACATTTGATCCTAGCTTTGTAGTGAATTGAAAGCAATAATAATAGCATAAACTAGAAAAATTGTTCAACCACTTGCAGACAGAACATGTACAGCATTAAAGTAATGGGTGGCCAAAATCTGATTCTTGTGTTCCTTTACAGTTTAGAGTTAGTGCGGCTGAAGTAATCAGGCCAAACCCTTATTTAGCCTCTTTCTCCCACAAGGAAGGAGCAGAGCCTGAAAACTGCAGTTGTTCCTAGCTGCACTCTCCTGCAAATATATATGACATTGTTTATAGCACACCGGAAAACAAGGCCTTTTCTACCATGAATTACTGGGCATTATTTTAACTTCAATGTTCAGTTGAATTTGTCAACTTTTCATAGTTTAGAATTCACCATCTGATTTACTGTTTTTCCTAAATAATTGGATTGTCACATAAGTAAGGAAAGGAGGCAGCTACTTCAGTATTAAATTGAAGATGCAAAGATGACAACATTCATGATGAGGTCTAGTGCAACAAAATAGCATCTCAAAAAACAAGAAAGAATTATCAAACAGGGCTCCCAGTTGCCATTGGTTTAACT